>NW_019154176.1:1107364-1683368 GCF_002288905.1 Enhydra lutris kenyoni
AAAAAAAAAAAAAAAAGAAAGAATGGCAGGTTGTTTAGACATCACAATTAAACCAAATTTGATCTTTATAGACCTGCTTGGAAATCGGAGCATTTTTCCCCCCTTCTTTTTAAGGGAGGCAGTTGGACAGTTCTAGCCTACTTGATATTTAAAAAAATATAGGTCTGGTCCCAGGGAGTTTCTTTTTCAGTGCGGCTGGCTGGTTTTTAGTGCAGTAAGACCCTCTTTTTGTCCTCTGAAGCAATAGCAGCTTTGGCTGTGGCCAGCCATGGAGGGAGCATCCCTGCCCCATGGTGCTATCCCCCTCCCCCAATGTTGCCCTCCCATCCTTTATGATCTATGATCTACCAGGTTTTCCATGCTCATTTGTGGAGCCCAAGCAGCTTGTGAACAAATGTCCCCCCAGAGTTACCTTCTTGTCCATGGCTGATTCCAGTCTTCTTTCCTGCTTCCAACCCTCTAGAAGTCTGTCCTTTTGACACCCCAAGGTTCTCTCAATAGTGTCTGTGTACCTGTGCTCTCCAGATTATCTGCACTTCTTCCCGCCACTCCTCCTGCCCCCTGCCCCAGGGAGGGGATCCATTGGTTTCATCTCTGAATGAACTTCCACCATGACTCTTCTCACTTTAGTCTAGTTTCACAGGCCTATCTTCTATTCCTGGCATTTTCAAGTAGTGTTTGTACCTCAGGGCCTTTCCACTTGCTGTTGCCTCTGTCTGGAATGTCCTTGGCATGGCTGCCTCCTTCTTGCATTCCAATCTCAGCACAGATGTCTCAGCACAGACCCACACTGTGGATCACATCAGTCTGTTCATTGCCCGCCATTGGGTGTTTCCATCTAAACTGGACTGCCAGTGACATGAAGGCAGGACTTTTGTCTTCCTTGTCCACTGCAGTGCCCCCAGTGCATAGAAGGTACCCGTGTTTGTTGAGTGAATTGATCCCTGGGAACCTGAACATCTATAGTGATGACCTCTCTTTGTCTTTGGCTTGGAGATCTGCAATCTCTTCAAGCCAGTGAACATCTTTTTCTCTTCAGTTCTCTATCCAGGGCATCCTCTAATTCCAAGTCCTGTGTGATGTACCCAGGGGGTTTTACCTGGTGGAGGAGGCAGACATGCAGACAAGCGACTGTACACATCACCCAGGGGGTACACAGAGACCAGTCTTCATTTATCCCACAATCACCATGGGCCTGGCCCTGGGCAAAAGGGCTTTGGCATCATCATCTCTCCAGAAAGAACCATATCAAGTATCTTCTCTTTGTCCCCACTAACTTCTCTCTATGGTTTGCAGCAGGAGTCAGCAAGCTACTCCATCTCTCAGGCCAGATATGGCCCACCACTTCTTTCTGTAAATAAAGTTTTATCGGTACATGGTCATTCCTTTACACACATTATGGCTGCTCTCACATTCCAAAGGCAGAGCTGAGTCATTACTACAGAGACTGTACGACCACATGAACCCCAAAGCTGAAAGCATTCACTCTCTGGCCCTTTATATTAGCTTGCATCCCAGATTTTGAGGTTAGATTTTCATCTCTCAGCCACGAACTCATTTCAATCTCATATGCTGCTTGAAGACATTGGGGTGTCTATTTATTTTTGTTATTTAGTAACAAATTTTGTTATTCATTAAGCAGATACGATGGCCATCATTGTAATAGGCATTCTGATACTTTCTTTTAATCTTTAAGAAAACCTTAGTGAGTTCTTTAATTACCCTTTCCTTCTTTTTAAATCAGGAAACTAGAGCCTAGAGTGGTTAAGAAACTTTCCCAAAGTCACACAGCTCAGAAATGACCTTCTGGTTCCATTGGGTTCATTTCCAAAAATCGGGAGGCCTTTCCCTCCAAGGCCAGAGAAAGGCTGGGACCTTCTTTCAGTCATTTAAATGTTCACAGCTGTCCCCAAATGCCTCCCCAAATGGGGAAGCATCTGAGGGAGTAACACGAATATGTGGGATTTTTCAGCAGACATGTGTGACTGAAATTCTTTACAAACTGACACGGTGCCCGTGTATTGGGTCTGTTGGCGAGCCCCCTGGAACATTGTGGAACTCTTCCATTCCTTCTTAGAATGTGGATGCTCCATTTCAAAGAGGCTTCATCAAATAAAGTCAGGCTGGAGAGCTCCTTGGGTTTCTCTGTCACAGAATTCGGACTCTTTCTTGTGTGTTTTCTTTCTCGGCCTTTACCTGACATGCCAGCTTAGCTGGTTCCTACAAGGGCAGCCAGTAGGCTGACCCATTCTCTTCAGAGCCGTGTCCATGATCTCCAGTCCTGGGTCAGGCCTGTGTGCTGGACTCTGGCTGACCACCGCAGGTTAGCAGCATGGTGGAATCTTGGATTTCTTTGCAGGGGGAAAGGTTTTTGGTGATGGTATGGCCATGTGACTTTGGCTGTCCTACAGGATAATCAGCAGCAGATTTTTGATTCTGCCAGCTCTCATGGCCTTGGCATCCATCATCGCCCCTGCTAGAGCATGGATATCATCTGACTCACCAGAGTTTCTCATTTGGCAGCCTGGAGTGGGGCCTGAGAATCTGTATTTCTTAAAAACTCACCAGGACGCTGCTTCTGGTGGTCCAGGGTCCACACTTTGAGAAGCATGGCTTTGGGTCAGTGGTTCCCAACTTCCGCTGCACATCAGGATCACCTGGGAAATTGTAAAAACCCCGATGCCCAGGCCATCTGTACCCCCGTTAAAGCCCACTCCGGGGATTGGCATTTTCAAAGTTTCCAGGTGATTCTAACATGGAATCATGCTTGAGAACCAAGGCCCCAAGATCATCGATTCTCATTTTACTTACGATATACTCAGAGGAGGTTTCTAGGTTTATACACAACTTGGAAACATAAAATCCACTGGGGGATTAAAAAAATAATGTCTAATCCATTCCTAAGCCAACACAGAATTATGCTCATATGATTCACGGTTTGGATTCTTATTCTTTTGGCTTCAATGATCTCTTCTCTGTGTATTCAGATATTCAGCTGGGACACGTTGGTACAGCTTATTGTTAAAATATTAAAATATTTCCATACCAGTTAGTAAATAGCCTGGAGTTTCCCGCCCCCCCCCCCCACCAGGTCCCTTCCTGGGTCTTCCCATGCCTCCTGACGATCCATGTTCCAGCGGTGGTACCTCTTGCTGGTTGTTAAGTATTTTAAATTTTGTCCAGTGCATTTGACCTGCTTGCCTGCATGGGTACCTCAAATGCAGACAGGGGTCTAGAATAGGTAGGAAACCTCTGAGCCATCAGTCCACACTGGCTACCTTTGAGACCCTCCCTTGTCCTGCAGGATCCCTCCAGCTGGTGATTCAATTGTGTCTGAGACACATTTGGGACCCAGGAATCTTTGGGGAGGCCTAGAACCTAGAACCCCGGATGCCCCATGCATCCTTCCACTCTTGGGGGAACAGTCAGTCTGGGATTTGTATTTGGGGGACCCCCCAACCTCTACATCTTCCCATTTGCTACTCTCAAAGTCACCTTCCCCCCCACCGCCATCTTTGGGCACAGCTGGTATCATTTCCTGAATGAGTTCTGGATTTCCTAAGAGATAAGAAAGGTGTTGACCTCAAAGAATGTTTCTTCTGAGGCAGGAAACCACAGCTTCCTGTAATGGAGAAGGCTGTGTTGGAAGAGAGGGGTGAGCAGAGTTATGGGGGTACATGGGTGGGAGAAATAGTCTGGGGAGTCAGGGGTGGGTCATAGAGATGGTGAGGAGGGTTTCCTGTGGGTAGAGGATGGGGAGCGGGGCTGGAGAAGCATGCCACGGGGGAGGATCAGCAAAGACACACCCACAAGGAACCCTTTGCAGACTGAGGAAGTGCAGGGACCCCTTTTCAGAATTTTGATTTTAAATGCATAAAATCTGGGATGCCTGGGTGGCTCAGTGGGTTAAGTGTCTGACTTGATTTTAGCTCAGGTCAAGATCTTGGGGTCCTGGGATGGAGCCCACCTTGGGCTCCCCATTCAGTGTGGGGGTCTGCTTGAGATTCTCTCCCTCTGCCACTCTCTCTCTTTAAAATATATAAATCTTTAAAAATAAATGCATAAAATGAAACACAAAGAAGACTAATTATAGTGAAAATTAGTAACCAAAATACCTGAACCAATGGTTTGTCATATTCTTACAAATATGCCTCTTTAATAACACGTGAAAACCGTGATCTAGTGACAGGGCTTACAATTTTGGTTAGCGATGGGAGTAAATGGTATTTTGAGATCTCTGCAATCGTTGTAATGTGACATGAAAGTGTGTTTTCTGTTGATGACAAAGTCACAGGAGTTGTTAACACTGTTAATACTACTGCAATTTTTTGCCTCCATTTATAATTTCAGCTAGAGGTAGTGACAACTAGGATGTGACTTTTTTCACCAAAGTCACAGACTCCCTGAATTAAAAACAAGTTAAGTCTGGGGTCCTGGGATCAAGCCCCAAGTCAGGCTCACTGATCAGTGGGGAGTCTGCTTCCTCCCTCTCCCTCTGTGCTCCCTGCCCCCCTCCTGCTACAAATAAATAAACACAATCTTAAAAAAAAAAAAGCAAGTTAAGTCCAACTTCATCTAGGGAACAAAGGAAGAGGTGGTTTCAGAGGGAACTCTGGAGTTTCTTATTTGGGGACGGTTACCCAGGAGGCTGTCAGAAGTTAGAGGATAGAACAGAGCAGGGAAGAAGGAGGTAGAAGTAGGGGCTGGAGGAATTGTAACACAGAGCAGAGCAGTTAAGCCTGTGGGCTTGGGAGCCAGGGTGCTTGGGTTCAAATCCTGGCCCAACTTCTTACCAGCTTTGTAATTATAGTGTGTCAACAGCACCCCACTTCTGGTACCAAATCTAGGCTCCTTCAGTTACTGGACCAATCTGATGCACCCCGGTTGACACATTTGTAGAATGAGGATGACAAGTGCGTTATCCAGTGTGATGGAATAATGTGTGATGGGACAGGAGTATCTTAGAAAAGGTGATCAGGGATGGCCCATCTGGTGAGCTGACATTTGAGTCAAGTCCTGAATGAGGGAGATGAGCCACCCATGCAAAGTTCTTGGGAGAAGGAAGTTCAGGTAGCGAGAACAGCAAGTGCAAAGGCCCTGAGGCGGGAGCATGCCTGGTATGTCTGAGGACCAGCAAAGCAGCCGGTGTGGCTGGAGCAAGGTGAGTGAGGGGGAGAGTGGTGAGAAATGCAGCTGACGGAGATGGTGGGCGTCAGCTCCTGTGTTATATGTCAGAGATATGAGGTGAATACTTCCCAGTTGGTGCCCTCAATGAAATCCAAAACATAGCCATAAACTGGTCCAGTGAGGTAAATACTTTAAGAGATGTATAAATAGAGCGATTAGCTACAGCTTTCTAAAGGTCTCCTGAGCTGAGACCTAAGGATAAGCAGGAGGTCATTCCAGAACAGAACAGGAACAAGGAGGCATGATCCTTGGAGCTGCCTGGAAGAACCAGCTAAGGAGGTTACAACCGCATCATGAAGAGCAAGGGAAGCTAGTGTTCCAAGGAGAACGGGGTCCACGGCGTCAGACCCAACTGAGAGATCAAGTGGACAGAGATAGGGAGCTCCAGGGAAGCAATGGCTGAAGAGCCAGATCCTGGGTCATGTGGTGTGGAGTGGAGATGGGGGTGGGTGGGTGAGCAGCTCCTCTGTTCTTCTAGTGCTGGAGGCCACATCATCAGGACATGGGAGTCACGTTTTGACTTCTTTCGGTGTGTCACCGAGCATTTTCCATTCTTGCTTTCAAGTGTCTTGCTCATCCTGCATTGGCGGGGATCTAACAAGCCTGGTTCTGACGCTGAGTTCTGGTCTTCATCAGTCTTCGTGCCCACGGCCGGACCAACCTCCTGGCCATCTTCTCAGACTGTTGCCACCTCTTAGGAGTTCCATTCTTTTTTTTATTTTATTTATTTATTTTTAAGTTAACCTATAATGTATTATTTGTTTCAGGGGTGCAGGTCTGTGAATCATCAGTCTTACACAATTCACAGTGCTCATCATAGCACATACCGTCCCCAATGTACATCCTCCAGCCACCCTAACCCTCCCTGCCACCCCCCAACAGCCCTCAGTTTGTTTCCTGAGATTAGGAGTCTCTTACGGTTTGTCTCCCTCTCTGGTTTCTTCTTGTTTCATTTTTCCCTCCCTTCCCCTGTGATCCCCTGTCCTGTTTCTCAAATTCCTCCTATCAGTGAGATCATACGATAATTGTCTTTCTCTGATTGACTTACTTCGCTCAGCATAATCCCCTCTAGCTCCATCCACAACGAGTTCCGTCCTTCAGTGCTGCCAAGCCTTCCCATCTGAGTTTTCATCATTGACTCTGCTCCTGTGTTGTCCCACGCACTGAGTGAGGGGTGGGATAGCGAGTGTTAACTATTTTGCAACAGTTTTGCAAAGTCAGCTTGGCCGAGGTGTTTCCTCTTGGGGAGTTTATAGTCTAATGGGAAGAGAAGTTAGGAAGTGGAAATCATAATAGGCACTGGTGATACTGAACACTGCTGATAGCACTGGCCCTCTGCCTCCTCCACCTTGAGGATAAGTCATTTCTAAGTGGAGTCTTGAAAGTCCATGTGGGTTATGCCATACTTCCTGCTGTGACAAGATGGACTTCGGTCAACCTGGGTCCAGATCCCAGCTTCCTGCTCCCATCTTGAACGTGCAGCCGGAGCCAGACATGAACGTTAGTTCTGTTAAGCCACCAGGGCTGGGGGTCGTCTGTTAGGGCAGCACCGCTGGGCCATTCTGACTCTGATCGCCGCCTTCCTGACTGGCCCAGATACTGCATGCTGGTCTCTCTTATGCTGTGTGTGATCACATTCTTCCCTTCACTTCTAATTCCTTCCCAAATACTATCGATTCTTTAAAAATAGCTTCCGCAAAGCCTTCTTGAAACTTCCATAACATTTACAGTCCCTGCATCACTATTTAACACCTAGTCTTTTGCTGTGGTATTTTATTGCTTGTTTCTCTCCACCTGTATCCCAGGACGGCAGCCCTCCACAGGCAAAACTTTGGTCCGTCTGTTGTATCCCAGCATCTAGAACTTCCAGGGAATCAGTAGGTGTTCAACAAATTTTTTTTAGAGATTTTATTTATTAATTTGCGAGGGGAGGGGGGAGGGAGAGAATCTGAAGCAGATTCCATACTGAGCACAGAGCCCCATGCAGGGCTCGATCCCATGACTGAGAGACTGTGACCTGAGCTGAAATCCACAGTCAGATGCTCAACTGAGTGAGCCACCCTGGCACCCCCTTCAGCAAATATTTTTGAATGAATGAATGGATAGAGGAATAAATGAATGAGAACTTTTATGGAGTTGTGTTTGAATCCTTCCTATGGCCATGCGCAGTGCAAAGCCTGTAGTAGTTGCTGAGTAAACGTGGCTGATTAAATGAGTGACCTCATGGCTTTCCCCAGAACTGTAGATTCTTGAGCAAAGACTTTTGTTTACAATTTTAGGCAGAGATTTGTTTGTTTGTTTTTAAGATTTTATTTATTTATTTGACAGAGAGAGAGAGAGAGATCACGACTAGGGAGAGCAGCAGGCAGAGAGAGAGGGGGAAGCAGACTCCCCGCTGAACAGAGAGCCCAATGAAGGGCTTGATCCCAGGACCCTGGGATCATGACCCGAGCTGAAGGCAGATTCTTAACCCACTGAGCCACCAGCCGCCCCGTAGGCAGAGACTTGTTATTAAATGGTGAGATGATTTGGGATAGTATAAAGGAAGCATGGTCTGCAAGGGGGTAATGTGAGTGAATCTGAGAAATATGAATACAGAAAATGGTGTCCAGAGGATTTGGGGTGGGGAGTGGAAAACCCACTGCTTTGGAATCAGCGGTAATGATTATGAAGCTTTTGGCTGCAAGTAACAGAAAACCCAACTCACACTTTAAAAACTGAAGTATAATTCACATAACATAAAATTAAGCACTAACCATTTTAATATGAAAATTCAGGGGCGTTTAGCACATTTACAATTTTGTGCCACCATCCTCTCTGTCTAGTTTTAAGACATTTTCATCATCCCAGAAGGAAACCCTATTCTCGTTATTGGTTTTACTAGAGACATATGGGCTTCAAGCACAGTTAGATCAAGGATCCAGCTTTCCTTGTAATTCTCTTAGCGTTCTCCTCTGGAGTTGGTTTTGTTTTCAGGCTGGCTTCTCTGTAGATGGTTGTAGATGGTTGTTACCCCAGTTAATATCTAGGAAGAGGAAAAGATGGCTTCCAGCCATGCTCTATCTTGAGAGCAAGATGCTTCCTTCCCAGAAGACCCTGGTAAACTTCTCCCTGGGTCATACTGACCCATGTTGGCCCATGCCAGCCCATCCTGGAATGAGTAGCTAATGATGAGATTAAGGCTGACGGTAATCCAAACTAGATTAACCAACTGGGTGACTCCACTCTGGCCCACTGCCCGAGATGAACCTAGGATTGCATCCCTACTCCATCATTTCCCAGCTGTGTGATTATGCATCAGTGTTCCAACCTCTCTGAGCCTCAGTTTCCCCAGCTGTAAAATGGGATCATAATGATACCTATTCATAGAGTTCTTAGGAGGGCGAAGTGACTGATGGATATAAAGCACCCAGCACAGTCCTTCCCACAACAGACAGCCCAGTGGATAAAAGCATTAATAACAGCTGTCAGCTGCTGCTTTGGACAACTCTAGGGGTGCCATTTACATAGACTATGTAAATGCTGGTGCCTTCTGGAGTTGTTCTGCATGGCAGATTTGTAAAATGCTTCCAAGGATTAACTCAAGTCACCTTACAACATGCCTGTGAGTTAGGCATTATCCTCATCCCCATTTTACCCATGGGGAAACTGAGGGACAGAGAGGTTAGATCACTTACCGTGGTCCCACAGAGCACAAGTGGCATTTGAATCCTAGCATCCTGACCTCAGATCTTGTCCCATTGGCACCACCGAGCTGTTGGTCTCTGGCATTTGCCAGCCACCAAGCCCGGCCCCCAGCATTTCATGTCCTCTGTTACAGAAACCCGAGGGGGCAGAGATCACTGATTCTGTTGACAGGAGCATTGATGAGTCACCCCACAGTCCCCCAGCAGATCAGTTGCAAGCATTGGGACTGAGCCCATGTCTGCCTGATGCCAGCGTGTAGTCTCCTAACTAACCCCCATGCCAGGTGGCTCTGGAAGTCCCCGCACCCACCTGAGCTCCTGAGAGACATCTGAAATGGGAATCCGACTCATTATTGTGATGGTTGCAAAATATTGTAGTGAGTGGGTTTCAAACACTGTAAACAGGTTTAGTCCTCTTCCGTTCTTCTGCAAAGAGGCAATTTACTAAGAGCTGAGGAACCTAAGCTAAATTTAACTAACCAAAGCTGGTGAGCTCCTGCAGAGCCTTGAGGACGTGCTGCCTTGGCCGCATCAGATCAGACAGCTGGGAACTTTGGGGACCCTCCTGGAGGCCCCCTCCCTCCCGCCGGTAGGTGGGGGTCCCGAGGCAGGTCTCTGGGTGCCCCAAGTGAAGCAGGATCAGAGGTCAGAGATATCCTGGTTGGGGTCTTCACTAACAGAGCGGGTGTGGCTGAATAGTAGAAGGGGCTTCCTCTTGCTCTGTCTGTCTCTATGAATTTGTATTTTCTCTCTTCCTCCCTCCCTCCCTCTCTCTCTGGTCTTCTGTTTCTCTGTCTATCTGAATTCTTCTTCTTCTCCCTGGTTGTCCCTCTCTCTCTGGGTCTCTCTGTCTCTGTCTCTGTTTCCCTGCATCCCCCTCTCATACATGCACATCTTTCCTCTCCTGCCCGCTTCAGCCACCCCTGGTTTCGCTGCTCCATCTACATGACCAAGACACTGTCCCGTCTGTGAGTTGGGCAGAGGCATGAAAGAGAAATTCTCCGCACCCTCAGTGACAGATCTTGGCCACTGTAAGGGTGTATTCTGCCAAAAGCATGTATCTTGACTCAGGTTCCCTGAAAGCAGAGTCTGAGATGGGGAATCTTGGGCAAGGGATTTCTTGAGGGGGTGTGACCTCTGAGGCAGGGCTTCTCAAAGTTGGCTGCATGTTATAATCACCTGAGGAGGTTCTAAAAAATCCTGATGGGGCGCCTGGGTGGCTCAGTGGGTAAGCCGCTGCCTTCGGCTCAGGTCATGGTCTCAGCGTCCTGGGATCAAGCCCCGCATCGGGCTCTCTGCTCGGCGGGGAGCCTGCTTCCCCCTCTCTCTCTGCCTGCCTCTCTGCCTACTTGTGATCTCTGTCAAATAAATAAATAAAATCTTAAAAAAAAAAAAATCCCGATGGCTGGGCTTCACTCCTTACCAATTAAGGCAGAACCTCTGGGGGTGTTTCCAGTTTGAGAACCAGTGGCTATAGAAAATGAGGGATACAGGAAAGGGCAGGGGAAGAAGCGGAATAAGAATGTGGGTTCAGCCCGAGTTCAGTCCCTGCCTGATGCCTATGGAGAGGGATGGGGTGGGAGGCTGGAGCAGGATAGCACCAGAATTGAGCCCACCTGGGGCTGGGCACTGGGCTGGGAGCCGCTGGCAGTCCAACCCAGAGGAGCCTCAGGATGGATGCCCCAGCCCAATAAAGAGGTGCCAGGAGCCCCCTCTCAGAATCCAAAAACAGGACCCTGGATATTCCAAGGCTTACATTTCTGCATAGGATTCCATGTCTTTTAACTCTCTAAATGATACAGTGTTGGGTTACTATCACAATCAAACTAGTAATGATTAGTGTTAGATGTCCATACTGATTAATATTATCATTATTAGAAGAACCAGTGATATTATGATAGCAATAATAAGAATAGGGACAGCTGTAACCTACAGGTTAAAGAATGGACAGTGTCTCCAAATGGTCTGGGTTTGACTTCTGACTCTGCTACTTACTAGCTGTGTGACCTTGGGCAAATCACTTCACCTCTCTGGGCCTTGGTTCCCTCATCTGTAAAATGTGATAATGATCATATCTGTGTCATCAGGTGAGAGAAATGCCTGGCGTGCAGGGGGTGCCTTGAATTATTTCCTATTTATTCTTATTCCTATTCTTGTCACTACTACGAGATCTGTCAAGTTTGAACCTTCCCCGTAATTTGAGATGTATTCTTTGTGCATAAAAGTGGGTAATATATTAATGAATTAAAATAGCTCTCTCCAAAATTGCCTTGTTGGATCGTGCCTACAACCCTGAATGGTTTTCCTCCCCTCTCTTCCTCTCCTGTAGCGTTCCCAACTCCTCCCCCGGTTCTTAGAAAGATGATGGCGGTGGTTATTTTTTATTTATTTTTTTATTATTTTTTAAAAGATTTTATTTATTTATTTGACAGAGATCACAAGTAGGCAGAGAGGCAGGCAGAGAGAGAGGGGGACAGGAGGGCCCGTGGAAGGCTAGAGCTGAATCCTTCTAATCAAATCTTAGAACACCGAACCCTGCCACAGGTTTGCATCCACACGGGTGGTGGGCCAGGAGGACTTGAGTGTGTTTTGAAATGGTCCAAGTATATGTCACCGAATCACGGCATCTCAAGACACCGGACATCATGCTTCCCACATATTACTGGCCAAGCAGAAAGACTTGCTTCTGGAAGGTTTTTTCACAAACTGGAAGGACGCAGGAAGTAGAGAAACAAGGCAGAGCTGGATTGGCTGAGGGGTCGACTTGAGAACTGTCAGAGAGGGGGTTGAGCCTGGCCATTGTCTGCTTTGCTCCCAGGGCAAGAAGACGTCTCCTTGCCTGGGTGGACAGTCTGACAGGCTTGGCTAAGTGAAGCCCAGGATGGCAGGAGGCACAGATAAGAAGGGCCCAGCTCCCTTTACCTCCTAGGCCTGAACAAGCCCACTGGAGGGCAGACAGAGATTTTGCAGACATGGTTGGGAAACCACTGGCTGCAAACTTGGAATCATGGAGAATGCCAGACAAGGCCAGGACTGGGGTGAGGCGAATAAAGCATTTACTTTGCGTACAAAATTTAAGGGGCACCAAAAAACTCGGTCATCAAGGTAAATGTTTTAATGCAGTATTATAAAAAATCAAAAGTCAATGTGAACAGCTTGATGAGCAAAACACCAAAATTTTATTTTATTTTATTTTTTCTTAAAGATTTTATTTATTTGTTTGACAGACAGAGATCACAAGTAGGCAGAGAGGCAGGCAGAGAGAGAGCGGGGGAGGCAGGCTCCCTGCCGAGCAGAGAACCCGAAGCGGGGCTCGATCCCAGGACCCCGGGATCATGACCTGAGCCGAAGGCAGAGGCTTTAACCCACTGAGCCACCCAGGCACCCCAACACCAAAATTTTAAATAGGGGCAAGATCAGTGTTTCTGATTTTTCCTTTGGCCTCTGGCTCCAGTACGGCTCGGTGTGTGTTATGCGTTGAATTGTGTCACCCCTTGAAGTTCTACATTCTGAAGGCCTAACTCCCAGGACCTCAGAATGTGCCCTTGTTTGGAATAGGGTTGTTGCCAATGTGATTAGTTAAGATGAGGCAGACTGGAATTGGGTGGGTCCTGGTCCAATGTAACTGGTGTCCTTAGAAAAGGGGGAAATTTGGACCCAGAGATGTGTACTGAGGGAGAACACCATGTCGTGATTGACTTATGTTGTCCCAGGCCAGAGAACTACCAGAAGGGAGGAGGGAGGCCTGGAACAGAGACCTCCGTAGGGTTTTCAGAGGGAGCCTGGCCCTGCCAGTACTTGGGCTTTCGGCCTCCAGAACTGGGAAACAATACATTGCTGGTGTTGAAGTTGCTTAGTTTATGCATCGTGTTGTGGCAGCCCCAGCCGCCTGTGACCCGGCAGGGCAGCTGTCAAATTCTGGTCCCAAAGTGAGTGGCTTACTCGCCTCCCCTTTGTTCCAGGGCTGATGCCAGATGTGTTAGGAAACAGGATTTAGGCCCTAGTTTTGTCTCCTCCCTCCCTCCCCTCCAGCTCTCCTCCCTCCTTCTATTCCTTCCCTTCTCCCTCCCTCCTTAACATTCCCTCCCTCCCTTCTTTTCCTCCTTCCCTCCCTCCCTCCCTTCCTTCCTTCCTTCCTTCTTAGGTCTTAGACCCCAGTCTCCTTCCTATGTCACCTGGGATGACTTTTGTTTCCTGGTATGTAAGTTGGAAGTGATAACAGTCCAAGTCTTGGCTTGGGTCTCTGAGGCAGATCCTGGGATCAGAATTCAAGTCCAGATAGTTTTCTGGGAGGTGGTCCAGGGAACACCTGGAGGGAGGGACAGAGTGAGGTGAGGGAAGAGGGGACGTGTTGTTAATGGATGCTCTTAAGCCAGCGGGCAGCTGAGACTCAGTTCCACCACAGGCCTCTGGGAGGCAGCAGAGAGCATGATTTTCAGAGTCACCCCATAGTGTCGCGGGTGGTTGGGGGGGAGAGGGAGGGCTGGCTTCTCATCAGTTAGTTGAGGATATTAGTTGCTTCTGAGGATGTTACACCCCAACATTTCTGGCTGTCCTCCCTCGAAATGGGGGACATTGTGGGTGGAACACCAGTAGTATCTGGCGTAGGGTTTCTGTGAATATTCACTGAAATAATGTACGAAGACCGCAGGTGTTATTATGTCTGGAGCTGTAGCTCCCAAGTTCAGGGGAAAGAAAGAAGGCGGATGTACTCATTAGGGGAAGCCTAGGCTACTATAACAAGGAGCCCAATACAAATTCAATGTCCTCATGAGGGTAGGAGTTTCTTTCTTTCATTTGTTAAATCTCGTTTGTTGCGTTGATGGGTTGGTTCTGTTTCAGGCAATTGTCCAGGTTCCTTCTGTCACATAGCTCTGTCATTGCTGCAGACACTGCCCTCTTCCACACACAGATCCTCTGGCACTTCCCATTTCTGGACCTGCCTGCCCATTCTCAAAAGACAGCACCTGCCTCTCTTAGCCTCAGAGCCTTTCCTGGCAGCCAGAGTTCCCTATGTGTACAAACAAGGCAAGCCTGAAGTGTTGGGGGAGATTGCCCCCTCCAGGGAGCATCTCCAACCAATGACTGCGGAGGCGTGGGATGAATACCCCAGTTCCCTCCCCCTTGGGTAGGATGGCTGGGTGTGTGTGTGTGCATGTCCTATGCTGCCTTCGAGAACTCTCCAGCAGGATTGAATCCCAGAAGTCCATGGTGGCACCTGGCTACTTTCCCTACTCTGTCTCACCTCCCCATTCCCCAGCTGGTGTTTTCTGGGGTCACTTTGCAAATAAATACTTACACTAGAATCCCTGTTTCAGGGTCTCCTTTTGGGGAACACAGACCAAGATACCATCCTCTGGATATCCCCATTCACTGGCTCACCAAGGTTTACACCCAAATATGAAGAGATGTCCCTTGTTCCTTTCCTTAAGGTCCAGAATAAGCCCCTAAAACTTCTGCTTGTGAATCACTGGTCACAGGACCACACAGAATGACAGGGGCTTCTGGGAAATGTAGTCCTTGCTCCCGCCAGGATGTTGGTGAACACCAGTGATTCCTTCCACGAAGGTAATTCCTGAGGATCAGAACTTGACAACCTTTATTCATGAAGCGTGTAGTTCACTTGTGGATAACGTTGTGTTCACAATCATGTCTTTGTCCCTGGGTTAACTTAAAATTTCCTTTTTGGCTCATTCCCAGGAGCAAAGCCAATTCCCAGCCCTGAAATCTTAGTATTTGAAAAGTAATGAAGCACAGATAAATCTTCTGGTTTTTTTCTATTTAGATGACACATCTATGGATTAAGCATCTGGACCCTAAGATATATGCCCCCACCAAAGACTGCTGACCAGTCACAGAGCCCAAATATATGCATGCATTTCTTGAGTTAGAGTGACCTAGTATTTGAACCCAATTTTCTTGGGAACACTTTCTGACTAAATATTTTTTAGAGGGTTTAAAAAAATACTTTAAAAGTGAGTTCTATTTTCTTTCCTTCTTTCTTTTTTCTTTTCTTTTCTATCTATCTATCTTTCTTTCTTTCTTTTCTTTTTTTTTTTTTTTTTGGTGGGGAGGGTAGGTTGTTGGTGAAGCTTAAACATCACGCCTTCTCTTTTCTCTAGAGGAGGCAGGAATGGGTGGGAATGTCTCCAGCTTGCCAGGCAATGCATCCAGAGCCCAGAAGAGCTGGTTCTTAATCCTTTTTGCCTTGGAAGCATTTTTTTTCCACCACCCCAGCATCTTGCCAGCCAGTTCTTCTCTGCTCTCCTCTTCCTCCCCCGACTCAGAGCCTTTTTCCAAAGCTCTCAGATTAAAAAGTGCTGAGGCCAGTGTCTCTAAGTGCTCTGGCCTCCTGTTGTCATGGCAAAGGGAGCTGGCGAAGATGTACTAACTCCTTCCTCCTCAGGGACACCAGGACCTGGGGCCATGGTTCATCCTGGGGCTTTATCCACTTCCACTTCCAACAGCGGCTCTCTACCAGCTAAGCTCATGGCGCTTTTTTAGAATTATTATTTTTTAACATGTTAAAAGTTTTTAAAAATTGAAGCACAAGATGCACTGGGCAAGATGTGTAGCACGTATCTGCTTTCAATTCATAGTGCCATGAATTTTTTCCGAGCTGTACAACTATGTGAACATTGCTCACGTCCAGATGTGGAATAGTCCTGCCCTTCACAAGGTTCCTCAGTGCTCCTGCCCAGACTATATTCCAATTTCCTATCACTATTGGTTGGGTTTACCTATTCTTGAACTTCCAATAAACAGAAACCCCATTGATTTCTTATTCTTTGTCATAGACAGTTGCCATTTGCCGAGTTGCAAGTGTGAATAAGACATCTTTAGGAAACCTTGCTATTTTTATTGATGTGTGACTTGTGAAAGCCATAGCCCGCATTTACATGGTGTTTACTGTGTGCCAGACACTGGTCTGAGTGCCTTGCTTATATTAACTCTTTTAATCCCTATACAACCTTGCTCAGTAGGTACTAGTACCATGCCCACTTTCCAGATGAGGAAACTAAGGCACAAGGGGTCTAAGTGACTTGCTCAAGGTCACATAGCTGGAGTTGGCAGAGCTGGGATTCAAACTCAGGTAGTCCGGCTGTGGGATTGACCATTAAGCCTATGGCCTCTCAATTCAACTGTGGGGGACTCTGAGATGGTCCCAATGATCCCACCTCCTGATCTCCATGCCCTTGACTATACACTGGACCTAACAATTCACTTCTAACAACTAGAATGCAGCAGAGTGGTAGGCTCCACTTCCCAATTAGGCTACAAGAAGCCTGTGGCTTTTGTCTTGCTCTGGTTGGTGCTTTCTTGCTTGCTGGCTTTGATGAAGTGGCTTTCAGCCAACAGCCTGGGAGGAGCTGAATCTTGCCAACAACCATGTGAGTGAGCTTGGAATTGGACCCTTCCTCAGCTGAGCTCTCAGATGAGACCACAGCTCTGGATGCTAGCGTCTCGACAGCAGTCTCATGACAGAGCTTAAGACAGAGGCACCCACTAAGTCCTGCCAGAAACTATGAAGTCATAAGTTTTTTTGGTTTTGGCTGTGAAGTTTTAGGGTAATTTGTTACACAACATTTGACAACTATTCAACCAAGTAGAGGCAGTAGTTTTGTTCTACAAACATGACTTCAAGGCACTATCCCCAGGCCAATCCTGCCAATGCCCCTATGCCTTTTCAGAGTAAAACTTCCAGAGCCTCTTAACTTTCAAGGCCAAGTTTAACAAAAAAGCCCCAAAAAAGCCTCAGCCCCAGTCACTTCATCCAAAATTGTTAAAAATCTGTGTGTGATGGTCTCACACTAAGGGTAGTGGGAAGTATTGTATGTGTTATCTTTCTCCCTGAAACATGTTTTACTGTGAAATCAATGGGTTCTTATTTTTAAGAACTCAATGTTTTAAAAAATGTTTTAAAAACTGAATTTACCCCCCATACCTCTCCCCTCATCTCCAAGATAATTCCCATTAATGGTGGGGCTGGGCCCACTTGCGTAAAAAGCAAAATTAGCAACCTACATCCCTATTGCTTTGGGATGTGTCTTTCCTACAAAATAGGGGATGATGATGAGTCTTTATGATGGGGGCTAAGATTTGTTATCAACCTTCATTCCACATTGTTTAATGAGCACCTACTATGTGCTAATCTGTGTTTCAGGGTTTGGGATCCATCAATGCCTTCATTTGAGTATGTCTTTTAAAATTCCTGCTTTGGGGTGCCTGGGTGGCTCAGTCGGTTGTGCATCCGACTCTTAATTTCAACTCAGGTCATAATCCCAGGGTCCTGGATTGGAACAGTGTGTCTGGCTATGGGCTCAGTGGGGAGTCTGCTCGAGGTTCTCTTTCTCTTTCCCTTGGCTCCTCCTTCCCTCTTTCTCCCTCTCTCAAATAAATAAATAAATAAATAAATCCTTAAATGAAAAGACAAACAAAAATAAAATCTCTTCTTTGTCTTCTCCAATATTCTTCCTCGCCCTTTTCATCTGTAAAATGGGGATAATGCTACAACCTGCCTCATACATTTTGAGGAGGGTCAATTGAGTTATGCTATGTCAAGCTTTCAGCCAAGTGCCTGATGTGCCAAGTACCTATATTTACTAGCCATTGCTGGAGTTATTCCTCCTTTAGACTTTCCCTTCCTTTCTTCTGTCGTGCATTTTTCTGTTTTGCATGCCTTCTCGCTTTTCCTTTCTCATAGGGAGGGAGGGTGGTTGAATGCTGACAGTGTTCTGTGTGGGTCCATTACCAGTGTCTGGGAAGAGAAGAATGAACTAAATTAGAAGATGCGTTTGGCCCACTCGGGGAGCAGTAGTGGAGGCTGGAGCCAGCTGGAAGGAGACGGACACATCTTCCTCCCTTTCCCCCATCCCACTTCCCCTGCCCCCCTCCTCAGACAAATGATTTCTCATTATTTCTGGGGATCCAGAGGAGTTTAGCCTGGCAGGTGGGCACTGGAGGCTGGGGCTGGCCACACAGTAGAAGATGGAAGGAAGGTCTGTGCTGGCAAGCGCCACCCACTCCTTTATCTGCCTGTCTCCGAGGTCCCTCTGTTCCCTTCCCACACACCTTGCCTGCTATTTAATCAGAGGAGAGAGTGCATGCGTCGCTGCCATCCATTAGAGGCAGAGTCTTTTGTTTTCCTTCTTTTAAAAAATAAAACCATTGTCAGAGGAAGGCGACACTTTACTATTTAATCATTCACTTACTCCTTCATTCAACCCAACAGCTATTTGCTGGATGCTGCTGGGGTCAATGTTTGGAACACAAACATGAAAAGGCTGTAGTGCTCTCTCCCTGGGAAGAGCAGTCTAGTGCGGCTGACAGAGATCAACAGTCACCACCACAGTGTCACATGAATGCTGCAGGCAGGCACATTAGGGTGCATTGGGAGCTCCTGGGTTGGCTCTGTGGAACCAGGGAAGCCTTCTCAGTGGAGGAAGCACTGAGCCAGGGTATGGGTGATGAGCCGAAGTTTGTCAGGGTAATAAATGTGTTGGTGGGGGCGGTGGTGGAGTTCCAGATAGATGGGATAACCCAGGGGGATCAGTCAACATTCTCTTAGTTGTGAGAGATAGAAACACAATGCAAACAGACTCAGGTTAAAAACAAAAAGGGGTGTGTGTGTGTATTGACACAAGTAATTTAACAAGTTTGTTTCAGGAATGGCTGCATCCAGGGCTTGAAATAAGGTCAGATTTCAGGAATGGTTGCCCTCAGGTACTGGAATGAGGTCATTAGCTTGTGTTATAATAAAAAGATACTTGGGCTTTGCCTCAGCCCCTAGACAGCTCCTGAAGCTCTTGGAATTTCTGAGTGATAAGAGTGTCTTCAGTGTGCTAATGAGATGACTCTTGGCCAAGGGCTCCATGTTGCCAGCAACTGTCCTATATTGGGGGGAGTAAAGATAAGATGAGATCCTTCTTTTCAAAGGGCTTATGTTCTAGAGAGGGGAGAAAGCCCTGGTAAGATGGGGATACCCAGGGACACCATGAGGGTCTGGTTGATTCTTTTGAAAAATATTAGAAAAGAATTTATGAAGTGTATGATTCTTGATGTGGGCTGGTGTGGGTCAAACAGTTGGGGAAGGAAATGGCTTCCAGATTCCAGGGTGGAGGGAGCTTGGTACCCGAAGGCTTAGAGGTATGGAGTAACTTAGGTGTTGGAGGAACAGAAAGTCATTGAAAACAGACACCTACCTGTGCTTCTCCAAGCAGCCTGCCCACCTGACACCAACACCAGGGTCATACCCAAGACCAAGTGAAACAGTCTCTCTGAGGGTAGCAATTTTAAAAGCTGCCCTTCTCTTGGGGGTTCTAATAGGCAACCAGTATCTCTGGGCAAGAGTTTGTGGTTCAAGGATGCGATAAGATAAGAATCTGGTAGACAGAAGTCAAATCAGAGCTTTTGACTTTACCCAATGGGCAGAGGGGAGCCTCTGGCTACCGTGTGGATGCTGGGAGGGAGGCAGAGGCCGATAGCAGAGGACTTTAATGTAGAAGCAAAAGTTAGTCATGGACATAATTGCCATATGATCCAGCAATTCCATGTCTGGGTATAGATCCAAAAGAATGGAAAGCAGGGTCCTGAAGAGGTATGCGTACCCCATGTTCATAGCAGCATTATCCGCAGGAGCCAAAAGGTGGGAAAAACCTAGGTGTTTGTCAGTGGGTGGATGGGTAAGCAAAAGACAATACGGACATACAATGGAGTAGTTATTCAGCCTTAAAAAGGAAGAAAAGTCAGACACAAGCCGCAACATAGGTGACCTTTGAGGACATTACACCAACTGAAAGAGACCAGTCACAAAAGGGCAAATACCATAGGATTCCACTTCTGTGAGCTTCCTAGAGGAGTGGGATTCATAGAGGCAGAAAGTACATGGTGGGGGCCAGGTGCTAGGGGAGGGGGATGAGAAGTTAGCGTTTTATGGGGACAGAGTGTCAGTTTTTGTTTTTTTTTTTTTTTAAGATTTTTATTTATTTATTTATTTGACAGAGAGAGAGAGAGAGATCACAAGTAGGCAGAGAGGCAGGCAGAGAGAAAGGGGGAAGCAGGCTCCTCATTGAGCAAAAGAGCCCGATGCCGGGCTCGATCCCAGGACCCCGATATCATGACCCAAGCTAAAGGCAGAGGCCCAACCCACTGAGCCACACAGGCGCCCCCAGAGTGTCAGTTCGGGGAGAGGAAAAAGAATCCTGGAGATGCACAGCGGTGACAATTGCTCAGCAACACGGATGCACTTGCCACAGAGTTGTACACTTAAACACGGTCAAGGTGGTAAATGTCCTGTGATGTGTATTTTGCTACAATTTAACAAAATAGAGAAAGAGAGTCATAGAAGAATTTTGAGCCAGGGAGTTTTTTTGATCGGCTATGTGAGTTGGAAAGAGTCCTCCTCGGGCAGTGTGAGGGATGACTGAAGGGAAATGATACTGAAGGCAGGAGAGTCAAGAGGAAGCATCCTTCAACAGAGCAGGCAAGCCGTGTTGGAGGCCTGGACGGAGCCGTTGGGGGATGGAGAGGAAGGGATGGGTTAGGGGGGATTTGACGAGTGACTGGTTCGATTAAGTAAAGAGGGTGGTAAAGAGAGCTCTGAATCTGGTCAGACCTATGACTAATGCCCGAAAAAACTTGAATCATCTCGACTGGGATTCAGAGTTTGATGTTTTCAAATGCACGGTTGTACTCGTGGCCCTCCTTACTGGCAAACCTGCATGGGTTTGCATTAACAGATAGACATGGGCCTCTGTGAAGAGGGCTTTATGTGAGCAGACCAGGGTAGGGTGTTGGGCTGCAAGTCACAATGAACTCAGGCAGATTGAATGGCAAAGGAAGGCATTATCTTTCATGACCGGAAGGACAGAGGTGGTATGGGCTTCAGGATGGGATTGATCTAGCGTTGTTTTAATTTCTCAAGGATCCAAGGTCTTAGGATGGCTGCTATTGTAATTGGTCTATCTGCTTCCCTGTTCACGCCCAGTGGAAAAAGGGCAGTTTCCCATGGCTCTTGTAAGAGACTTTCGTTCTTTGCTGATGTCTCCAGGAAATGTTCTTACGGGCTTTATTGTCCAAATTTACATGTGTGGGGGCAAGGTGAGATATTTTGCTGTCACTGCCGATCGTGCTACATGGCTTGAGGCAGATTCCACAATGTCACATGGAGGTGGTTAAGAGTTCAGGGGAACACAGCAGCCCCAAAGGTCAGACACACACATCGTCTCATCACTGCATGGAAAGCTGTGCCAAGGCCTGGGTATCCTGATGGACTGCCGTTGGGGGAGTCTGCAGTTCAGGACATGTGACCTGATTAGTGGAGGGTGCCTTTAGGTGAAATGAAGTGCCCCTTCTTCCAGGAGTATACAGTCTACCCCAAAGAGCATCTTTAAGGCCGTGTAGATCTAATCTCTTAAATTTTCTTTTTCTTTTTTTTAAAGATTTTACTTATTTATTGGAGAGAGAGAACACGAGTGGAGGGGAGGGACAGAGGAAGAGGGAGAAGCAGCATCCCCATTGGACAGGGAGTGTGATGCTAGGCTCCATCCCACAACACTGAGATCATGATCTGAGTTGAAGGCAGATGCTTAATGGACTGAGCCACTCAGGTGCCCCTCCAGTCTTTGTAATCTTCAAAAAATCTTTTTATCATGAAAAGCTTCAAACTTACACCAAATTGGAGAGGATTGTGAAAACGACCTCCACGAATGCATTTCTTAACTTTAATCATTGTCAACATGTGGCTTAGTCTGATTTCTCTTTACCCCCCACCTATGATCTGCACTTTGCTGGATTACTTTAAAGCAAATTTTAGACATTCTATCATTCATCTGTTAAACTTACAGCCTCTATCTCTAAGAGATAAAGAGTCTATTAAAAACTATAATGACAATGTCATTGTTTCAAAATAATCTTTGTGTTTTGGAATAATTTTAGATTTACAGAAAAATTGCCAAGGTAATGGGGAATTCCTGGATGCCCCTCATCTAGTTTCCACTAATGTCATTATCTTACATTAGTGTGATCCATTACCATGGTACATAACTATTAATTAAACCACAGATTTTATTTAGAATCTACCAGTTTTTTCATTAAACAGTCCTGTTTGCTGTTTCAGGATCTAACACTAAGTACCACTGCATTTAGCGCAATGCCATTTTCACATCTACCAAAAATGACTAATTCCTTAATATCGTCAAATATTATTCATTCATTCATTCATTATCCCCACTTCTCTGTTGGCTGGTATGTCTTGCAAGCCTCTGAGAATCTACACCAGTTCTGCCACCTTTTTGTTTTCTTGTCACTTATTTATGGAAGGAACTGGATTGTTTGCCCTAAGACCATTCCAACTTTGGGTTTTGCTGATTGCACTCCCCATGGTGTTGGTTTAACGTGCTCCTCTGTCCTCCATATTTCCTGTGAACCAGTGCCTCAATCTAGCACAAGGGTTGGTGAAGTTTTTCTCTGAAAGTCTCGATAATAAATATTCTAGTCTTTGCAATTGATTTGCTATCAACTCTGTCATTGTGCTGGGAAAATGACCCTAGACAGTAGGGAAACGAGTGGGTGTGGCTGAGTCTCAATGAAACTTTATTTGTAAAATCAGGTGGAGAACTGGATTTGTGTGGGAAATCATAATTTGATGATCCCTGAACTAGAGGATCGATCAGATTCAGTTTTGGTGGTTTGGTTTTTTTTTGCAAGAATGAGTCTTTGACAGTGCTAGGTATTTCCTGTTGCCTCATCAGGTGGCACGTCACATCTGGCTCTCTCTTTTAGTGATGTTGAATTTGATAGGGATACCAGCGTGGTCCATCTATCATGAAGGTCTCCATCAGTGGACTGTATTTCAGCCTTCCTCTTTCTTCTGTGGCTAGGGGCACTTGTGCAGTGCATGCCTTGATCAACTATACATGGCGGCCTCTCTCCAGCATATGTTATCACCTCTTGGAATCTCTGTTTTCATACCACACATAAAATAGTTGCCCTAAAGGTTCTTAAAGTACCACAAACACTGCCACTCAATCAAGAAAACGTTTCCAGAAGATTTCCCAAGGAGGCACAGAGTCTGCATTTCTCTAGATCAGAGGTTGTGTACAGATTGCAGTTTTCACTTTCCAAAAAAAAAAGAAGCCTCTGCCAACTTTTAAAATCTGGAAGATTTTATGGAAAAATCTGGCTTGTCCGTGCCTCTTGGAAAATGAGGGAATCTGGCCACTTTGGACCCACATTCAGGTGTGGCAACAGCCTGCTGGCACTGAGAGGCATACCTCCTTTAGATGAGGCCTCTATATCAGGCAGACGTTAGGGAATGGTGGGGACTATGGCAAACTGCAAGGCACATGCCCTGTCATTTAGCAGGTGACAGAAGCATTTCCCGAGTACCTATGAACCTCTCTAGCCATTCAAAATTAATTGCTAATGTTTCAGTAGTTAATACATTTACCTGTCCTACCCCTCCCCAAGTGGGGCCATTCCATCTCCTGTGCCTTGAACGTTCTTGGTTTCTTACATGCCTTTGCAGAGCTACTTCATGCAAGCACATGAAGTGTATGCAAATACACTTATTTAATTTCCCCTCCTCTCTTACATAAAAGACCACGTACTTCACATGCAGCTCAGTGTTTTGCTTTTTTTCCCCCACCTAACCGTATGTTCTCAGAGATCTTTCCAGATTCGTTTGGTAGGAGTGTCTTTATTCTTAGAGAGGCAGTGTTGCCCGGTTGAGAGAGCAGGGGTAGCTAAGGGAGAGGGAGAAACTGAGGCTCCCTTTTCCATCTCAACCTTGAGTATCTCCTTGGGGGCCTGGGTGTGACCTGAAGGCGATCAATCTGACAGCATCCTGCTCCCCTACCATTGCCATACTTTTGGGGTTTTGCCCTTGCAGGAGAGGGAAAATGGTATCTCGGTGCAGTTTTAATTGCTTTCTCTTATTAGGAGTGAAAATGGGCCCCTTGTCATCTGTTTCAGGGCCGTTTGTATTTCCTCGGGCACCCAGGAAAGTGATTACTGAAGCAGGGGCAGGACATGCAAAATAGGCGGCAGGTCTATTTTTAAACCCGAGCCACCGCTGCCAGTCAACACACTCTGATGATCATTTGCTTTGATTTTTGGCATGGAATTGGCGTTCTCACCTGTTTCATTTTAATTTCAAATGTCTGCGGTCTCAGGTTCAAATGTCACCTCCCCTCCCCTCCCCCGAGCCCATGTTGAGTTGTCTTCTTTGTGTTGTATGGTTCTTGCTCCCTTGCCATTATTGCTCACCAACCTTCCCCCTCCCCAAGAGAATGCAAGGTCCTTGAAAACAAAGATGAGCAGAATGTGGCCCCATGGTTGTAGCGTTGTTGAAAGGACTGGTTTTCTTGGGACTCACAGATTCACACGCATCATCTTGAGAGAGAAAGTCCTTCATCCATCCATCCGATTATTTACTCAGTGACATCTTCCCAAGCATCTGCTCTGTGTCCTGCCCCGTGCTAGACCCAGCAAACACAAGAGTGAGCAGCACAGGTGTGGTCTCTGCTCACCAGCATCCTAGTCTGGCAAATACCTGGAGGGCTCTCAATGAAGAGCAAAGCTTCTAATTGCAGAGAGGAGGGAAGAGGTCTTTTGGCTACTTGGACAGTGTCACAAAGGTCTGGAGGTAGGAAAGAAGATGGTGCATTTAAAGAATTGAAAGGAATCTGGGTCAGCTAGAATGGAGAGCATGAAAGAGCAGAGGGAAGAGTTGGGGCAAGGACGAGATTGTGCAGGGCCTCTGGGCCACATTCATGGACCTGGAGTTTACCCTGAGATGATGGTGACCTGGAATTTGAAGGAAGCAGTGGTGATGGGGAGAAGTGGATGGATTTGGGAGGTCTTTGAATATAGAATCAGTACATCCTGGTGACCAATCAAATAGTGGGAAGAGGGAGAGGGAGGAGTAAAAAATAAATCCTAGTTCTCTGCTTCAGGAACTGGGTTGTCTTAAAAACTTCCACGCTTGGTTTGTCTAGTGGCTAGAAAGCAGTATCACCAAGGCCAAAGTCATGGGTGTGATACTTCCAATAGCTTTTCAGTCTGTCCCACAGCAGCAGACAGCACTTCTGTCCATGTAGACCAAAACACAGACATCATTTGCCACATCTCCTTGATATTCCAGGTGGGGGTTAGCGTAAAACAAGGGCACAGAGGCAAGAAACAGTTTGCAGGGGACCTGGGGGGAGGGACAAGAGATGGGGTTGTCCAGGAATTGATGGAGATGCTACATGGGTGGTCTGAGTCCCAAAGGAAGGTGGGACTTTTTCCTCAAGGGCAGGAAAGTAAAGGTTTTATAGCAGAATTGGAGAAAATGTCAACTCTCCTCAAAACGTGTTGGCTACACACACCATTACTGAAAGGGTGTGTTCAACAGGATGAGCAATGCTAGCTGCTGTAACGGATAATCAATCCTGAACACTCAGGGCCTGAACACAGTGCAAGTTTCCTTCTTGCTCACTGCTATCCAAGGTGGTGGTGTATTAGATAGGATAAGTAATGCTAGCTGTTTTAACAAATATGCCTTGAATGCTCCATGATTGAACACAGTGAAAGTGTCCTTGCTCATTCAGCTGTCCAAGATGGATGGTTCCCCTGGCAGGTTTTCTTCCAGGTGGTGACTTGGGCATCCAGGGTTCTTTTGTCTTGTGGTGCTTTTGAATTTGGCTGGGTTAAGCAAAGAAAGAACAGAAGAACAGGGGGACCAGTCTTTTTTTTTTTTTTTTTTTTTTAAAGACAGAGAGAGAGTGCATGAGCAGGTAAGGGCAGAGGGGGAGAAGGAAAGAGAGAATCCCAAGCAGGCTCCATGCTCAATGAGGAGCCCCACCTGGGGCTTGATCTCAAGACCCTAAGATCATGACCTGAGCCTAAATCAAGAGTCAGATGCTTAGCCAACTGAGCCACCCAGGTGCCCTGGGACCAGACATTTTTTATGGGTCAGGCTTATAAGTGGCTCACACGTCCTTGACCAGAATGCAGTTCCAGAGCCCCAAGCAACTGCAGGGAAAGCTAAGGCATGCCTCCTTGCCATATGCCTAGGAGGATGAAGAGGTAGGATGGGGCAGATCTGTATCATTGTCTGTGTCACAAATAGCACCAGAAAGACAGGGTAGTTGGATAAACAAAATCCATCTCCATGATTTACGGTAACTGAAAGAAAACACACATATGAGAGGGTGTGGCTTTGGTGGTGAAGGATCAGGAACATCATCTGGGAAGACCGAGTTTTAGAGTCAAGTCTTTCCAGTTCATTTTACCAAGATCCTGGTGAACATCAACACCTACACGGGAGGGGTGCCTGGGTGGCTCAGTCATTAAGCATCTGCCCCCAGCTCAGGTCATGACCCCAGGGTCCTAGGATCAAGCCCCACATCAGGCTCCCTTCTCAGCAGGAAGCCTGCTTCTCCCTCTCCCACTGCCCCTGTTTGTGTTTCCTCTCTTGCTGTCTCTCTCTCTGTGTCAAATAAATAAATAAAATCTTGAAAAAAGAATACCTACATAGGGAAGAACTAACTTACATTCTTTCTTTCTTTCTTTCTTTCTTTCTTTCTCTTTCTTTCTTTCTTTCTTTCTTTCTTTCTTTCTTTCTTTCTTTCTTTCTTTCTTTCTTTCCTTTCTTTCTCCTTCCCTCTCCCTCCCTCCCTCCTTCTTTCTTTCCCTTTCTTCTTCCTCTTTCTTTCTTTCATTTTCTTTCCTTCCTTTCTTTCTTTCTCTTCTTCCCTCTTCCTTCCTTCCTCCCTTCCTCTTTCTCTCTCTTCCTTTTTTCATTCTTTCTTTTTCTCTCCTTCCTTCCTTCATTTTCTTTCTTTCTTTCTTTCTTCCTTTCTTTCTTTCTTTCTTTCTTTCTTTTTCTTTCTTTCTTCCTTTTTCTCTCCTTCCTTCTCTCCTTCCTTCCTTTCTTCCTTTCTTTCTTTCTTTCTTTCTTTCTTTCTTTCTTTCTTTCTTTCTTTCTTTCTTTCTTTCTTCTCTTTCTTATACCCCTACCTTCTTCCTGACCCCAGGGTATCTGTATTTTGCCAGAATCTTCAGACTGTTTTTCTCCAATGCATGACTTCTAGGCTGATTTTTCTTTCAAATGTCTCCTTAAGTCCTTGGTCCCTTCTCCAGAACAAGTGGTTATTTTCTCTGCCAGCCCCAGGCAAGAGAGAGACTGAGCTGCTGTATACTAATTACTAGGCTATTACTGTTATTATTCAGCTGTGGAAAAGAGCCTTCAGAAAACCCCAAATATAATTCACCTTACTGACATCTCTCTCTGTCTCTGCCTCTGTCTCTCTCCCCATTCTCTTTCTCTGCCATCTGTCTCTGTCTCTCTCCTTTCACCCCTATTTTATTGCATCCCACACCTTGCTTTCATGGTCCTTGTCAACATCATCATTTAGCTTTTGTTGATGTGATTATTTGATTAATAAAAAGATAAGGGCTCTCTGTCCAGTTTTTCTTTTTTCTTTCTTTTTTAGTTTTTTCTTTTAACGCACCCCTCACCCAGAGCAGGACCTAAAAGATATGTACTAATCAATGTATGGCTATTAATACCTAATTATTAGGTATTAATTAACATTCCTTTTAGGGCTTTCTCATTCCTCTGGCTCATTTCTGCCATCTGCTTGGCTCCTCCCTTCACCTCCTTCAGGTGTTTCGTCCCTTCCCTGACCCCACCCACCCTGGCAAAGCTGCAATTACACCACCCGCACCAACTCTTACCAGCCCAGTTCCCCCTTGTTTCTTTTCCCCTGGTACTTTTAAATTTTATTTATTTATTTATGTCTTTAAAATATTATTTATTTATTTATTATTTTTTAAATTTTTATTTATTTATTTAACAGAGAGATACACAGCGAGAGAAGGAACACAAGCAGGGAGAGTGGGAGAGGGGAAAACAGGCTTCCCGCCGAGCAGGGAGCCCAGTGCGGGACTCGATCCCAGGACCCTGGGATCCTCACCCGAGCCAAAGGCAGATGCTTAATGACTGAGCCACCCAGGCACCCCATTTGTTTATTATTTTTCAAGATTTTATTTATTTATTTGTTAGAGGGAGAGCGGGAGGCATGGGGAGAAACAGGCTCCCTGCTGAACAAGAAGCCTGATGCAAGACTCGATCCCAGGACCCTGGGATCATAACCTGAGCTGAAGGCAGACTTGTAACTGACTGAGCCAACCAGATGTCCCTATTTATTTATTTGAGAGAGAGAGAGAAAGAGAGTGCACTTGTGAGCATGAGCGGGGGGAGGGGCAGAGGGAGAGTCAGAGAGTCCCAAGCTGACTCTGAGCTAAGTGTGGAGCCTGAGGCAGGGCTTGATCTCACGACCCTGAGACCATGACCTCAGCCGAAATAAAGAGCTGAAATCAAATGATCTGGCTCAGCCAACTAAGCCACCCAGGTAGGTGCCCCTGTCCTTTTTTAGTTTTTAATCTGGGCTACCACACAGCCGAGTTCACAAATATTAACTGTATGCCTCAGTAGATTTTTGGCTCTGTGGATAGCTGTGGAACCACAGTTGGTTCGAGATAAGGAACACTTCCATCCTCCCCGCCCACCCCTATACCCCCACACCTGGAACATTCCCTCATGCCCCATCCCAGGCCAGTACCCCCACCCCTGAGGCAACTGCTGGTTTGTATTGTCAGGGATTGGTTTTGCGCGAGTCGGTGTGTGAGTCGGAAGTTAGGGCTTTTCCACTGCTGTGTAATATCTCACTGCAAGGAAGCTCCCCAGTTCATTCATAAGCAGAGGTCAGTTGTGCTTGCTTTGAACTTCACATATGAGCTGGCTGTTTTACCTTTGTCCTGAGCAATTGCCACCATCGGACATACTATACATTTTACTTATTCATCCTGTTTGTGTTTTTCTTCTCTTTAGAAAGTCAGCCCCCTGAGGGCAGGGATCTTGTTAGTCATGTTTACTGATAGGCACCCAGCATGGTGTATTTGATTCTCACTGCATGATCCAACCAGGGAAGGAACTTTTACTAAAATAAATCGGATTATGCATCACATTTTCATACTATCCTTTTAATGGCCATATAATATTTTTTTCCTCTAGAACCTACTTAATTTCCCTATTGTTGGACATATTTAAACATTATACAAAAATGCTACCATAAAATCTTCATATACCTTTTCCTTTCTTTGGATTATTTCCTTTGTATAGATTTCCAGAAGTATTTTATTGGGTTAAAAGAAATGGGACCCATTTTTAAAGATTTCTGATACATATGGCCAAATGACTTCTCCGAAGGGTTGTGCCAATTTGCACATTTACTCATGCCTGAGTCCCCATTTGAATGCACACTAACCTGAATCTAGTATTATGTTTTAAACTATTTTTGTTGATTTAATGGACAAAAATAGTGGTGCCTTATTATTTTAGAATTCTGATTTTTTTTTAATGGGAACTGACATTAGTTATTCCACCAATATTTATTTATTTATTAAAAAAATTTTTTTTTAATTTGACAGACAGATCACAAGTAGGCAGAGAGGCAGGCAGAGAGGGGGGGCGGGAAGCAGGATCCCTGCTGAGCAGAGAGCCTCCTGCGGGGCTCTATCCCAGGATGCTGGGATCAAGACCTGAGCCGAAGGCAGAGGCTATATATAACCCACTGAGCCACCCAGGCGCCCCTCCACCAATGTTTATTAAACACCTTCTCCACACTACGCTGTGTGCTGGGTCCGCTGCACTGGTGAGTACAGCAGATGTGTGTTTTGTGCCCACGGGGAGTTTAACCACCAGGTGGGAGGTGTCTCTCAAGTTCCAAAGAGGAGTCAGAATTCACCCCCCACCCCACAGTTGATATGAAGAGGCTCAAGGGAGGGAGTGGCTTGAAGAAGTGTGGACAGAGGTAAGGGAGCCCACAAGGGTTGGGGCCACTTGAGAGGTGGCGGTAGCAGAGAGACTTCACCACCCTTGAATTGAAGCAAAGGCAGCGCCAGAGCCAGGGAGAGCTGGAATGATGGAGGAGGAGCTGCCTGGTAGGAGCCATCATGGCAGACGATGGAGGAGGAGCTGCTTGGAAGGAACCATTATGGTGGAGGGACGCCACCACTCACCAGAGATGTGACACCAAAGCAGAGAGGGAATGGGGAAGAAGTACCCACCCCCGCTTCTCCTCCCTGCTCTGGGTTCCGGCAGGTGCCTCCCATTGACAGCAACAGGAATCCAGGGAGCCTGGGAATTGGGTGATATTCAGAGGAGAGAAGGGTAGAGAATGGGTCTGGCAGGGATGGAGGGGGCAGATGGAGAACCACGTTCTCAGGAGGAGATGCTCATTAAATAAATAAACAAGCAACAGATAGTAGTGAAGAGCGCTCTGAAGGAGACCAAGGAGGTACAGGAGCAGATTAGCCACGGTGTGGGGGGATGGGATCTGCTTTAGCTCAGGAAGTCAGGACATGATAGCAATGTAAAAGTTCCTAGAACAGGCCAGGTATCATTCTGGATCCTTTAGCTGCAGTCACTAACTTGATCCTCACAAAAAGCCCCCAGTAGATACTGTGATTACTCCCATTCCGCTGAGGAGGTTTTCCAAGGCTGTAGGAGTTCATTGTGGAAATCTGTGGTGGTGGTGGTGGGGTCTCAGATGGTCCCCGCTATGCATTTTGTGGGGACCCTGAATCTGGTCCACTGGTTTTCAGTTGTGAAAGTAGAGCTACTTCATTCATTTGTTAATTCATCTGACTTTTCTTGAGGGCTTAAAAAGCTAAATAAAACTGGTTTTTGTACTCGAGCAGTCTTGTGTGAAGAAACAGGTAAAGAAAGACAGCTTGTTCAGACCATTTCCATGTAGCAGTCAAGAATTTTATTTGGCTGTATATAAAATAAAGTGTGGCCCAAGGACTCCCCCCCCCTATTATTAGTCTCAAAACGGCTGCTGCAGCCCCAGACATCACATCTGCCTTTCAGGCAAGAAGAAGGTCAAAGGACAAAGGTCATTTGAGGCCACTGCCCTTATGTTTCACTGGTCAGCATTGTTCACATGGCCATACCTCCCTGTAGAGGAACCCAGGAAATGTAGTTCTGAAAGCTAGAGAAGAAGGCACCAGTGGATAGTGGGTAGGCAACCAGCTGTCTCTGAAACACTTTCTCAGGTGTCTGTTACAGTGTCTGGAACGTAGCAGATGCTTCATAATTCGTTGTTAAATGAATAAGTAAACAAGCTACAGTATGGCAAACCATTCCACGAACAACAGTGAAAGTAGGGATGAGGACCCTAATCCAGTGTTGGCAGAGGGCAGGGGGCAAAGAGGGAGAAGAGGGGGGCTGCCTGTGGGGGGAGGTGGTTACATTTAATCTTCTGGTAGACTGAGGAGTCCTCAGGCAATCTCTCCTGAAATTGTCAAATACCCTATTCCCGCAATTACTTTGTTTTCTGGACTCCAATCCTTCAGTTTCCTTATGTTTATCTTTATGTTCGCATGATCCTTGGGCTTATAGAAGGGTAGATGAAGGAATGATAATGTTAGATTAAATAGATTCTCACACAAGGCAGAGAGTTCGCCTTTCTCCATATTCTCCCTGATGGCATTTTATTGGCTTTGATAGCTGTAGAAGCTTAGTTCGGGATTTTTCTGGCAAAATTCCCAGAGAGCAGGGTTTATCTAAACTACCTAATGTGCAGCATTTGCAAATAATTATTAATAGATGTTTGCATTTTCATTCTTTATGAATGCTGCTGTGGGGTGATTCTGTAATTCAAGAGGGACGTGGTAATGTGGATCGCTCTCCCTTCCCACACTACCCCTCCCTTGGTCTCCTCCATCTCAGCTGATGGCAGCTCTGTCCTTAGGCTGTTTGTGTCAAAATCCCTAAGGCATCCTTGACTCCTGCCCTTCGCTGCCACCCCATGTCCAATCCATAAACAACACCTGTTTGCTCTGCCTTTAAATTATAAGCAGAAATAACTCTCCACAGCACTCACCTGGTCATGGCTCCCATGGTGTCTCACCTGGACCAAGGCAATTGCCTCTTCTCTGGTCTCCCAGCTTCTCTTTTCTTGTCTCTGCTCAGGCAGTCAGGGAGAGACTTTGAATACTGGAGTCAGTTCTCCTCTTCTCAGCACCTTCATGGTCTCCAGCTTACTCAGAATAAAAGCCAAAGTTCTCAGTGCAATCCGCAGGGCTCGGCATGGTCTGCTCTCACCTACTTATCTGTACACACTGAGCACATTCCTGAGGGAACTTGCTGTTCCCTCAACCTGGAATGCTTCTCCACAGACTTTTGATAGCTCCTTTCTTCACTTCCTTCAAGTTTCTGCTTGAGTGTTACTTGACTGAGGACTTTCCTTGGTCATCCTGTCTGTACCCCACCATACTTTGGTTCCCGTGCCTGACTTCAAGTTTCTATGCTACATCTGCCATATTAAGTAATTCTTTATTTATTGGCCCTTTTCCCCAGTTAGAATGTCAGCTCAGTGAGGGCAGGAATTTGAGACCATGTGGTTCTAGGCTGTGTCCCGGGTGCCCAGAACAGCTCCAGGCATACAGTAGGCCCTCAACAAATATTTAATAGATGAGGCAGAGCACTCATTTGTATGTTCACTCTGGAAAGATACTTGGAAATATGTATCAAGGATCTTGCATATGCAACAATTCTACATTTGACCCAGTAATTCCACACACCGGACAAGAGGACAATATCTTTGCCTTCAAAACACCAAGACACAGTGTTACTCATTGCCCTACTACTTTTTTATTTTCTTTATTTATTTTTAAAGATTTTATTCACTTATTTGAAAGAGAGAGAGTGAGTGAGAGAGAGAGAGCGTGTGAGCCAGGGAAGGGGGAGAGGCAGACTCCCCTGCCGAGCAGGGAGCCCAGTGAAGGGCTCAATCCCAGGGTCCTGGGATCATGACCCTAAGTGAAAGCAGTTGATTAACGACTAAGCCACCCAGGTACCCCTGCCCTATTATTTTTAAAAGCATCTGGTTGGAAACATTATTAAAAGTTTGCCAAAGGGGGGGCGCCTGGGTGGCTCAGAGGGTTAAAGCCTCTGCCTTCAGCTCAGGTCGTGGTCCCCGGGTCCTGGGATCGAGCCCCGCGTCGGGCTCTCTGCTTGGCGGGGAGCCTGCTTCCTCCTCTCTCTCTCTCTGCCTGCCTCTCTGCCTACTTGTGATCTCTTTCTGTCGAATAAATAAATAAAATCTTTAAAAAAAAAAAAAGTTTGCCAAAGGGAAATAAGTAAGTAGATGTGGCCTTTTAAAGGATGGTTATAATATGATGCCAAGTGAGAAGGTGGTAGAGGAAACCTTCTCTGTTCCAGAATACTTAGGACTAGGAGGAGCTGCTCAGAATGAACCCACTGAAACTCAGAATCCAGGTAGGACTTTGTCCTGTAAAATGAATCCAAACTTCGTAAACATAAGTTTGTCTTTCAATCGTGTTGAACAAAGCATAAACAATGATTGCAAATTTGCTCTCATTCTTTTTTTTTTTTTAATTTACTTATTTATTTTAAAGAGGGGGAAGGGGCAAAGGGAGAGAGAGCATCTCCAGCAGACTGCACACTGAGCATGGAGCCCAACGTGGGGCTCCAACCTAGGACCCTGAGATCATGACCCGAACTGAAACCAAGAGTCAGACACTTAACCGACTGAGCCACCCAGGTACCCCTGCTCTCATTCCTTGAATTAACAAAGAATGAGAGTCAACAGTCAGCACATTTTTACATGTGCATCATTTCCTGTTGAAATCGTGTGGTTGGACAATAGACCATCTTTCAGCTCATCTTTGATTTTTGTCATGTGATCATGCAGGGAGTAATTTTTGCACACTGATGCAAGGTCTTCCTCAGTTTCCCCAGAGGGCCTTTAAAATCATGTACTCATTAGTTCATTCTCGTTTGAAGCGTTCCTCACTGTCATCCACTTATTTTCTGCTTTGTGGTTGTTAACCTGCTTCACAGGTTTCTCCTTTGGCAGTGGGACCCTCTACATTGCAAGTGGCTTTCCCACGTCACTTGCATTGACTTCATGAAATCTTGCTGTCTTTTGCAAAGATTTCCAGTTTTCATGTTGCAATCAATTCACATCATTTCAAGTTATATCACTGGATTTCAGACAACCATCAACAGTCTGAGATAAACATTGGCAAACACATCGATCCGATGGGTTCCAAAGCAGTGTTTGTGCTAGTCTCTGGAATGGATAATTGTGAAGTTATTGGTTCATTAGTGAACGTGTTTATGTTAGGATGACTTTTGCTTCCCTAAGCTCATAGCTGTGTGGATATCTGGATAATGAACCATGTAATGAATACTCAGATGATGAGGAACTATTATATATAAAACATCTTTATGCTATAATGACCTCTGACTATGAAATAAAAACACAGTGCCGGGGTGGTGGGGGGGAACCAGGCAGAAATACAACAGAATACCCCTGGGGTTTATATTGGGGTAGTCATAGGACAATGGCTTAAAATATTTTTTTAACCATGGAAATTACTTTACTTTTGAAAAACATTTTGTTTTATTTTTTTTTTAATTTTTAAAAAAGATTTTATTTATTTATTTGACAGAGAGAGTGAGAACACAAGCAGTGGGAACAGCAGGCAGGGGGAGAAGCAGGCTACCCACCGAGCTGGGAGCCTGATGCGGGGACCCCAGGATCATGACCTGAGCCAAAGGCAGCTGCTTAACTGCTGAGCCACCCAAGGATGCCTGAAAAACACTTTAAAGCAAATTATATAAAGTTTAAAGAAAAGGTTTACGCTTATCTGAAGCGATAGGAATCTCTTTGGTAACGAACATGAGTCTAGGTTGGAGGCAGGGAGAGTTAACAGCACCAAGACCCAGGCTCTGAGTCTGTCTGACATGCTGTGTGGATTATCTCATTTAATTCTCACAACCACCAATTAAGTGTAATTTCCCCGTTTTACAAATGAACGCTGAAGCCAGAGAGGTTGAGCAACTTGCCCAAAGCCACACAGTTCAGCCACACATCATGCTGTCTTATAACACATCTGTGAGCCCAAGTAAATCTCTTTCTTATGATGACTTGGGTTTTTTCTTGATTTGGGAGCTCATGACACTTCTTGACCCGTTCTTGGGTGAGTGTCTCAGGTAGGAGAGTAAGCGATTTCTGTCAGCATGGAATGAAAGCATTTTCTGCGACAAAAGACACAGGCAATGCCAGGGGAATGAATAAAAAAGACATAGAAGAGAGTTTTAATGTTCTGTCAAGTGAACCCGGATGGTCTCTCTGTCGGACCACACGCGTCAGAGCAACCTGAACATAAATGCATTCATGTTTCTCTCTGCATGTAATTCTGAGACGGAACTTTTATTCTCTTCGGATGAGTGTTGTTGAGACCTCTTTGTTGCTACCTTTATTTGTCTGTGTCTCTGATGGGTCCTTCCCTCTGTTTGCCTTCCTTATTTTTGGAGCGCTGGATGCCTCCTTTGGACATGAGATGCAATTTCACCTGACATGCAGTAAATATCATCAAGGAAGCCAAAACTCATTTTTTTACTCCCCTGTGCCTGGCGCAACCCATACCAGTGTCATTTACTCCTTCCGTAATTCCCCAGCATGCATCCTGCTCTCATCCCCATTTAGCAGAAAAGGAGACTGACGCTCAGAGACAATAAGCGATAGTTCTCGTAATGTATGGAGGAAGGGTATTACTCCTGTTGCTGTGTCGTTCCTGAGCGAGGAAGCCATCTTCATGGTGGGGAAAGTCATGGAACTCAGAAGTGCAGAGCTGGGTAGTCACCCAGGCGGACACTCTTCAACAGAAAAACAACAGCAGTCACAAGTGTAACTTTAAATGTTCAAGTAGCCACATTAGAAGAGGTAAAAAGAGACATATAAAGTTCGTTTTAATATATTTTATTTAACCTAGCATATTGAAAATGTCATCATTTCCACCTGTGTGGAATATAAACATTATTAATGAGATATTTTGAATTTTGTTTCTTGTATTAAGTCTTTGAAATCTGGTACGTATTCTTATACTTATGTCTCGAAGTGAATCGGTCAAGGGCTCGAGTGGCCACATGAGGCTTGTGGCTACATTGTAAAGAGAGCGACTTCAAGACTTTTGACAAGTAGTTCTGAGATTTTTCTTTTTTAAGATGTTCTTTCTTGGGGACGCCTGGGTGGCTCAGTCAGTTAAGCTGCTGCCTTTGGCTCAGGTCATGATCCCAGGGTTCTGGGATCGAGTCCCGCATCGGGCTCCTTGCTCTGTGGGGAGCCTGCTTCTCTCTCTGCCTCTGCCTGCCGCTCTGCCTGCTTGTGTGCGCACGCGCTCTCTCTCTCTCTCTCTTTGACAAAAAAATAAATAAAATCTTAAAAAAAAAAAGATGTTGTTTATTTTAGAGAGCTAGAGAGCATGAGCAGAGGTTGGGGGGAGGAGTAGAGGGAGGAGGAAAGAATCTCAAGCAGACCCCACACAGAGTGGAAGCCCAATGTGGGGCTCGACCTCACAACCTGAGACCATGACCTGAGCCAAAACCAGGAGTCAGATGCTTAACCAACCGAGTCACCCAGGTGCCCCAGTTCTGGGAGTTTTGTATTATATAATGGGTCTGGGCAGCACATTTTATCAGGGGTTCCTGATTTATATTTAACTTTTATCCTACAAGCCCCTTAAATATTTGTTGTAGAAAGAAATAGGGAGAGAGAGAGAGAGGAGAAGGGGAATAAGGAGGTGGAGAGGAAGGAAGGAAAGAAAGAAGAGAGGGTAGGAGGAAGGAAAATAGGAAGGAAGGGAGGAGGGAAGGAACTTCCTTTGGCCCAAAAATTTTGAAAGAGGTAACAGACTCTGTCCAACTCCGTTGTCTTAGTTTGGGTTCCCCCCAGAAGCAGATCTGGAAGCAGAGATTCAACTGCTTTGGGGGTAGATCCCAGGACTGGCAGAGGAGCAGAGAAGGAAGAACCAGTAATGGGTTTGCCATTAGCAAATCACCAGGAGCAACTGATACTCAGTTACCAGGGGAGACCTCTAGGGGGCGGCAGAGAGCACATTTCTCAGAGCGACGCAAAATCTAGGACCAAGGGAGCTGGGGTATTTATTCACCAACTTCTATCAGTCATGGGTTGAAGGCTGCTCCCAGGAACGTTCATCTCCCAGCATCCTAGCCTGCTGTGTGCACACCGCGGTGGCCAGAAAGAGCCTCCCCCAATCCCCCACTAATTGGGGGGCTGGCAGTAGAAAGTCAGACCTGCGTGCACTGAAGTGGTCAGGTTCAGGCTGTCTAGTGCCGGCCACACCCATGACACACCTACCTTCTCATAATTTAGAAGCTCTTCTTTTTCATCACAAGCCCTCCTTAACATGAAGCATGTTAACTTGGTGACAGTCGGGGTGCTATATGGGATGTGAGATTATTTAGCTGTTGTCATCTCAGTAACAGAAAAGGCTGAACAGCCATGGAAGGACATCACAGATATATGCACATATTTCTGTGTAACCCTGTAGGCACGTGCGTGTTCCCATTCATGTTGTCGCCAAGCTTAACTCTTACCACATTCTCTGTTGTTGTTGTGTGCGTGCTTCCTGCTCTCTTTTTCAGTCACTGGTCCAAACAGAAGAAAATAAAAGGGGTAAGTCCATGTTGCCCAGGCAAGTAATGCTGCTGTGATTCTTTTTTTTTTTTTTTTAAGATTTTATTTATTTATTTGACAGAGAGATCACAAGTAGGCAGAGAGAGAGAGAGAGAGGAGGAAGCAGGCTCTCCGCTGAGCAGAGAGCCCGATGCGGGACTGGATCCCGGGACCCTGGGATCATGACCTGAGTTGAAGGCAGAGGCTTAACCCACTGAGCCACGCAGGCGCCCCTGCTGCTGTGATTCTAACCAGATGTGAGGACTGGGTTTCTCCCATTCTGTCCCTGGACCCCATCCCTCTCGTTCCCTCTTATGACATTATTTGTATTTGGTCTGTGGTTTATCTTTTGCTTCTTCTTTAAAAAATCCCAGCAACTGTTTTTAAATTTTCACATATTCTGTCTCTCTTTTATAAAGATGGTTCACATTCTGCACTCTTCTGAAACTCACTCTGTTCCCTTTTTGAGGCAACGGGGTCCTATTTTGACTTTTCTTGGTTGCTGGGGCAGGAGCAGTGAACAGGTTAGGCAGGACCTTGGGGTCCCAGAACTCAAAACATTTTAAGGGACATGCTGTGACTTTATGGGAGGAAAAGTCTCTCAGGTGAGTTAAAAGTATAAGCTGTGTGTTTCGGGAACTTTGACTGTCAGTCGCAGGGATAGCTGATCATTTTAAAGAGTAAAAGTCTCACCAGTGAGCTTGTGTTTCAAATACAAACGCACCAATCCAGAGCCCGCATCCCCCACCTCCTCTGTGGGGCTCTCACACTCACGGCCACCATCCACCAGCCCTGATCACCCCTGGGCCAGGTGCCAGACAACCAGGGGCAGCCTCACATCCCAGAGCCCTGAAGTTATTCGAACTGGCCAGTCCTAAGACTGTTTACCCCACTCTGTCTCTTCTTTCCTGAGGATACCCCAATAGAGGCTCTTGCCCACATTTTGCCTTTGCTCTTTTCCCCTCTGAGCAACCTGGTGCTTCCCTCTGTGGCCCTGAGTGACATGGCAACATGGCGTCCCCCCTTCTCTTGGCATCTGTGAGGAGAATGAGCTCTCTATCCGATGGCAGTCAGCTCCTGATCAGTTGGCCTCACCATATCTGAATAGCAATACAACCTATATTTTATTCTTATTTTTTAAAAGTCAGATGTTTTAAAGAGGGTACATATGAAATACAGTGAGAGCATTTTTTAAAAAAGATTTTGTTTATTTATTTGAGAGAGAGAGTGTGTGTGTGCACAAGAGAGCGCAGGGCTTGGGGGTTGTAGAGCAGCAGAGGGAAAGGGAGAAACCAGGGCTCAATCCCATGACCCTGGCACCATGACCTGAGCCAAAAGCAGACACTTTGTTTAACTGACTGAGCCACCCAGATGCCCTAGTGGGGCATTTTTATTTAATTAATCCATTTATTTTTAAGTAGGCTCCACACCCAAGGTGGGGCTTGAACTCACAACCCTGAGATCAAGGGTTGCATGTTTCACCTAAAACCTGTATTTTATTTATTTTTTTTTAATAAGGATTTTTATTTATTTATTTATTTGACAGAGAGAGATCACAAGTAGGCAGAGAGGCAGGCAGAGAGAGAGGAAGGGAAGCAGGCTCCCTGCTGATCTTTCTTTCTTCTCTTTCTTATACCCCTACCTTCTTCCTGACCCCAGGGTATCTGTATTTTGCCAGAATCTTCAGACTGTTTTTCTCCAATGCATGACTTCTAGGCTGATTTTTCTTTCAAATGTCTCCTTAAGTCCTTGGTCCCTTCTCCAGAACAAGTGGTTATTTTCTCTGCCAGCCCCAGGCAAGAGAGAGACTGAGCTGCTGTATACTAATTACTAGGCTATTACTGTTATTATTCAGCTGTGGAAAAGAGCCTTCAGAAAACCCCAAATATAATTCACCTTACTGACATCTCTCTCTGTCTCTGCCTCTGTCTCTCTCCCCATTCTCTTTCTCTGCCATCTGTCTCTGTCTCTCTCCTTTCACCCCTATTTTATTGCATCCCACACCTTGCTTTCATGGTCCTTGTCAACATCATCATTTAGCTTTTGTTGATGTGATTATTTGATTAATAAAAAGATAAGGGCTCTCTGTCCAGTTTTTCTTTTTTCTTTCTTTTTTAGTTTTTTCTTTTAACGCACCCCTCACCCAGAGCAGGACCTAAAAGATATGTACTAATCAATGTATGGCTATTAATACCTAATTATTAGGTATTAATTAACATTCCTTTTAGGGCTTTCTCATTCCTCTGGCTCATTTCTGCCATCTGCTTGGCTCCTCCCTTCACCTCCTTCAGGTGTTTCGTCCCTTCCCTGACCCCACCCACCCTGGCAAAGCTGCAATTACACCACCCGCACCAACTCTTACCAGCCCAGTTCCCCCTTGTTTCTTTTCCCCTGGTACTTTTAAATTTTATTTATTTATTTATGTCTTTAAAATATTATTTATTTATTTATTATTTTTTAAATTTTTATTTATTTATTTAACAGAGAGATACACAGCGAGAGAAGGAACACAAGCAGGGAGAGTGGGAGAGGGGAAAACAGGCTTCCCGCCGAGCAGGGAGCCCAGTGCGGGACTCGATCCCAGGACCCTGGGATCCTCACCCGAGCCAAAGGCAGATGCTTAATGACTGAGCCACCCAGGCACCCCATTTGTTTATTATTTTTCAAGATTTTATTTATTTATTTGTTAGAGGGAGAGCGGGAGGCATGGGGAGAAACAGGCTCCCTGCTGAACAAGAAGCCTGATGCAAGACTCGATCCCAGGACCCTGGGATCATAACCTGAGCTGAAGGCAGACTTGTAACTGACTGAGCCAACCAGATGTCCCTATTTATTTATTTGAGAGAGAGAGAGAAAGAGAGTGCACTTGTGAGCATGAGCGGGGGGAGGGGCAGAGGGAGAGTCAGAGAGTCCCAAGCTGACTCTGAGCTAAGTGTGGAGCCTGAGGCAGGGCTTGATCTCACGACCCTGAGACCATGACCTCAGCCGAAATAAAGAGCTGAAATCAAATGATCTGGCTCAGCCAACTAAGCCACCCAGGTAGGTGCCCCTGTCCTTTTTTAGTTTTTAATCTGGGCTACCACACAGCCGAGTTCACAAATATTAACTGTATGCCTCAGTAGATTTTTGGCTCTGTGGATAGCTGTGGAACCACAGTTGGTTCGAGATAAGGAACACTTCCATCCTCCCCGCCCACCCCTATACCCCCACACCTGGAACATTCCCTCATGCCCCATCCCAGGCCAGTACCCCCACCCCTGAGGCAACTGCTGGTTTGTATTGTCAGGGATTGGTTTTGCGCGAGTCGGTGTGTGAGTCGGAAGTTAGGGCTTTTCCACTGCTGTGTAATATCTCACTGCAAGGAAGCTCCCCAGTTCATTCATAAGCAGAGGTCAGTTGTGCTTGCTTTGAACTTCACATATGAGCTGGCTGTTTTACCTTTGTCCTGAGCAATTGCCACCATCGGACATACTATACATTTTACTTATTCATCCTGTTTGTGTTTTTCTTCTCTTTAGAAAGTCAGCCCCCTGAGGGCAGGGATCTTGTTAGTCATGTTTACTGATAGGCACCCAGCATGGTGTATTTGATTCTCACTGCATGATCCAACCAGGGAAGGAACTTTTACTAAAATAAATCGGATTATGCATCACATTTTCATACTATCCTTTTAATGGCCATATAATATTTTTTTCCTCTAGAACCTACTTAATTTCCCTATTGTTGGACATATTTAAACATTATACAAAAATGCTACCATAAAATCTTCATATACCTTTTCCTTTCTTTGGATTATTTCCTTTGTATAGATTTCCAGAAGTATTTTATTGGGTTAAAAGAAATGGGACCCATTTTTAAAGATTTCTGATACATATGGCCAAATGACTTCTCCGAAGGGTTGTGCCAATTTGCACATTTACTCATGCCTGAGTCCCCATTTGAATGCACACTAACCTGAATCTAGTATTATGTTTTAAACTATTTTTGTTGATTTAATGGACAAAAATAGTGGTGCCTTATTATTTTAGAATTCTGATTTTTTTTTAATGGGAACTGACATTAGTTATTCCACCAATATTTATTTATTTATTAAAAAAATTTTTTTTTAATTTGACAGACAGATCACAAGTAGGCAGAGAGGCAGGCAGAGAGGGGGGGCGGGAAGCAGGATCCCTGCTGAGCAGAGAGCCTCCTGCGGGGCTCTATCCCAGGATGCTGGGATCAAGACCTGAGCCGAAGGCAGAGGCTATATATAACCCACTGAGCCACCCAGGCGCCCCTCCACCAATGTTTATTAAACACCTTCTCCACACTACGCTGTGTGCTGGGTCCGCTGCACTGGTGAGTACAGCAGATGTGTGTTTTGTGCCCACGGGGAGTTTAACCACCAGGTGGGAGGTGTCTCTCAAGTTCCAAAGAGGAGTCAGAATTCACCCCCCACCCCACAGTTGATATGAAGAGGCTCAAGGGAGGGAGTGGCTTGAAGAAGTGTGGACAGAGGTAAGGGAGCCCACAAGGGTTGGGGCCACTTGAGAGGTGGCGGTAGCAGAGAGACTTCACCACCCTTGAATTGAAGCAAAGGCAGCGCCAGAGCCAGGGAGAGCTGGAATGATGGAGGAGGAGCTGCCTGGTAGGAGCCATCATGGCAGACGATGGAGGAGGAGCTGCTTGGAAGGAACCATTATGGTGGAGGGACGCCACCACTCACCAGAGATGTGACACCAAAGCAGAGAGGGAATGGGGAAGAAGTACCCACCCCCGCTTCTCCTCCCTGCTCTGGGTTCCGGCAGGTGCCTCCCATTGACAGCAACAGGAATCCAGGGAGCCTGGGAATTGGGTGATATTCAGAGGAGAGAAGGGTAGAGAATGGGTCTGGCAGGGATGGAGGGGGCAGATGGAGAACCACGTTCTCAGGAGGAGATGCTCATTAAATAAATAAACAAGCAACAGATAGTAGTGAAGAGCGCTCTGAAGGAGACCAAGGAGGTACAGGAGCAGATTAGCCACGGTGTGGGGGGATGGGATCTGCTTTAGCTCAGGAAGTCAGGACATGATAGCAATGTAAAAGTTCCTAGAACAGGCCAGGTATCATTCTGGATCCTTTAGCTGCAGTCACTAACTTGATCCTCACAAAAAGCCCCCAGTAGATACTGTGATTACTCCCATTCCGCTGAGGAGGTTTTCCAAGGCTGTAGGAGTTCATTGTGGAAATCTGTGGTGGTGGTGGTGGGGTCTCAGATGGTCCCCGCTATGCATTTTGTGGGGACCCTGAATCTGGTCCACTGGTTTTCAGTTGTGAAAGTAGAGCTACTTCATTCATTTGTTAATTCATCTGACTTTTCTTGAGGGCTTAAAAAGCTAAATAAAACTGGTTTTTGTACTCGAGCAGTCTTGTGTGAAGAAACAGGTAAAGAAAGACAGCTTGTTCAGACCATTTCCATGTAGCAGTCAAGAATTTTATTTGGCTGTATATAAAATAAAGTGTGGCCCAAGGACTCCCCCCCCCTATTATTAGTCTCAAAACGGCTGCTGCAGCCCCAGACATCACATCTGCCTTTCAGGCAAGAAGAAGGTCAAAGGACAAAGGTCATTTGAGGCCACTGCCCTTATGTTTCACTGGTCAGCATTGTTCACATGGCCATACCTCCCTGTAGAGGAACCCAGGAAATGTAGTTCTGAAAGCTAGAGAAGAAGGCACCAGTGGATAGTGGGTAGGCAACCAGCTGTCTCTGAAACACTTTCTCAGGTGTCTGTTACAGTGTCTGGAACGTAGCAGATGCTTCATAATTCGTTGTTAAATGAATAAGTAAACAAGCTACAGTATGGCAAACCATTCCACGAACAACAGTGAAAGTAGGGATGAGGACCCTAATCCAGTGTTGGCAGAGGGCAGGGGGCAAAGAGGGAGAAGAGGGGGGCTGCCTGTGGGGGGAGGTGGTTACATTTAATCTTCTGGTAGACTGAGGAGTCCTCAGGCAATCTCTCCTGAAATTGTCAAATACCCTATTCCCGCAATTACTTTGTTTTCTGGACTCCAATCCTTCAGTTTCCTTATGTTTATCTTTATGTTCGCATGATCCTTGGGCTTATAGAAGGGTAGATGAAGGAATGATAATGTTAGATTAAATAGATTCTCACACAAGGCAGAGAGTTCGCCTTTCTCCATATTCTCCCTGATGGCATTTTATTGGCTTTGATAGCTGTAGAAGCTTAGTTCGGGATTTTTCTGGCAAAATTCCCAGAGAGCAGGGTTTATCTAAACTACCTAATGTGCAGCATTTGCAAATAATTATTAATAGATGTTTGCATTTTCATTCTTTATGAATGCTGCTGTGGGGTGATTCTGTAATTCAAGAGGGACGTGGTAATGTGGATCGCTCTCCCTTCCCACACTACCCCTCCCTTGGTCTCCTCCATCTCAGCTGATGGCAGCTCTGTCCTTAGGCTGTTTGTGTCAAAATCCCTAAGGCATCCTTGACTCCTGCCCTTCGCTGCCACCCCATGTCCAATCCATAAACAACACCTGTTTGCTCTGCCTTTAAATTATAAGCAGAAATAACTCTCCACAGCACTCACCTGGTCATGGCTCCCATGGTGTCTCACCTGGACCAAGGCAATTGCCTCTTCTCTGGTCTCCCAGCTTCTCTTTTCTTGTCTCTGCTCAGGCAGTCAGGGAGAGACTTTGAATACTGGAGTCAGTTCTCCTCTTCTCAGCACCTTCATGGTCTCCAGCTTACTCAGAATAAAAGCCAAAGTTCTCAGTGCAATCCGCAGGGCTCGGCATGGTCTGCTCTCACCTACTTATCTGTACACACTGAGCACATTCCTGAGGGAACTTGCTGTTCCCTCAACCTGGAATGCTTCTCCACAGACTTTTGATAGCTCCTTTCTTCACTTCCTTCAAGTTTCTGCTTGAGTGTTACTTGACTGAGGACTTTCCTTGGTCATCCTGTCTGTACCCCACCATACTTTGGTTCCCGTGCCTGACTTCAAGTTTCTATGCTACATCTGCCATATTAAGTAATTCTTTATTTATTGGCCCTTTTCCCCAGTTAGAATGTCAGCTCAGTGAGGGCAGGAATTTGAGACCATGTGGTTCTAGGCTGTGTCCCGGGTGCCCAGAACAGCTCCAGGCATACAGTAGGCCCTCAACAAATATTTAATAGATGAGGCAGAGCACTCATTTGTATGTTCACTCTGGAAAGATACTTGGAAATATGTATCAAGGATCTTGCATATGCAACAATTCTACATTTGACCCAGTAATTCCACACACCGGACAAGAGGACAATATCTTTGCCTTCAAAACACCAAGACACAGTGTTACTCATTGCCCTACTACTTTTTTATTTTCTTTATTTATTTTTAAAGATTTTATTCACTTATTTGAAAGAGAGAGAGTGAGTGAGAGAGAGAGAGCGTGTGAGCCAGGGAAGGGGGAGAGGCAGACTCCCCTGCCGAGCAGGGAGCCCAGTGAAGGGCTCAATCCCAGGGTCCTGGGATCATGACCCTAAGTGAAAGCAGTTGATTAACGACTAAGCCACCCAGGTACCCCTGCCCTATTATTTTTAAAAGCATCTGGTTGGAAACATTATTAAAAGTTTGCCAAAGGGGGGGCGCCTGGGTGGCTCAGAGGGTTAAAGCCTCTGCCTTCAGCTCAGGTCGTGGTCCCCGGGTCCTGGGATCGAGCCCCGCGTCGGGCTCTCTGCTTGGCGGGGAGCCTGCTTCCTCCTCTCTCTCTCTCTGCCTGCCTCTCTGCCTACTTGTGATCTCTTTCTGTCGAATAAATAAATAAAATCTTTAAAAAAAAAAAAAGTTTGCCAAAGGGAAATAAGTAAGTAGATGTGGCCTTTTAAAGGATGGTTATAATATGATGCCAAGTGAGAAGGTGGTAGAGGAAACCTTCTCTGTTCCAGAATACTTAGGACTAGGAGGAGCTGCTCAGAATGAACCCACTGAAACTCAGAATCCAGGTAGGACTTTGTCCTGTAAAATGAATCCAAACTTCGTAAACATAAGTTTGTCTTTCAATCGTGTTGAACAAAGCATAAACAATGATTGCAAATTTGCTCTCATTCTTTTTTTTTTTTTAATTTACTTATTTATTTTAAAGAGGGGGAAGGGGCAAAGGGAGAGAGAGCATCTCCAGCAGACTGCACACTGAGCATGGAGCCCAACGTGGGGCTCCAACCTAGGACCCTGAGATCATGACCCGAACTGAAACCAAGAGTCAGACACTTAACCGACTGAGCCACCCAGGTACCCCTGCTCTCATTCCTTGAATTAACAAAGAATGAGAGTCAACAGTCAGCACATTTTTACATGTGCATCATTTCCTGTTGAAATCGTGTGGTTGGACAATAGACCATCTTTCAGCTCATCTTTGATTTTTGTCATGTGATCATGCAGGGAGTAATTTTTGCACACTGATGCAAGGTCTTCCTCAGTTTCCCCAGAGGGCCTTTAAAATCATGTACTCATTAGTTCATTCTCGTTTGAAGCGTTCCTCACTGTCATCCACTTATTTTCTGCTTTGTGGTTGTTAACCTGCTTCACAGGTTTCTCCTTTGGCAGTGGGACCCTCTACATTGCAAGTGGCTTTCCCACGTCACTTGCATTGACTTCATGAAATCTTGCTGTCTTTTGCAAAGATTTCCAGTTTTCATGTTGCAATCAATTCACATCATTTCAAGTTATATCACTGGATTTCAGACAACCATCAACAGTCTGAGATAAACATTGGCAAACACATCGATCCGATGGGTTCCAAAGCAGTGTTTGTGCTAGTCTCTGGAATGGATAATTGTGAAGTTATTGGTTCATTAGTGAACGTGTTTATGTTAGGATGACTTTTGCTTCCCTAAGCTCATAGCTGTGTGGATATCTGGATAATGAACCATGTAATGAATACTCAGATGATGAGGAACTATTATATATAAAACATCTTTATGCTATAATGACCTCTGACTATGAAATAAAAACACAGTGCCGGGGTGGTGGGGGGGAACCAGGCAGAAATACAACAGAATACCCCTGGGGTTTATATTGGGGTAGTCATAGGACAATGGCTTAAAATATTTTTTTAACCATGGAAATTACTTTACTTTTGAAAAACATTTTGTTTTATTTTTTTTTTAATTTTTAAAAAAGATTTTATTTATTTATTTGACAGAGAGAGTGAGAACACAAGCAGTGGGAACAGCAGGCAGGGGGAGAAGCAGGCTACCCACCGAGCTGGGAGCCTGATGCGGGGACCCCAGGATCATGACCTGAGCCAAAGGCAGCTGCTTAACTGCTGAGCCACCCAAGGATGCCTGAAAAACACTTTAAAGCAAATTATATAAAGTTTAAAGAAAAGGTTTACGCTTATCTGAAGCGATAGGAATCTCTTTGGTAACGAACATGAGTCTAGGTTGGAGGCAGGGAGAGTTAACAGCACCAAGACCCAGGCTCTGAGTCTGTCTGACATGCTGTGTGGATTATCTCATTTAATTCTCACAACCACCAATTAAGTGTAATTTCCCCGTTTTACAAATGAACGCTGAAGCCAGAGAGGTTGAGCAACTTGCCCAAAGCCACACAGTTCAGCCACACATCATGCTGTCTTATAACACATCTGTGAGCCCAAGTAAATCTCTTTCTTATGATGACTTGGGTTTTTTCTTGATTTGGGAGCTCATGACACTTCTTGACCCGTTCTTGGGTGAGTGTCTCAGGTAGGAGAGTAAGCGATTTCTGTCAGCATGGAATGAAAGCATTTTCTGCGACAAAAGACACAGGCAATGCCAGGGGAATGAATAAAAAAGACATAGAAGAGAGTTTTAATGTTCTGTCAAGTGAACCCGGATGGTCTCTCTGTCGGACCACACGCGTCAGAGCAACCTGAACATAAATGCATTCATGTTTCTCTCTGCATGTAATTCTGAGACGGAACTTTTATTCTCTTCGGATGAGTGTTGTTGAGACCTCTTTGTTGCTACCTTTATTTGTCTGTGTCTCTGATGGGTCCTTCCCTCTGTTTGCCTTCCTTATTTTTGGAGCGCTGGATGCCTCCTTTGGACATGAGATGCAATTTCACCTGACATGCAGTAAATATCATCAAGGAAGCCAAAACTCATTTTTTTACTCCCCTGTGCCTGGCGCAACCCATACCAGTGTCATTTACTCCTTCCGTAATTCCCCAGCATGCATCCTGCTCTCATCCCCATTTAGCAGAAAAGGAGACTGACGCTCAGAGACAATAAGCGATAGTTCTCGTAATGTATGGAGGAAGGGTATTACTCCTGTTGCTGTGTCGTTCCTGAGCGAGGAAGCCATCTTCATGGTGGGGAAAGTCATGGAACTCAGAAGTGCAGAGCTGGGTAGTCACCCAGGCGGACACTCTTCAACAGAAAAACAACAGCAGTCACAAGTGTAACTTTAAATGTTCAAGTAGCCACATTAGAAGAGGTAAAAAGAGACATATAAAGTTCGTTTTAATATATTTTATTTAACCTAGCATATTGAAAATGTCATCATTTCCACCTGTGTGGAATATAAACATTATTAATGAGATATTTTGAATTTTGTTTCTTGTATTAAGTCTTTGAAATCTGGTACGTATTCTTATACTTATGTCTCGAAGTGAATCGGTCAAGGGCTCGAGTGGCCACATGAGGCTTGTGGCTACATTGTAAAGAGAGCGACTTCAAGACTTTTGACAAGTAGTTCTGAGATTTTTCTTTTTTAAGATGTTCTTTCTTGGGGACGCCTGGGTGGCTCAGTCAGTTAAGCTGCTGCCTTTGGCTCAGGTCATGATCCCAGGGTTCTGGGATCGAGTCCCGCATCGGGCTCCTTGCTCTGTGGGGAGCCTGCTTCTCTCTCTGCCTCTGCCTGCCGCTCTGCCTGCTTGTGTGCGCACGCGCTCTCTCTCTCTCTCTCTTTGACAAAAAAATAAATAAAATCTTAAAAAAAAAAAGATGTTGTTTATTTTAGAGAGCTAGAGAGCATGAGCAGAGGTTGGGGGGAGGAGTAGAGGGAGGAGGAAAGAATCTCAAGCAGACCCCACACAGAGTGGAAGCCCAATGTGGGGCTCGACCTCACAACCTGAGACCATGACCTGAGCCAAAACCAGGAGTCAGATGCTTAACCAACCGAGTCACCCAGGTGCCCCAGTTCTGGGAGTTTTGTATTATATAATGGGTCTGGGCAGCACATTTTATCAGGGGTTCCTGATTTATATTTAACTTTTATCCTACAAGCCCCTTAAATATTTGTTGTAGAAAGAAATAGGGAGAGAGAGAGAGAGGAGAAGGGGAATAAGGAGGTGGAGAGGAAGGAAGGAAAGAAAGAAGAGAGGGTAGGAGGAAGGAAAATAGGAAGGAAGGGAGGAGGGAAGGAACTTCCTTTGGCCCAAAAATTTTGAAAGAGGTAACAGACTCTGTCCAACTCCGTTGTCTTAGTTTGGGTTCCCCCCAGAAGCAGATCTGGAAGCAGAGATTCAACTGCTTTGGGGGTAGATCCCAGGACTGGCAGAGGAGCAGAGAAGGAAGAACCAGTAATGGGTTTGCCATTAGCAAATCACCAGGAGCAACTGATACTCAGTTACCAGGGGAGACCTCTAGGGGGCGGCAGAGAGCACATTTCTCAGAGCGACGCAAAATCTAGGACCAAGGGAGCTGGGGTATTTATTCACCAACTTCTATCAGTCATGGGTTGAAGGCTGCTCCCAGGAACGTTCATCTCCCAGCATCCTAGCCTGCTGTGTGCACACCGCGGTGGCCAGAAAGAGCCTCCCCCAATCCCCCACTAATTGGGGGGCTGGCAGTAGAAAGTCAGACCTGCGTGCACTGAAGTGGTCAGGTTCAGGCTGTCTAGTGCCGGCCACACCCATGACACACCTACCTTCTCATAATTTAGAAGCTCTTCTTTTTCATCACAAGCCCTCCTTAACATGAAGCATGTTAACTTGGTGACAGTCGGGGTGCTATATGGGATGTGAGATTATTTAGCTGTTGTCATCTCAGTAACAGAAAAGGCTGAACAGCCATGGAAGGACATCACAGATATATGCACATATTTCTGTGTAACCCTGTAGGCACGTGCGTGTTCCCATTCATGTTGTCGCCAAGCTTAACTCTTACCACATTCTCTGTTGTTGTTGTGTGCGTGCTTCCTGCTCTCTTTTTCAGTCACTGGTCCAAACAGAAGAAAATAAAAGGGGTAAGTCCATGTTGCCCAGGCAAGTAATGCTGCTGTGATTCTTTTTTTTTTTTTTTTAAGATTTTATTTATTTATTTGACAGAGAGATCACAAGTAGGCAGAGAGAGAGAGAGAGAGGAGGAAGCAGGCTCTCCGCTGAGCAGAGAGCCCGATGCGGGACTGGATCCCGGGACCCTGGGATCATGACCTGAGTTGAAGGCAGAGGCTTAACCCACTGAGCCACGCAGGCGCCCCTGCTGCTGTGATTCTAACCAGATGTGAGGACTGGGTTTCTCCCATTCTGTCCCTGGACCCCATCCCTCTCGTTCCCTCTTATGACATTATTTGTATTTGGTCTGTGGTTTATCTTTTGCTTCTTCTTTAAAAAATCCCAGCAACTGTTTTTAAATTTTCACATATTCTGTCTCTCTTTTATAAAGATGGTTCACATTCTGCACTCTTCTGAAACTCACTCTGTTCCCTTTTTGAGGCAACGGGGTCCTATTTTGACTTTTCTTGGTTGCTGGGGCAGGAGCAGTGAACAGGTTAGGCAGGACCTTGGGGTCCCAGAACTCAAAACATTTTAAGGGACATGCTGTGACTTTATGGGAGGAAAAGTCTCTCAGGTGAGTTAAAAGTATAAGCTGTGTGTTTCGGGAACTTTGACTGTCAGTCGCAGGGATAGCTGATCATTTTAAAGAGTAAAAGTCTCACCAGTGAGCTTGTGTTTCAAATACAAACGCACCAATCCAGAGCCCGCATCCCCCACCTCCTCTGTGGGGCTCTCACACTCACGGCCACCATCCACCAGCCCTGATCACCCCTGGGCCAGGTGCCAGACAACCAGGGGCAGCCTCACATCCCAGAGCCCTGAAGTTATTCGAACTGGCCAGTCCTAAGACTGTTTACCCCACTCTGTCTCTTCTTTCCTGAGGATACCCCAATAGAGGCTCTTGCCCACATTTTGCCTTTGCTCTTTTCCCCTCTGAGCAACCTGGTGCTTCCCTCTGTGGCCCTGAGTGACATGGCAACATGGCGTCCCCCCTTCTCTTGGCATCTGTGAGGAGAATGAGCTCTCTATCCGATGGCAGTCAGCTCCTGATCAGTTGGCCTCACCATATCTGAATAGCAATACAACCTATATTTTATTCTTATTTTTTAAAAGTCAGATGTTTTAAAGAGGGTACATATGAAATACAGTGAGAGCATTTTTTAAAAAAGATTTTGTTTATTTATTTGAGAGAGAGAGTGTGTGTGTGCACAAGAGAGCGCAGGGCTTGGGGGTTGTAGAGCAGCAGAGGGAAAGGGAGAAACCAGGGCTCAATCCCATGACCCTGGCACCATGACCTGAGCCAAAAGCAGACACTTTGTTTAACTGACTGAGCCACCCAGATGCCCTAGTGGGGCATTTTTATTTAATTAATCCATTTATTTTTAAGTAGGCTCCACACCCAAGGTGGGGCTTGAACTCACAACCCTGAGATCAAGGGTTGCATGTTTCACCTAAAACCTGTATTTTATTTATTTTTTTTTAATAAGGATTTTTATTTATTTATTTATTTGACAGAGAGAGATCACAAGTAGGCAGAGAGGCAGGCAGAGAGAGAGGAAGGGAAGCAGGCTCCCTGCTGAGCAGAGAGCCCAATACGGGGTTCGATCCCAGGACCCTGGGATCATGACCTGAGCCGAAGGCAGAGGCTTAACCCACTGAGCCACCCAGGCACCCCAAACCTGTATTTTAAAACAGTAAATGTCCAACATGGGATGACAGCCCTGTTGGCCCTGTCACCTCCCTTAGTTCATTCTTGTCCCCCTCCACTCCCATCTGCTCCAGTCACCACCATCACAGACCTTTGCTGCTGGGGTTCCCTCACCCTGGCCCCCCTCTCCTGATGTCTGCACCTCTGTTCTTCTCTTTCCAAGGGTCTCAGCTTAAATGCCACCTTCTCAGAGCTCTCTTTCTGAAATAACTCCCCTCCTCTTCTGTCTGACACCCTCTCTGCTCCAATTTTTCTTCTAAAGACGATCTCTACCTGACATTTGCTAGATCTACCCAAGTTCACTCATTTTTTTTTTTTCGGGTTTCTCTGCCGTAGAACATGAATTTCATATTTGTTCTATTCATGGCTGTAGGTCTCCTTGCTGCCTGGCAGAGGGCCTGATATAGAAGAGATGCTCAGTAAACATTTGTTGCATGCAACATTTGTTGCAAGGATGAATAATCAAAGGAGTGGACCATTTTTCTTGAGTGTTGCAAATGAAGTAGCATGTTTGGCTCTGTTGTCTGTGACTTTATCTCCAGATGTGACAGAACTTATTTTTTTTCAAGTTGAGGGGACCTAGCTCAGCTCTCAGTCCAGAAAAACCAAGACGGGGTTTCCCTAAGCAGATGTGGTTCGTTTGATTAAATTTCCCTTTGCTAATGTCTCAGGATACACATGAATATATAAGTAAGCATTTAATCAAGCTCCTGACTTACAGAGGGGTTGGATGCTGAATATAATTTGTAATTGCCTGAGAATATAGTAAGCTTGAGTACTTTTGTTTCCATAATTAAGTGTGAGGTTCCCGTTGCAACGCGAATCAAGAATAATTCAAGTAGTTGACAAGAGTATTTTTCCTTTTGGAAAAGTTCAAACAAATACAAAAGAAGAGAGACTAGAATGATAGCCTACCATATCTGTCTTTAGTTATTTGGTTATTATCCACTCATGGCTCATCTTATGATACTGTATTTAAACTTTTAACATAACCTTACTTTGCAAATTAAAGCAAACCTTTAATTTGCTCTAACATAACCCAGGGTTCTGTTAAAGCAAACCTCAGACATCACATGATCTCACCTGTAAATATTTTAATATGCACTTCTAAAAAGCGACGGACTCTCTAGTTGCTGGGGGAAAGCAGTATGGCAATTCTTCAAAATATGAAACATAAAATTAGCGTATGCGCCAGCATCCCACTTTGGGATGGAGAATATACCCCCAAGAGTTGAAAACAGGGACTCAAAGAGTTTCGTATACCCATGTTCATAGAAGAGTTGTTCACAATAATCGAAAGGTAGAAGGCAGCCCAAGGGTCCACTGGCAGATGAGCGGATAAACAGAAATGGTACAACCATATGGTGGGATATTATTCAGTCTTCAAAAGGAAAGAAATTCTGGGGCGCCGGGGTGGCTCAGTGGGTTAAAGCTTCTGCCTTCAGCTCAGGTCGTGATCTTAGGGTCCTGGGATCGAGCCCTGCATCGGGTTCTCTGTTTGGCGGGGAGCCTGTGCCCACCCCCCCACCGCCGCCGCCTGCCTCTCTGCCTACTTGTGATCTCTGTCTCTCTCAAATAAATAAATAAATAAATAAAACCTTGAGAATATTATGCTAAGTAAAATAAGTGAGTTATAGAAGGACTAATACTGTATGATCCCACTTTATAGGAGGTCCCCTAGAGGAGTTAAATCCATTGAGACAGAAACCAGAATGGCAGGTGCCAGGGGTTGTGGGAGGGGGATGGGAGTCCATGTTCAGTGGGGATGAGTCTGTTTGGGGGGATGGAAGAGTTCTAGAGAAGGATGGTGGGGTTGATAGCACAAGAGTGTGAAGATATCCAGTGCCACTGACCTGTGCACTTAAAAATGGTTCAGATGGTCACTTTTACGTGATGCATATTTTACCATCAAAAAAGAATGGTTCATTGGAAAAGCTGTGACTTTAATGCCATTATCATATGTGTGGCGGAACGAGGGCGGTATTTTCAGTCCTTATCTGGCTTTATGTTTGGTAGCGTTTGACACCAGATCCCCATCCCTGGGGGTTCTTGTGGCATCACCCACATTTTCCTCCTACCTCCTTGATGGTGCCTTCTCAGCCTGCGCTAGAGGCTTCTGCTTCTCTGCTCTGCCTTTAAATGTCAGCCCTTCCCAGGACTCCTTCCTAAGGCCTCGGCCCTCTCTGGGTCCATGGTCCAAAATCATCCCACCCACTTCCAAGACCTTCATAGCGATGGTCCCCATGCTGGTTTGCTGGAGCTGCCGTATTTACTACAAACTAGGTCACTTAAAGCAACGAAAAGTTATTCTCTCACCATTTGGGAGTCAGCAGGGCCATAGACCCTCCATGAGCTCTGGGGAGAATCTGTTCCTTGCCTCTCTCTCTCTCAGCTTCTGGTGTTTCTGGCAACCTTTGGGATTCCTCAGCTTATGGAGGCTTCACGCCAACCTCTGCCTCTGCCTCTGTCTCTGTCTCCATGTGCTGTCTCCTCTGTGTCTGTCTTCTCTTTCTCTGGGTCTCTTATAATAAGGACACTTGTCCTCGGATTTAGGGCCCACCCAGATAATCCAGCATAAGCTCATCTCCAAAATCCTTTGACTTGATCGCATCTGCAGAGATCACTTTCTCCAAATAAGATTACGTTTTCAAGTTTTGGAAATCAGGATGTGGACATCTCTTAAGGGCTACCCCCCAAAACGTGTCCCTGTTGCAAATTCTCTCCTGAGTCCAGAGCCATATAGACAGCAGACAACTGTCTCCCAGTGAGTCTCCAGTCTAATCATGAGCAAATAGCAAATAAACCAAAACCGAGGGGCATTCTACAAAATCCATGACCAGGTACTCCCACAAATTATCAAGATTGTGAGAGACAAGGAAAGAAACGATCAAAAAGAAAGGGAAGTAGGGAGACCAGATGACTCAATAGCATGTGGCATCCCAGCTGGGATCTCCAAACAGGAAAAGGTTATTGGTGGAAAAACTAGTGAAATTTGAATAAAGTTAGGGTTTAGTTAATAAACTACCTGGGCACCTGGGTGGCTCAGTCAGTTAAGTGTCTGACCTCGGCTCTGGTCATGACCTCAGGGTCCTGGGATTGAGTCCTGCAGCCATCCAGCTCCCCGCTCAGCAGGGAGTCTGCTTCTCCATCTCTGTGCTCCCCCACACTGTGTTCATATACAAGTGCACTCGCTCTCTCTCTCTCTCTCTCTTTCTCACATTGTACCAGTGCTGGTTTCTTAGTTATGGGTTATATAAGATGTTAACATGAGGGGAAGCTGGATGAAGAGCACAGGGTAACTCTCTTGTACTATCTCTTCAAGCTTTTGGTAGATCCAAAATTCTTCCAAAATAAAAAGTTTGTTTAAAAAAATAAAAATTCTCTGATATTGAAATCAGTCTGGGTCAATGACATACACAGACTCAGATCCCACGTATGGAAAGGTGACTTACGGTGATTTTTAAAAATAGACTTTGTTTTTTGGAGCATTTTTAGATTCACAGCCAAAGGGAGTGGAAGGTACAGAGATTTCCCACATACCCCACTCCCTGCACACACACAGCCTCCCGCATCATCTACAAGGTACACTCGTTCCAACCGATGAACCTTCACGGACTCACCATTATCACCCAAAGTCCATAGTTTACATTAGGGCTCACTCTTGGTATTGTACATTCTGTGGATTTTGAGAAATGTGTAATGACGTGATCCATTATTATAGTCTCAGAGTAGTTTCACTGCCCTAAAAATCCTCTGTGCTCCATCTATCTATTACCTAACGCTGGTGACCAGTGATCTTTTTACTCTCTCTGTAATTTTGCCTCTTCCAGAATGTCATATGGGTGCAATCATGCAGTGTCCAGCTTTTTCCTATTGGCTCCTTGAACTTAATAATACACATTAAAGATTCCCCCATGCCTTCTAATTTCTCAAGAGCTCATTTCTTTTTAGCACCGAATAGTATTTAATCATCTGGATGTCCCACAGTTTATCCATTTACCTATTGAAGGACACCTTGGGCTTCCAAGTGTTGGCGATTATGAATAAAGCTGCTTATTGGCATCCGTGTGCAAGATTTTGTGTAGAAGTCTTCAACTCCTTTGGGTAAATGCCAATGAGTGTGCCATTGCTGGATCCTATGGTAAGAGTAAGTTGAATTTTGTAAGAAACCACTAAACTGTCCTCCAGAGTGGCTGTACCAATTTGCATTCCCAGCCAGCTGTGAGTGAGAGTCCTGTTGCTCCACATTCTCGCCAGCATTTGGTTTTGGGCCCCTCTAACGGGTGTGTAGGGGTATATCCTTGTTTTAATTTGTATTCCCCTGATGACATGTGATGCAGGGAATCTTTTCATATGCTTGTTTGCCATCTGTGTATCTTTGTCAAGGTGTCTGTTAAGGTCTTTGGTTCATTTAAATATCAGGTTCACATTCTTATTGTTGAGTTTTAAGAATTCTTTGTATATTTTAGTTAACAGTCCGTTATCAGACATATCTTTGCAAATCATTTCTCCCTGTCTGTGGATTGTCTTCTGTTCTCTTGACAGTGTCTTTCGCAGAGCAGAGAGTTTTAATTTTAAGGAAGTTCAGCTTTTTAATTCATTCCAAGGTCATCTAGATTTTCTCCTATGTCATCTTTTAGGAGTTTTATAGTTTTGCATTTTATATTTAATCTGTGATCCATTTTAATGTATATGAAAAGCATAAGATCTGTTCAGACTTCTTTCATTTTACGGATGTATATGTCCAGTAATTCCAGTGCTATTCATTGAAAAGACAGGCTTGCTTTGTATTTCCTTTGGTCCTTTGTCAAAGATCAGTTGGCCTATTTCTGAGCTCTCTCTTCTGCTTCATTGATCTTTTTGTCTATTCTTTTGCCAATATTATACTGTCTTGATTACTGTGGCTTTATAGTAAGTCTTGAAGTTGAGTAGTGTCCGTCTTCTAACTTTGTTTTCCTCCCTCAACATTGTTCATGTTGGCTATTCTGGGTCTTTTGCCTCTCTGGATAAACTTTAGAATGATTTTGTCAATATATACAAGATAACTTGCTGCAATTTAAAAAAAAATACTTTATTTGTTTGTGGGGGGCAGAGGGAGAGGGAGAGAGAGAATCCTTAAGCAGATTCCCCACTGAGCTTGACTTGCTGCAATTTTGATTGAGATTGCAGGGAATCTATAGATCAAGCTGGTAAGGACTGGCATCTTGATTATATTGAGTCTTCCTATCCATGAACATGGAATATCTTTCCAGATGGTGGTGATTTAAACATCTATTTACCATTTCTTGATTGTTAATTTTGTGCCAGTCATTGTGCTAAGCTTGATCTTAATTAATCCTTTCAGCAACCTGTGGAGTAAGGAGATTTGTCTCCTTTTTACACATGAGGAAGTTATAGTTCAGAGAGTCTAAGAGCTTTTCCAAAAACACACAGTTTGGAAGCACTATAGCTAGGATTTGAATCCAGGTCTGCATCCAGAACGAGGCTCTGCCTCATTTCTTTTTAGAAATTTGTAGGGCATGTACTGCTCTGTAATGTCATGTCTGGAGTGACGGCCACATTCCATCTCTGGATTCACTCTTACTGCTACATCATGACCCACAAATGTCTGGATTATAAGATTTGTTTTTTGTCATTTATACTCTCTATCTCCCAAAGATCTTGGTATTCATTCCCAGACTGGTATCCAGACCAGAAGGCAGAGACCAAATGTCTTTTGGCTGATCCATTTTTGCAACTCAACATGACTGGATTAGCTGGTAATTGTTTTAACAGCCAAATGAATGTGATTTGCAGTTTTTTATTTGGAGCACTTATTTCAGAGATGCTAGCCCTGTTCAATTGAATAACATTCTCAAAGCCAGTATGGTAATGCTGCTGCTGATTGATAAATTAAACCTCCAGCTGGCAGATGTGTTAAAGATTAGAACCAATGGCTGAGACTCATTCCTGGAGGCCTGCTGTTAAACTGCTTCTATCTATGATGCTAATGAGATTCTATACCATTCTAACTGGTCAACATTAGTAATTTGGATTAATGGGGTGCAAGATACTACCTACTAAAGTTATTTGAGGGGCTATGAAGATTTCTTGCCCATCCATCCCATTTCCTAGGTGATAGTAAGGTTCTAACATTAGGGATTCATTCCTTTGGCTACATAATTTTTTTTGTTCTTTGTAAGGTGAATCTATAAGGATAATGTACTTGGAGCCCTGTTACCCTTTAGGGGGCCTGAGTTAAGTTCTTTCCAAAAAAAGGCTGATTGAGCAATTGAGGGGGTCGGAGGTCTTAGAAAGATTCTGAGGAAGAAGAGGTATACTCAGATATGTCGAACTTCATAATCAGACACACTTTGGAAATGCCATTTGGTGAGAGGAAAGGGTAGACTTTCTGCCACTTTGGTGGGGAGCATTTGGAAATGTGTATGGATATCTTTGTTAGGCACAAGATTGGGGGTACCATTGACACTTAGTGGGCTTGTGCCAGGCATACTAAACAGCCCACAATGCACAGGACAGACCCAAACAACAAGAATTTTTCCACCAAAAATGCCAACAGTGCCCCCTTGATAAATCTAGAGAATGCCAAGATAGGGATGGTAAGTTTGCCTTTCAGAGTAGTGATTGCCAAACCTAGCTATACCCCCAAGGACTTGCTGAATGGGAATTTGGGAAGAGGGGAGGGCCCAGGAGTCTGAATTTTACAACACTTTGCCAGTGGTTCTGATATGCAGTCAGCTTGTCTGCTGTCAAGGCATGGATTAGAGCATTCCAGAGGACCATTTGTTGTCTTCCAGTTTAAAAAATAAATAAATAAATAAAAACCAGTGTTTGTTGTAGGGACTTCACAGTCAAAGTGCACAATGAGAATTACAGGTCACCATGACAAGTGATGCCACTTGGGACCTACATCCAGAAGCATGACAAGCATTTTCTTTTGAAGGATAGCACACACAGAAAACTGCGTAACTCATAGAAGTATAATTCCAGTGTGTGTCTGTGTGTGTGTACACTGTGCGTGTATATATATACCACCTCCTCTTTATCCATTCATCTATTGATGGACACTTGTTTGCTTCCATATCTTGGCTATTGTAAATAACATTGCAATGAACATAGAGGTGCCTATATATCTTTTCATTTGCCTTTGTATGAACAACATATAATAGGAATTATATACTATGTTCTACTATGTGTCTGGCTTTTTTGGCTTAGCATAATGGTTGTGAGATTGGCCCATGCATTTGTATATAGCTGGGGATCCTCTGTTCTCACCTGCATGTATGAACATGCATACATACCTTATCAAGTAGATGTCACTCTTTCCTGAAAGACTCTGGGGTCTTTGGAAATCTGTGTAGGTAACACTTATGCTATGAAACTCCACTGTCTTCTCAGGAAAGTCCATAAAAACAAGTTATTGTAAGTTTGCTTTGCACGACATGATCTTCTTACATGACTGGCCTTTGGCATCCATGCACCTGGGATTACTTCTTGTTTTCCATTGGCTATCATTTGCCTTGAGATATGAAGTAACAGGAAATACAAAAATCATTACTATTTGTCAAGAATCCTATATGCTCCATCTCGTTGCAACTCTAGTTAGTCTTGGTTTTATCATTTTGTCCATACTTTGACAAGTTAGAAAATCTTGAAAATGCTGTAAGCAACCTGTACAGGATGACTCATAGCACAGAATGGGGAATTTATATAAAGATGTATCTTTTCTAGAATGTTCCAAAGAACTCAAATACTCATGGGGGTGATCAACTCAAATTCAACTAGCTAAGGCTTAAAAATATATGTATTTGCCTTCTTCATCCTGTTTCTTAACCCCTACCCTCACTCCTGCCCTCTAAGCCTATACATGGATTCCTAAAAATTCAGTGGTTTCTTGGTACATCCACGTTGGAAGACAGTTTGGTGACATTTTACAAACCTGAAGGTAGGCATACTCTGGGACCCAGAAATTCCATTCCTAGGGCTATTTCCTACAGAAATGCATGCTCACAGGCACAGAGTATTTGAGGCAGGAATGTCTAAAGCCCCAACTGGGAACAGTCCAAATGTCCATCAATGGGATAATAGTAAACAAATTGTGACATACTCCTTCAATGGAATACTATGTAGCAGTGAAAGTGAATCAATCACAGCTACACATGACAACAGATGAGTCTTAAAGACATGATGTTGGACCAAAGAAGCCAGACATCACGGGATATATACTGTATGTATGATTCCATTTATGTAAGAATTCAAAAAGATGCCAAGTAGAACTGTACTATTGGGAATGCAAATAAGGTAAAAGTATAAGGAAAAGCAAGGTTATTAATAGTATAAAGTCAGAACAGTGATTATGGCTGGGGGAAGACCTGTGTGTGTGTTTCTGGGAAGCTGGCGATGTCCCACTGGTAGCCCTGGACCTGCGTGTTAGTTTCAAGAGCATTGGTTTCACAACCAAGTCTTCAACTGTACTTATGCTGTAGGCATTTTTCTGTGTGTTTATTCAACTTCACAATACAAAAAAGGGAATGGGAAATAAACTGCAGTGGTTCTGGAGGGAAGTGAACACGATGCCCAATATTAGGACCTGGTTTAGTTATCTGCCTCAAGCCGTTAAGATTGCCACCTCTGGAGTTTTCTCAAAGAGGAGCTGAGCCTTTTATTCCAGCTTGCCCGGCCTCTGTGACTTGAAACTTTGACAGCAGTGCCCCCAAATCGTTCTCCTCAAAAAGTGTGTTTTGCTGAACGGACCAGATTTGTTTAGAGACGGACTAATTGCACCCCTGGACACGAATCTCCTCTCTTTTTATCATTAAGTTTCTTCCTCTTAACCTCCTCCTTGCAAGATGCTGAGAGCGTCCGGTTGTCTGCAACCGAAATGAAACCCATTGGAAAACAAGGTCTCCTCCCAGGGGAGGAGGAATCTGTTGTCCCAACTTCCCCCCTGCCTCCCGACCATCCGGCTCTCCCCACTTCTCCCCCACAAACTCCGCTGAGCCGGGTCCCCTCGCGCCTCCGCGATTGGTCGTGGGCCATCATGTGTCGACATTCTGGGTGGGTCTTTCTCCCGTTAAACTCATCAATCGCTCCTCTTTGGAGCTTCGCTGGCCAGTGGTTTAGACCTTTGAGCCCATTTTCCCTCTTCTTTCCTCTTCCCCCACCCCTCCACACCCGTCTTATTTTAGCAAAACCTAGAGGAGGAGGAGGAGGCATTGGAGGGTGGGGGGGAACGCCAGGCATTGCAGCATCCGGGAGCAGCTACTGAGTGGCTAAGCGAACGGCGCATACCTCTCTCTCTCCCTCTCTCTCTTTTTCCCCTGTTGGGAATTTTCAGGATTTCATTGCTGCAATTTAACCCCAAGATGAGGCACGGTTGAGCGAAAGGCTGCGCGCACACGCACACTCACACTCCTTCGTGAACAGAAGAGGCAGCCGCTGGTGATTCAGGAAGAAAAAAAAAAAAAAAAAAAATCACCCGGACCTTGCGGCTTCAAGACTCCTTAAGAGCCCTCCGGAGCGTTTCCCTCCCCCTCCCCTTCTTTCCCTTCCCGTTAATATTTTTTTCTTTTCATTTAATTTTATTTTTTTGGCTACAGATCTTTCAGCCTTTTTAAGGTCTAGGAACTCAAGCAAACAGAAAGAAGGATTTTTTTTTTTTTTAATTTTGGGGCTGCCCTCCGCCCCCCGCAAGGACCTGGTTTTTATTTTTATTTTTTTAATAAAATTTTTTTTCTAATGGGCCGAGCGCACTCCTTTTGCAAGATGCCAGCCTGACCCGGACCTCGGAGGAATTTGAAGCTTCCACTGCGTCCCGGGGGGGCGTCCTTTGCAAACCGTTCGCGTCTTAAAGGGGGTGTGCGTTGTTTTTTTTTTTTTTTTTTTTAACTGTCTTTTTTTTTTTTTTTTTTTTTTTTCCTCCGGAGTGGGTGGACTGGGGATTGCCTGGATTCCTTCCTCGGTTATTTTTTGCCTCGCTTCCCTCTCCCCTCCCCCTCCCCGGCCCCCGCGCCCCGCCCCCGCACCCTCCTCCGCCCCTCCTTCTCCGGGGTCAGCCAGGAAGATGTCCCGAGCCGCTATCCCCGGCTGGGGCCGGGCAGCCGCCTTGTGAGCCCCCGACCCGAGGCGCCGAGCCGCCGCCGCCCGATGGGCTGGGCCGTGGAGCGTCTCCGCAGTCGCAGCTCCAGCCGCCGTCTTCACAGCCCCGGCAGCATCGGCAGCGGCAGCGGCGGCGGCGGCGTCTTCCGCATCGTTCGCCGCAGCGTAACCCGGAGCCCTTTGCTCTTTGCAGAATGGCCCGCTTCGGAGACGAGATGCCGGCCCGCTACGGGGGAGGAGGCTCCGGGGCAGCCGCCGGGGTGGTCGTGGGCGCCGGAGGCGGGCGAGGAGCCGGGGGCAGCCGGCAGGGCGGGCAGCCCGGGGCGCAAAGGATGTACAAGCAGTCAATGGCGCAGAGAGCGCGGACCATGGCCCTCTACAACCCCATCCCCGTCCGACAGAACTGCCTCACGGTCAACCGGTCTCTATTCCTCTTCAGCGAGGACAACGTGGTGAGAAAATACGCCAAAAAGATCACCGAATGGCCATATCCTTTGCCCGAACCCGGCAGCGAACCCCGGCAGCTGCGCCTCCCCCTCCTCCCTCCGCTTCCCCTCTTCCAGGCTGGGAGAGAGACCCGGGGGTTGATGGGAGGTGGGGGGGGTCTTCCAGGGGCTGGGAGAGGGGGCACCGGGGAGGAGTGTGGAGAATCTCTCCACCCCGAGCTGGGTTGAGCTACCGTGGAGGCTTGGGGTGGGGGAACCGGGGAAGTGGATTCCAGAACGAGGGGTGGGCCCTGGGGTCGTAATAGGGGCCTGGGTGGGAGCTTCAGAGCCAGTTCTGGATGGGTCAGAGTTTTCCCAAATGAGCATGGACCCGGCCGGGGCTTGGGCTCTCTGGCCAGGGCAGGAGAACCACGGGGTCTTTGGTTGGGTTTCCTTAGGTGGCCCTCGCTGGAATCCACGGGAGCTTCCAGAGCCGGAGCCGGAACCCAGCTCACTGGCTTCTCCACCCCTGCCTTCTCCCGAAGAGGGGACCGCTCTCCTAGGGCAGGGCGCTTAGGGGTTCCCAGGGCCAAGAGCTGGTGGAAGAACATGTGGCCTTCACACGGAGGGGCCAGCACTTGCCCGAGCTCATATCCCGGTCTGGGCCTTTGGCCCCCATCTGAAAAAGGCAGTGGTGGGTTGGAGAGCACTTCTTCTCCCCTATGTCTGGGGTCCCATTTCCTTCAGCCACTTCCCAGGGACCTCTTCATCGTTTGGGGTGCAGAAAACATCCCATTTGCCCTATCTGGGGCCCTGACCTGGAAGACCTAGATGGACTATTTCAGTAAGAAAGACAGGGCAAGAGGAAATGAGGTGGCAGGTCCTTCCTAGGGTACGGTGTCAGGCCTTGGGTTGGATTTGCCTTCTCCTACCCTAGGGAACCGGGAGGGGACACCAGGAGAATCAGCCTCCATGTGGACACCTCTGGGCAGGTAAATGCCTTTTTTTTTTTTCCCCTTTAAATCAAAGATCCAGAGGAAGAAGGTGAAGACCACATTTTCCTCTATTGAGATGCTATCAAAATGCAGATCCCCTTGTGTTTCTTTAAATCTGTGCCTGCTTGAAATAAACCTTGAGGAGGGCTTAACATCTGTTGAGATGTAGGCAGGCAAGGATGGGTAATTAGTCGGGCTTTCTAGCAGTTATCTAAGCATGACCTAGATTCCAAGTGGGGGGACGCACCCTGCTCCCCAGGCTGACTGGCCACTGTGCCATGCCCAAATGTGCTGCTCCTTGGCTTGGTTCCAACTGGCTACCCTCCGTGTACAAATGAACAGGGCTGGATGGGCCCCTGGGGCTCAGCAATGAGCCCCCATTCTGTTGTGTTTGGTTTCAACTGTTATATACTCAACAGGGCTGGGCCCCAGGTGGTCCTGGGGTTGCTTCTTTGAGGAGCTCTGTGGCTGGTGGATTCATTTTTAGGGGAACTCAAAATTGAGCAAGCTTTTGGCTTCTGGGTGCTGAAATTGTAAGAGGGCTCTGAGGTTTTGGTGTGAACAGTCTACTTTGAGGGTGGTCAAAATTAGGAGGTTCAGCTGGGGTCTTTCTGGAGGGGCAAATAAGCACGATGTCATCTGGATTGGTGCACAAACCGGGAGCCTGGACTTTGCCTCCCAAGTTCCAACCTTGTGAAGACCCACTGAAATGCTCAAGGGTCTTGTGATCACTCTGCCTGCCTCCCCACCCTCTGCCTCAGGAGTGGTGGGGGCTTGGAGGGTGGCAAGATGTCAATGTGTGCGTGCTCAAATAACTCCAGGGGGTGTCCAGGAGGGAATCACTGGGCTGACTGGTTTCCATGTTGAAAATGGCTTTAGATCGCCTTCTGGAGCCTGGATTTGGAGTCTTCTAAGAGGAAAGGAAGGAGGTGGGAGTCCTAATGTTGTGTCCTCAGCTCACCCCGTCCAGACTGAATGCTGCAGATCAGAGAGCTGTTGGGGAGGGAGGGGATTGCCAGGGACCTCTCAGAAGGAAGAATCTCTGGGGAGGGATGCAGGTGAATCGGGAGCATTCTGCTGGTACTTTAGGTTTTCTTTGGCTTTCTTGCTTTGTGAGTTTGTGCATTTTGTTCTCTGCAGACAGTTTTTATTCTCTTTTTGGCCCGAGGCAGCAAACACATTATACAGCCCCACTCTGGAAGGGAAAGCTCTCCATCCCCCCAATCTGTCACCAAGCAGGGTAATCCAGGTCTAAGCTTTCTGGGGGTTAGGGGGATGAGAGGAGAGAGGACAGAGAGCTGGGGGCAGGGGCGCTGGATAAGGGACTCGGGGCCAGCACAAAGAGACAGACTGGAGAAACGCTGACGAGCCAGGGTACCAGGGCAGACGCTGGCTTCTGTATCCAAACGCTTCTGCCATTTAAAATAATGTCTTTCAGTACTTATTCTGAACTTTTAGAATAAAGGCTAATATATGTATGCAAAAGTACTCAAGTCAAGTCCAGTTTAATATGTGTTCGCAAAGTGACCACAGCCACTGCAACCAGTGCCAGGACAAGAAAGAGGCTGGGACCAGCTCCCCAGATGCCCCCCTCAGGCCCCCTCCACCCCCCCCCCCACTCACGCCACAGGGTTAACCACTACTCTGACTTCTAAGCCCACAGGTTCATTTTCCTCCATTTGGACTTCCAGTCAGTGGAGGCACAGGCTGTGTTCCTTTGTGTTTGGTTTCTTTTGCTCAATAGGATGCCTGTGAGAATCATCTAGATTCCCGCAAGTGGTTGGAGGTGGCTCCTTCTCGTGGCTCTGGGCATTTTACTGTGTGACTCTACCACAGTGTACTTGTTCCCTCTACTTGTGAGTTGGTCAGTCTCCAGATTGTGTCGTTAGGAACATTTTTGTACACGTCTTGGGTTGAACATTTCTCTTGGGTCTGCATCTGGGAATGAAACTGCCCTGCCATTCTTTGATGCATGTGTAGCTGGGTGTGTATTTGGAAATGACATCCACTAAGGGTGCAGAGGGCCATGGAAAGGACCTTCTTTACTGTCTCGTGAGGAGCAAGCGAACGATCCATGAACTTGGCTGTACACTCCATAGGGCCCAAGAGTGTTACTTGCATGTGCAAATTCCAGCATGGCACGCTGGTGGAGGGGGCCGCCTTCCAGTCTCCATGCCCTTGGGCACTTTGCCACAGCAATGCCTTACCCTTCTGTACCCTACTCTCTCGGCACCTCCAAGCTTGAAGCCAGCAGTGAGAATAAGGGTTCTCCTTCATTTTAGTTTTCTCTTCTGAAGCAAGAACACCCAAATGGAAATCTTTGATGTTCAGATTCACACTGCTGCCTTTTTCTTTCGGAGTATGCTGGGTAGCAGGCCGTCTTGACCACACACCTTGGTTCCATGTTTTTGGTGATCGGGAGTCTCATTTCAGTGCGGCCATGATGGGGTCTGGTGCTGGCTTCTAAGGAGCTCAAATCTGTCAGCTTAATAAGGTGCATCTGTCAACCTTACCAGAGCCCCCACTTAATGCCACTCATTCCTTCTGATGTGCTACTAAACGCCAATGTGAATGTCATCTTCCCCCAGTCCTGCTGATGCCAGCAGATCTCCCACTGAGCACGATGTAAGAACTGGGGCTGTAGCAGGAGCCGCGGCCCAGGTCTCTGTGCTGTCCCACTCGGTCTCCTGATTTGGCCGCAAGATTCCAGCTTTTCATCCGTGTTTCTGGCAATCTCCGTAAGGAGCCGAGTCCCATCACATCAGGTAACCTATGGACATTGGCTGATTGGTGTTCCCTAGTTTTTTAAAAGAGGAATGTTCTGTATGGGAACCAGAGGGAGCCCTGGGAGAAGTTGGAGCATGTTATCAGCCCTCTGCTCGTCCTGAAAAGTAGAATGTGCTAGAAGATACTACTATAGAAGGCAAGACAGTGTGACCCCTATGAAACTTCTACTAGACCAGCATGCCTGGTAATTCCAGAAGAGCAGAATTCTGGGAAGTAAGAATTAGCATGGCTTGTCCATTGGGATTTTTTTCTTCCCCACAAAGGTGTGATCCCTCCTCTGTAATCCCCAAACCCCAAAAGCTCTGGAAACCAAAACATCAGATCACGCAGGGGTAAAATCCTACCTGGAACTGACCTGAGTTTACAGTCTTTACATACAGTCTTGACTGATCCCCCATGATGTGCGTTTGGGGTGTTTTGATGCAGAAATGTTTGATATGCTCTGTTATGTATGCCTTGTAGTGTCTCCCAAACTTTCATGTGTGTGAGGATTGACTCGTTCAGATAGTGATTCTGGCCCAGCAGGTTTGGGGTGGGGCCCAGAGTTTTGCTTTTCCAGCAGGATTCTAGGGATTGCCCCTGCCGTGATCTGTGGGTTCCACTGAGAGTAGCCAGGTCATATCATAGGTACATCCTAGGGCCTTTCTCTTCTTGTTCTTCTTGTTCTTCTTGTTCTTCTTGTTCTCCTTCTCCTTCTCCTTCTCCTTCTCCTTCTCCTTCTCCTTCTCCTTCTTCTTCTTCTTCTTCTTCTTTTTCCCCCAAGATCAGGTTTATTGAGGTATAAATTAGTTAGCAGACTTCACCCTTTTTTGTATATAGCACTGTGAGTTTTTGACAGATGCATGCAGTCACGTAGCCACCACCAAAACAAAGATAGCGAATGGTTTCAGGGAGCCTAGCCAGCTGTCGGTGGAGTGTGTGACTCTTGATCTTGGGGTTGTGGATTCGAGCCCCGTGTTGGATGGAGAGATGACTTAAAAGTAAAATCTCAAACAGGTTCATAGTCCCAGGATATCCCGTAATGCTTTCTGAGTCCGCATTACCCAAGACCCCTGCAAGCACGGATCTGTTCTCCATCTTTATGTTTCTGCCTATTCCAGGAGGTCATAGAAATAGAATCACTGTGTATGTAGCCTTTGAAGCCTTGCTTTTTCATGAAGCCATTTGAGATCTATTCCTTTTGTTGTGCATAGGAGTAGTTCGTTTCTTTTTAGTGCTGAGTCGTATTCCATGGGATGACTGGACCACAGTCTGTTCATCCATTTCCCAGTTGAGAGACATTTGGGATGTGTCCAGCTTGGGCAATTGTGACTAGGGTCGCTATAAACATTGGCAGAAGGGTTTTAGTGGGAACATTGGGAATGTACATTCCATTTCTCTTGGGTAAGTAAATACCCAAGAGTCAGATTGCTGGGGTGTGCGGTTAAGTATACCTTTAACTTTATAAGAGACTGCCAAACTATTTTTTCCAAGTGGCTGTGCCCATTTTATGTTCATGTCCTCATTATCCCTTTAAAAGCACCAAATTCTAAACTCCAAAGCACGTCTAGCTTCTAGGGATTAGGTAAAGGATTGTGGGAGTGTATAGACAGTGCTGGATATGGTAGTATTATGTACTGATCAGAGAAATGGGGAAGAGGGAGGAAGGGGGTCTCCAGTGTGGGGAAAGGGACTCTCTTACTTGGAGTGCGCTGCTTCCACCATTCACGGTAAAAAGTCAAGCTCTGAGGCTGTGAGGCTCCATACCTGTCCATGCCTGTCACCCTTGTTCCTGCAGCCCCACCACACCTGGCATGAAGTAAACACTCCGTAAATGTTCTTACGGTGAGTGAAAAAGCCTCTTACTACTCATTTGCACACGCTATAGATCTGCTCTGCCCTTAGGCCAACATTTGAGGTTTTCAGTGGGTTTTAGGTACAGGGGACCAGTGGGGTAGGGGGTCAGAAAGGGGATGTGTACATGAGGTTATCAAACCAAAGAAGGTCTCTGAAGTTACAGTGCTCGGGAAGTTGGGGGACAGTTGCTCTTGAGAGTGAAGTTTTTCTTCAGGGACGTGGGGGGATGTCTCGTGGGTGCTTGGGGCTTAGGTACCACCTCTCCTCCCCGGTCCCCAGTAGCAAGGCACATAAGCCCTCCATCAGCAATGGAAGGCAGCACCGCGAAAGTGGGTTCAATCCAGATATCGTCAAAGCCCAAAAGCCCCACAGTTCATACATTTTGGGGAATGCTAACTCGGCTCTTTGGGAAGGATCAGTGTGGTGCCCCAAAATATGACAGAGGAGAGGGAGAGCATCCTGTGCTGTGGGATGGCCAGGCCCAAGTTCGGGCAGCTCCCCGGCCAGGCTGCTTTGGGCATCAAAGCCTCAGTGTGCGCGATGAGGTTACTGTCTCCCCTCGGAGAACTGGGGAGGTTAAGTGGGTTCACACGTGCTAAATGCTCACTCAGGTCGTGTCGGGCATGAAGAAGCTCCAAAATACATAAGCTATAATGTTAGCACTTTCCCCCCTAATAGTCATTTCTGGAAACTTTGGCTGGAAATCAGGTTCTCTGGGTACGAGTGGGAGCTAAGGGCCCCCCGTGACTGGCCAGGTTGGATTTCTTAATCTGAGTGTGGCACTCGTTAAAGCAACCCTCAGATGTTCTGTATTCGCTGTTCTTTCTGGAAGCTTTAAAGGGGGAAGATTCGTGCCCACTTGACCTATTTTTCTATTCCCTTCGGTCTAAGATAAAATTAATTGTTGTCTTGTCCCTTGATCCCTCCCTTTGTGGGTGACAAGGTGAGGGAGTTTTAAAGTATGTAATTAGCTTCCTTGTTCTCTCTCACACCCCATCTCCTTCTTCTGAGCTGGCCAAGAGTCCAGCCCAGGATGGAGACCAAATGCCTTAGGACAGTTGCTGAGGTCACCCCAGGCAACCAGTGGGGGGTTTAACAGCAGAACCCTGCTCATTTGGGGTTAGAATGTACTTCCTCCCCACCAATTTCTGTCTTTCTTATTTCTCACTTTGTCCCTTACCTCCTCGAGAATAGAGAAGGCAAAGAACATTGCAGGAGAGGGAACCAGGGGGTGGGCTCTGCAACTTGGGTTTCCAGAACCACTGGGCATTAGTCCTTGTCTGGATAGGATGAGCAGATGTCCCAGTTTGCCTAGGACTGTCCTGGTTTTGACATCTCAGGAAACCCAGTAGTTCTGGGCAAAGCAGGACACCAGTCACCCTACTGGTGAGTCCTTAACACCCAAGAAGGGAGAGAGGAGGGGAATAAGAGATGGTGCTAGTATGGGGAAAGAAGAAGATAGGTGACTTTTCCCCTCTGAAAAGCTGGGGCTTTTTATTGGAATGAACTGTGCTTTCGGAAGCTGCCTGTTTAAGGCAGCTAATGCGAGAGAGATCCCAGCTCTGTAGTGAAATTTCTAAGTTAAGTCCAGATCAAGTTTTGTCGTCTCTCTTGGGTCAGAGATGACTTTTATCTTCTGTTCAGACTGGGAACATCCTCTGGTCTTTCATGGAGGTGCTCAGGGCTCAGGTCGGACTTGGAATTCAGAATTAGCAGTCCCTCCCCAGAATGACACTATTGCAGAGCTGGGCCCTGTCCCCGGAGCTGTGAGGGAAATTCAGCTTTGTCGCCCACCTGCCAGTAAATAATGTTCATGCTGTTAAGTACTGTTCTCCTTTTAGGTCTGTGTGTAAAATATATATATATATATATATAATTTTAAATCAATTTCTAAAGTATTTTTATGCAAGTACTTTTGCACGAGGGCTAAGTCTGATTTCAAGAGTAAGTTGACAGATGCGTCTCAGAGGAACCCAGAGGCAGACCTAGAACTTGCCAGTGGCGGGGGAAGAGAGGGTAACATGGCTTCTGACCTTCTAGAACATGCCAAGCTCTTTTATCTTATTGACCTTTGTTATTTTCCTTATTAAAGATAATGTGTATGGGAGGCTATGCCGGTTTTCCTTTGCTCCCGTGAATGTTTGGCATTCGTGGAGTCCGTGTAGGAATGTTTCTGTCTGAGCGATAGCACTAAGGAGTGGAGGTAGAGAAGAGGCAGGACAGGGGAGGTGACTTAGGGTGGAGGCAAAGCATACAGAGCTTCAGGATAGGTGACCCGCACTGCGCAATTCTGCTCCAGCCCCTATTAGTGGCGCCTCAGTCTCCTCATCTGTAAAATGGGCAGAGCGACCCTACACACAGGGAATTCTGGGAGATACTGTAAAAGATACAGTACCCAGAAACCATTTGGTTTATATGATTATGCTGTGAAAAGGATGGCCTTCGGACCCCACAATAGCGAGGGCTGCATTCATGGGGCCACCACGCTGGCCATGAGCCCAGCACCTACAGGGGCTGAATAAATATCCGTGGGGTGTTTTCTCCTGCTTTCCATTAAGAGCCTGTTGCTTTAATCCTGTTACAGCTTCACCATACACTCTCAATATTATCTGTCCTTCCACTTGTTTTTCCTTATTTATTGTGCTAGGATATGGACACGCTGGTGGACCAGCTACATACGTCACAGACTGGAATGGTGGTCCTCTAGGTGTGGTCCCCAGCCCTCCAGGGTCAGCATCATCTGGTGTAAGAGACGGAGGTGCTCACCCCTGAGCATGCATCAGCATCACCTGGGGGCTATTTAGACACAGGGGGCCAGACCTCACCCCCAGAGTTTCTGATTTAGGAGGTTTGGGGTGGAGCCTGAGAACCCACATTTCTAGCAAGTTCCCAGGCGGTGCTGCTACTGCTGGTCTGGGAGCGGGCTTTGAGAAACCCTGAACTAAACATGATCAGTAACCTAATTCCATTTGTGGTCTCCAACCTCCCTTTTCCTCCTGCTCTTCCCCCACTGCGTTCCCCAAAGTCAGCCCCTGTCTCTTGGATGCTGTCTCTTGGACTGTGTGTGTGTGTCTCCCTCCCTCCCTCCTTCTCCTTCTTCCTCTCTTACAGGTTTTATCACATGCACCTTCACATAAATTTAGTTTTCCTGGTTTCTGAACTTGGTAGCCTTCTGGAACTTGTACTTGTCTTTTCCACCCAATTGTATGTTTCTGAGATTCATCTGCTATTGAGTGTAGCTGTAGGTCCTTTCTTTTCTCTGCCTAATTTTGCATTCTGTGATGATACAACAATTTATCCCCTTCCCTGGGTGATGGACATTTGGGATGTTTCCAGTTTGCATGTGTGTATGAGTGCCCGTGTGTGCGTGTATGTTTGCTATTTTGAACAGTGCTGCCGTGAGGAATAAATAATTTTTGAATGAATGAATTCAAGGTGTTAATTTTAGTCTGTGTACTTGGGAACCTAGCTTCAGCTAGAATCAGCTGAGATTCACCAGCGTTTATGGAACACCAGCCATTTGACAGGCCCTGGCTAGGCTGGTTCTCAGTTTCCTCCTCATTCTAAGGGCTAGGGCAGCCAGACAGCCCCTGTTCCTGCCTGGAGAGTTGGGGTCTTGAACTAATTGAAATAGTCAAAAACATTTATGGACTTGAATTCCCTTTGGAAGAGTTGTTAGAATGCAAAAAAATTTAAGTGTCTGGCCTGTTCCTAGCCACAGTGCAGCCTTTTAAGTTATGTATCACGGATGGATGTTTCTGGTCTGTAGGGGAGAATGGTCATCCCATGCAGTTAGTATGGGATGAGTGGATGGATGGATGAATTGATCTGTGGGTGGTTGGACAGATGGATGGAGGGAGCGGATGAAGGAAGGAAGGAAGGAAAAGAGGGAGAGAGGAAGAGGAAAATGAATGGTGTTGGATAGGTGGGTGATCAGATGAGTAAGTGGATGGGTTATAGAGGGGAGGATGAGTAGTAGACTGTTGGATGACCGATGGGTGAATATTTGGGTGGATGAGTAGATGGGCAGATGACTGCACTGGACTGAAGGGTAAGGAGATGGGTGGGTGGACAGATGGGTAAGTGTGTGGGGGATGTTGAAGACAAGGGTGTGTCTGGCAGGGTGGTTGTCCATGTTGGGTGTTTGTGATAGTTGGTGTTCTTATTGGGTTGTTGATGACGAAGTCCCTCCACTTGCCGCCTTCGTTGTACTTTTCTCAGCATCAAATGACTCTTGCATGCTTTTTGTGACAATCAGTGAAAGTGTGTGTTTAGGGCTTACTTCCCTAATTAGAAGGCTCCTTGAGGGTAGGGGACAGAACTTTACCTTCCTCACACCCCCTAGCAGTTCCGGTGCTATATCATGCATAAATGTTAGTTAACTGAGTAATGATGAGGAAAATAAACCGTGTTGTTGACAAAGATGATGAAAATTCTGGGACCACCTAGTTTTATTTATTTCCTCACTGGGACTGGAAGTGGAATTCCTTGGAATTTACCCCATCAGTGGATAGTGGCAGATTGGATAAATGCCCTCCATTCCTACTCACTGACCAGAGATTACAGATTACAGACTACAGATGCATCACTGTCCTATAAAGCCCCACACGATCTAGTCACTGTCTTCTCTTTGTCTCATCTCTTCTATTCTCTGCCAGTTCAGCTCTGTCTCAGCTCCACTGGCCATTTTTGCCCACACCCAGCTCATTTGCATCGGAAGGCAAAGGCGTTTGTGCTGGCGGTTCTCTCCACCTGTCTCCCCGGGGTTGACTCCCCTTTACTTAGGTCTCAATGCAAGGTTTGCATCCTCCAAGAGGTCTGTCCTCTTCATTTATTGGACATCTGAAGTACAAAGAATATTGAATATATGTATACTCTCTTATCTAGAGGGAATCTCTGGAGATGTTTTAATGTATTTCATTCTGTCCCTTTTTATAAGCTTTTGTGAACACATTTCCATGCCACTAGATATCCTTGGAAAGCATTAGAGCTTCCATGTACCGTTGCACAGGCTGTACATTGCACAAGGGTATCGTATCTCATAGACATCATGGAGCTGTACATTTATTATTTCAATTTCCCAGCTGATGAAAGCTTAGTGTCTTGTTCTAGAAAAATGAAGATATTATGACAACTTTCTGACAGATGGACCTAACAACTTGAAAAAGGGGTGTCTTATTTAAATTCACGCAGTGGTGCTGTATGGGTTGGCAGCAACCCCAGAAAAGACTGCTGTTAATATCTGACAGTCTCCGTTTTATGGATGTATCCTACTTCATGAAACCACCTTCAGTTGTATGTTTGTTTTCCTTATAAACAACAGTGCAGCGAACATCTTGGTGCCTCTTTGTCCATGGCTCTGATTATTTTCGGAATAAAATTCTGCTTTAGATCAGGTGCTGAAGTTTGAAAACTGTCACCTGCACTGTCTTTGAATCTGTAAAAGAGATTTTGAGACCAGGTGACTCAAAGTTCAGGAAGTTGATGGGGAGGGGCAGGGAAAGAACTGCTGTTTGGTTTGGAGTTTTTCCTGGGCTGCATGGAAAGAGTGCTTTCGAACTGGGGGTGCTTTCTCCTGCCAAGGGACTTTTGGCAATGTCTGGAGATGTTTCTGGTTGTCGTGACCGTGGAGGGCAAGGTGCTACTGGCATGTAGTGGGCAGAAGCCAGGGCTGCTGCTGAGTGTCCTAAAATGCACAGGACACCCCCATCTGTTCCCCCCCACCCCGCCCCAGGAAAGAATCATCCAGCCCAAGGTGTCAGTAGAGTCGAGATTGAGAGATCCTGATGTAAAAGATATCACAGATTTCCTGGAGGGGAGTGGGTGGATTTTGGGTGACTTAAATTGAATTTACAGTTTCTCTTCCTAGCTGGGTGTCTAAGCCAGCTTTCTGTGAACTTTAGATCTCACACGATCAGCAACAGGCTTGCTACCGACAGATTCGTTGATGTAAATATAGATGAGTATATAGAAGGAAATCTCAGCCGGAGTTGGAAAATGTTGGAATGAAAGCTGCTGCGGCCTTTCCTTCTCTTTCCTTCTCCTTCTGTTGCCCAGTTTTTAAATCGTGTCTCACTTCTCTGGGCTCCTGGTGTGGTGGGTGCTGTTGGTGTAGACCATGGTTCTCTATTCCCTTAGTCCCAGCATCCCAGGCTGGCCTTGTGCGGGAGCCAGAGACAGTGCCCGGGGCAGGTTAGCTTAGAGATGGGAGTGGAGAGAGGAGTGCATTCATTCATTCACAGTGAATTCATTTACTTATAAATGTTTATTGAGCACCTACTATGTGGCAGGCGAGAAGGGGCAGATGAGGTCAGGAAGGTGACAAGATACGACTATTTCCTTAGGTCAGAGTCCTGGAAATGGCAGCACTGAGTCATATGTCAGGCTTTGGGGCTAAATGGCAAGGAGCAGGAAGTCCATGTTCTTTCAGACCTGGAGGTCCCCTTTCCTTGGTTCCGTGAACCAACTGGCTTGCCCTTGATTTTCATCTCTACCAGAGACATAAGCGAAAAGTGGGATTCCCCTTGGGGTGCAATGTGCACTTTCAGGAACTGAAGAAGTAGAACATTTTCTGGGTCTGCGTGGGCCATCTGCATTTCCTTCATGATGTCCCTGGTCATGTCTTTGCTCTGTCTTCTCTAGAGATATTCTGCAGGTATCTTCTGGGGAAATGCATCGTATGTCTACCCTCAGGGGTTCTGTGGCTCTCTGTTGGGTCTGAGGCAGCCCAGCGCGGTGGTTAAGAGGGAGGGCTGTAGAGCCAGTCTGCCTGGGTTCGAATCTCGATATTTCTTTATAGTTTCATCATCCTGGGTGAGTTGCCTAACCTGCTGGGTATCCTCTTCCTCGTCTGCGAGATGCATATAACATCAGTGTCTACCTCGCGGGGTTGTCGTAGGCTCAAGCAGCACCTAGAACAGTGCTTGGCACCCAGCGGACAATAAGTTTGGTTGCGCTGTTGTTCAAGGGGCTAGGCGTTAGCGTTTCCCCTCATCAATGCAATAGTTTGTGTTTCTGTGGACCCCTGTTGGGGTCTCAGGGCGCAGTGGCCACTGTGTGATTTAGAGCAAGCTGTTCAAGCTTTTGTGCCAGCTATGGCTCTTCTAAATGACCAAACAGGATCCTTCATTCGCCCCAAAACTTGATGAGAAGCAACTGGACCATTCTCCACATTCATGATGAGTGGGTCCTCTCCTCCCTCCTCTGCTCATTCATGTCCTGGATTTCACTGGAGCCCTGGCAAAGAAGTACCATATTCTGGGAGGATGTGGGAACCCTGGGCCTTTTGGACAATGGTTAATAGCTCCTCTTTCTGGAGAGCTTATGACTCTCAGGCTGTGTGAAGACTACTTTGGCTGACTTAATCTTTATACCTGCCCCAAGAGTTCAGTGGGTTTATTTTTGGCCTCATTTTACAGATGAGCACACTGAGGTTCAGAGAGCCAAAGTCGCTTGCCAAGGTAACACATCTAGTGAGTGGGGAAACCTCACTGGACAGGTATCAGCACAGCAGGGGACAAAGTCCCAGAGGGGCAAAAGCTCAGGTTGTGTCTGGGAAGGCATTCATGCTCCAGAGAAGGTGGAGTGCCCGTGGGCAAGAGCTGGCACAAGGGAGTAGTTAAGGGATAGGGTTTGAGATCACCCAGAACTGGGTGGTTTCCCTCTGTCAGGGCTGTGGCCTTTGGGATGCTACCTAACTTCAGAGATCCTCAGTTTTTTCATCTGTACAATGTCTGTGAGTAAAATAATACTTAAGTCCTAGGGAGGCCAGAAGGATGAAATCGATGGTGAATGTCAAAAATCATGCTTGGCACAGAGTACATGCTTTAGCAAGTGGCAGAAGCTCTTTATTCCCTCATTGGTCTGGGCACTGACACAGACAGACACAGACAGACATAGGCGGCCGCCCTGATGTGGCTGACATTCTAGCTGGGAAGACAGACCAAGGACCAGGTAAAGGACACTGTTTGAGTGTAGTAAATGCTATGGTACAACAGTAAAGTAGGGATAGGAGATAGAGCAGGACGGTGAGGGCAGAGAGTGCTGGCGCTGAGCCAAGACAGGAGGATACCCAAGACGGGGGTGGGCATGATTCTGGAGCAGGGAAGGTGAGAAGCTGGTGGGGTGAGCCTAGAGGTCTGTTTCATAGGTGGCTTTGTCTAGGGAGTGAAAGGGGTTGGATGGAGAGACCCAAGGGAAGGCAGGTGAAGGGGACGGGTGAGGGGCCCTGAGCTGGTGGGCAATGCTGGAGAAGGAGAGATGGAGAAGACCCAAGAGATTCTCTCATTTCTTCCTTTCTTGGAAGAGTGTTTCTCATTCTTAAAGATGCAGGCAAGGGGATCACACTCCAGGTTATTTTTGTCTCTAGGTTATTTAGGAAGGTTTTAAGGCACCATTTTCTTCCTAACCATTTGAGATCCCATTTTTTCTTTCCTTGGAGATTGTATAGACCCGTGCTGCCCAGTAGAGTAGCCAGTAGCCAGGTGTGGCTATATTGCCTTAAAATTAATTTAAATTAAACAAAAAGCAAAAGTCAGGCCTTCAGTTTTAAGAGCCACATTTCAGGTGCCAGATTGCCACATGTGGCTGGTGGCTACCATACCAAATGACACAGATCTAGAAAATTCCATTGCTGTGGAATATAGGATATGCTGTTTAGAACATGCAAGAGCCGCATCTCCTGGGAGCTTGTTAGAAATACAAAATCTCAGTCCCTACCCTTACCCCTCTATCTGTTCAGTCCCAATCTGCATTTCAAGGAGATCCTCAGGTTGGCTAGACTTGGAATCACCTAGAAGTTTTAGAAATGCTGATGCCCTGAGCCCCACCCCACAGGTGCTAGTGAGATTGGTCCAGGGCTGCCCCTGGACCTGGTGATCTTAAAAATCCCCGGGTCGTTCTAAAGTTCAGCTAGGATTGGCAGAGAGCCCATCAGGTGGTTAAGAACTCTTGGAAGGCAGGTAGATTGGAGTTGGAGCTGTGTGACTTCGGGCAAGCCACTTACCCTCTCTGATCCCCAAGTTCCAGGACATGCTGGCATCTCCCTCCCTCATTTGGTCCTGTGAGTTCAAAGCGCTGAGCAGGGGGCCTGGGATGCGCATAGTGAGTGCTCCCTACATAAATGTGTTAATTTCTTAAAATTGAGGTCAGCAGCCTTAGAGCTAACAGCTGGAGTGCAGGAAATGAGACTCTTTTTTAATGGTTTTTAAAAATTGAGTTAAAATTCACCTAACATAAAATTAACCACTAACCATTCTGAAGCACACAGCTCAGTGATATTTAGCACGTTCACAGAGTTGTGTGGCCATCATCTCTGTCTTGTTCCAAGACATTTTCATCATCCCAAAAGGAAATTCCAGTCCTTATTAGGCTACTCCCCATCCCCTGCCTTCCCCTACCCCTCTGCCCCACCCTTGGCTATGGCTCCTCTGGTCCTTTCTCTTGGATTGACCTATTCTGGTTTTGGAGTTTGGGTAGTTCCCCCTCTGTCCCCCTTCAACCTGGCATCCAAGGGAAACTGTGAGCTCTCTTGGTGTCAGAGTCTTCCTGGCCCCCACCTGTGGCCCCCTTGGGCACCCTGGGCCTGCCATCATCCCAGGTGAATGCCAGCAGCAGGCCCATGTTCTGCTCTCCTGGCGCCGCCACAAATGAGAGGTTTCCTCCCAGCTGGATTTCTCCTAGTTAAATATTTCATAAAGAAGACCTACAACTTGTGACGCCAGGAGTGTTTGATAGTGAAGTTAATGAGGGAGAGAGAGTTGCAGGTGGCCCCCAGGTCCCTGTCTGAGCCCCACCATTCCTTGTCCCCCAGCTGTGGCCTCCCTCTGTCTTTAGCACTGTGTCTGGCACAGAGCAACCACTTGACAAATGAATGTTCAAAGGGCATGTGTCGGGGGGGTGCAGGGGTGGTGGAGGAGGAAAAGGAGGGAGAAAGAAATGAGGGGAAAGGAAAACAGGGACAGGATGGGTTGGGGGGAGGGATCTGAGAAGCAGAGACTGAAGTGTAGGGAGGCCACGGAGGATGGTGCTGGGGTGGGGTGAGGGGGACAGACACTGAGGAAGCCGATGGGGAGGCAGAGGAATGGGAAATCCAGTAAAAGCCAAGAAAGAAACAAGAGGTAGAATATTGTGTCTTGTATCTCTTCCCCTCCCCATTACCCTTGACAATCTTTTCCTCCCTCTGTCTCTCCATTTCTCATTTCCTGACTCTTGCTTTCTTGCCGGGTCTTCATCCTTTTTCATTTCCTGTGTCCCTCTTATCTTTTCATTTTCTCTCTGGGTTCTTTGTCCCCTTTCCCTTTCTCTTCATAAACCATCCCTTGGTGTACGTGCCTTATTGCGTCTCGTCAGTCTTTGGCTGAGTAAGTGAGAGAGTGTGTGTGCGTGTGTGTGTGTGTGTGTGTGTGCGCGCGCGTGCCTGAGAGAGAGAGACCGAACCTGGGGAAGAATACAGGAATATAGATGGACATTTTAAAGACCAGTCATGAAGCGAATGTCCATTTTGCATGGGTCAAGAGCCAGAGCCACTGACCCCTCAGATTCTCGCATAGGCCCATTCTGGCTCACAAAGCACTGGTGAAGACTGTATGGGAACCATTAGCTTGCTTTTCTTTGTGGTTTCACCACCTAGGTGTGCATCCCTAAGCAATGTAGTTAAACGTTCTGTGGTTTTGAACTTAGTATAAATAATCTTTGGTGATATGAATGGTTTTGTGTTTTGCTTCATTGGTCGGCAATTATATTTGTAAAATTCATCCTTATTGCGGTCTCTGTGGCTCCTTCGTGGTCATATTTGTTCACTGATGATGAACATGTGAGTTTGTTTTCCTTTTGGGCACCGTCAGGAGCCACATTGCTTGTTGTTTATGGATTTTGCTGCATGGGTGCAGCAGTCTCTTGAGGATAGAGGCCTTGGTGCAAAATTTCTGGATATTAAAATTAGTGCATCTTTGATTTGACTAAATATATGAAACTGTGTTGCGAAGTGTTTGTACTAATTTACACTCATGCTGGGAGTGAGTGAATGTTCAAGTTGTTCCACATCCTAACCAACACTTGCTATTGTCAGACTTTAACTTCAGCCCTTCTAGTAGATGTGTGATTTCTGGTTGTGATTTGCCAGTGCTCCCCGATTACAAAATGGCTGAACGCATTTTACTCTGTTTATTGGACATTCAAGTTCCTTCTTTCATGAAGCACCCTACATACCGTGTCCACTTTTTTTATTGGGTTGATTTTTTTTTTTTCCGGTATTGATCTGTAGATGACCCCTGTCTATTCTGGAAATAGGTCGTTCATCATTATGGGCTATGCAGTATCTTCTCTTGGCTTGCCTTTTGATCCTTTTTTACAATGTCTTTTGACAATAGTGATTCTTAATTTTAATGTGGTTGAACTTAGAAATCTTTTTCTTTACATTTTATGGGTTTTATATGTTATATAAGAAAACCATCCCTACCCTGAGGTTATGGAGATGTTGTATGCTATTTCTAAAAGTTTTATAGTTTTTCTCACCTTCTATCTTCAATCAACTTGGAATTAATTTTTGCGTATAGTATGCAGTAGAGCTCCAATGTCCATAAGAGTTGTCCCAGCACCATTTATTTCAGTGACTTGCCTCATGATCTATGAGACAACCTCTCTGACTCTTTAACTCCTACTTCCTTTGGTCTGATCTGTTTTTCTACTCAGCGGGTCAAGCCACAAATACTTTTTGAGTACTGACTATGTACTAGGCACTGGTTTACAGCAATAAACACAACAGATGTGGACAGTGCTCTCATGGAGGTTACAGTTCAGCAAGGATGACAGATAAATAGTTGTAGCTACTTAGTTTACAGTCACAAATGCTATAAGCCCTGTAAGAAGCGACCACTTGAGCTTGCTCTGTGAGGAGCATGTAAAACCACCCTCTGCCCCACCCAGGGAAGTGTGATAAACTGAGTACTTAGTGCAACTCTGCTAGAGTCAGGGCAGGAGTAATACGAAAGATGTTCTGACCAGAGGAAGCAGCATGTGAAAGGTCCTGGGGCAGATGTTTAGTTTAGGAAGGTGGTATCTATCCTAAAGGCACCATCTGGCCACTGAAGCAGCAATATAATGCAATTGTGTCTGTGAATGGCCCCACTGGCTACTGTGTGGAGAATGGATTGGGCCCCAAGTGAGAACAAAAAGCCAGGAGACCAGTGAGGAAATGGCTGTAGTCCTTCAAGGAAGAGGCCATGTGGCTTGGAATGGGATGGTGGCTGTGGAGATAGAAATCATGGCTCGGATTGAAAGTTGTTTTGAGCTGGTGTGATCTTTTCCCCCTTCCTCTCCTCTCTCTCTATCTCTGTTCCTTTTCTGGTTGAGTTTTCTGGGTGAGAAAAGCAGTTTGTGCTCATGCCAAGGGTATGTGCTCTGGAGGACGTATTTGCCACAGATGGTCTTTGGAATTCTAGCCAAGAGAGTAGCTGGACAGCCCCTGGCCCCCAGGGTTTTCTGGAAGCAATTCAGCAATGGCCATTTATTAATAACAATGACAACCATGAGTTTTGATAGTCTTTCCTTCAAAATGCCTTTAGTTATTGCTTCATATTTCACCCCCCAACCCACCCTAGGAGGTGCGTGGTGGAGAGAGACAAGGATTTTAGTCTGTTTTATTATAGAATGAGGGGAAGTTAAATGGCACCCCAGAGATCATACAAAAGATGTTGGTTTGGAGATTGGAATCCAGTCCTTGACTTTCAGGCCCCATCCGGTTAATAGGAGGTCACACACCAGCTCCCCATGCACGTGCTTGCAGACCACTTCCTCTTGGGTGCACCTGAGTAATTTACAAGACCTCAGTTTCCTGGACAGTAAAGGGAGAATGAAAATAAAATACCTGGTCTGAACTTTAGACCTGACACACAGTGAGGACTCATCACGTTTACCTACTAAATCCATTAGTGCCTTTCTGTTGCCAGGGGCAGAAAAGTCAAAGGGGCTTAAGCAACAAGAAAAGAATTTAATAGATCAGAGACGGAAGAGTCCAGGGAGTGACGGTGTCCAGCATGTCTGGATCCAGGGATCAGATGACATCATTAGGCCTTGGTTTCCGGGCCCTGCTTTCTAAAGCTGGCTCCATTCTCCCTTTGGCCAGGACATGACTGCAGTTCCAACGGTTTAGTCCTCCCAAAATATCCAAATTAATTCTCTTTCTCAGCCATTTTTACCAGCATTCTTAGCAAATGACTTATTGCTTTTGATTGTCTGTGCTGGGGTCAGGTGCTCATGCCTGAACCAATCTCTTCGGGGAATTGGGAGGTGGGAAAGGGATGCTCTGATTGGCTTAGATTTGAGTCACATGATGTGCTGGTATTCGGGGTGGAGCCAACCTCAGGGATTGGGTAGGAGTCATCTCTTTAAAGGTATATCCAGAGGTGCCTGGGTGGCTCAGTGGGTTAAGCCTCTGCCTTCAGCTCAGGTCATGATCTCAGGATCCTGGGATCAAGCCCCGTACCGGGCTCTTTGCTTGGCCGGGAGCCTGCTTCCCCCCACCCCCGCCTGCCTCTCTGCCTACTTGTGATCTCTCTCTCTGTCAAATAAATAAATAAAATCTTAAAAAAAAAAAGGTATATCCATGTATGTTAAGGGTTGGAGCAGAAGTAGTGAACCTCTCTTCCTCTTTCTGCCAGCATTCTGTTGGCTAGAAATTCATCCCATGGTGTATCGGTAGGAAACAGAAGATGCTCTTCATGAATTGAATTAAGAGATGTGGGCAGGGATGCCTGGGTGGGGCAGTTGGCTAAGCATCCGACTCTTGGTTTCAGCTCAGGTCCTGATCTAAGAGTCAGGAAATCATGCCGCCTAGGGACACTGCACTCAGCACGGAGTCTTCTTGAGATTCTCTTTCCCTCTACACCTCTCCCCACCCTCAAATGAATGAATGAATGAATTTTTTAAAAGGGAGAGCGATGTGGGACATTAAAACAGAGAGGAAAGAGGGTGGGAGATAGGATGAGAGAGAGAGAGCGAGCACAAAAGCTGTCTGACTCAAGCTGCAACCTCAGAAAATTGGCAGAATCCCCTGGCTTCATGCACTCCCCGCATCTCCTGCCATGGCTCCCCATTGTCCAAACCCAACTGGAAGCCAGAAGGTAGGGAGTTCAATGAGGCCATCTGCGCAGGTCAGCCTCCCCAGGCATAGCAGAAAGAAGAGGGATGGTGGATTCTGGGTAGCTAAAGACAGCCAGCACCTGAAGCCCACTTAACTGCGGAACACTGGGACATTTAGTCCATGTGTGCATCTAGGAGGACGAGGCTTAGTGAACGCATCACATTGTCTTTTTCACAAAGAGAAATCTAGTTCCTGGGTGTCAAAAGTCTACTTTGTTGTTTTATTATTGTTGTTATTAGTGTGGTAGTGATTACTGGGTGCTATGTGCCCTCCTAGATCATTTTCTTTTCTCTCCCTCATTCTTTTCTCACTCTGTGTGGAAATCTTTTAATCTTTGAAAGGAGTTCCTTTCTATGCCAGGCTTGAGTGTGGGGCCCTCTGCTTAGAGAGCTGGTAGTTGGGGTCTTAGTGGGCAGTCTATACCTCTAGCAAGGTCCTCAGGTTAACCTGAGGCTGGGGTGGAGGGAAGTGCCTGAATGGGGCAGCAAAGGAAGCTTCCTGCCTGAAGCAAGTGACCGTGTTGTGGGAGGTGAAGCCTAGGAAGGGGCCCTCAGCTTGAGCCCAGGAAGGTGGACTCAGGTCCTACGGGCAGGAAGCAATTGGAGGAGTTGCTTCCTGCCCTCCCTCTCTTTGGAGCCTGTCTTGGCAGCCAGAAGTAGGTGCACAAATGAAATTGTAGTCTGGACATGCTAACAATGGCTCTTGTCCACCCTGTCCCAATCCAGCCTGGCTGTGTTAGCAGTGTTCCCGGTATCCAGCCCCCTCCAGGATCAGCCCAGTGGCTGTAACAATGGCCTGTCCCCTCCCAGCCTTGCCCACTTCTTTAAACCCTTGTGATGCTAGGGCTGTCACTGGCCTGCCTTCCTCCATTTAAGTTTAACTGACCTGTCCTCCCCTCCACGGAGAGCGGAAGAGCACGCTCATTGTTTCTGGCAGCCAACCTACCAGGCCCCAACCTTCAAACCACCCCGCCCTGCATTGAGGAGTGTGGCAGATAGACCCATGTCCCTTAGGGCCGTGTGCTCTGCTTCCTTTGCTCTCATGAGCTCTTGGTTCCTGGTTTTCATCACCTTCCCACTTCTGCCGCATCCCTGCTTCCGGTAGTGATGGCTGCATGGGTTCACATCCCAGCTCAACCACTTGGGCTTGGCCACACAGGCAAGTGACTTCACCTCCCAGTGCCTCTGTTCGAAAGTTCTGGACGATATGCCAAGGGCCTCACTTGCATCAAATAAGTTTGTCCTCTCAATGCCTTGAGGGGTAGGCGGCATTGTCGTCATATCAGGTGACGAGAAAACCAGGACAGAGAATGGTTTAGTAACTCTTCTGGGGTCTCACACTCCACGAATGACAGAGGTGGGATTTGAACCCAGGCTGTTTGGCTCCAGGGTCTGTTCTTAATCGGTAAGAAACATAATGATAATGTCCTAATTCAGTGAGCTGTTGAACAGATTTAATGCAATAATGGAGGCAAAAAAGCTTAGTCCACTGCCCCACATAGAATAAGCACTCAATGTAGTTGTTATATTAGTGATTTTATTATCTTATGTTATAGAGTTGTATGTTAATATATGCTATAAAGACTTAATGTAGTAATATGTAGTTCTGTCTTTTTGTTATAGTACAGGGGCCAGCAAACTTATTCGGCAAAGAGCTAAATATTAAAGATCTGAAGCTTTGTGGGGCACAGATCTCTATTGGGGCCGCTCAGTTCTGCTGTTGTAACAAAGGCACCTATGGACAATAAGTAAATGAACAGGTGTGGCTGTTTTCCAATAAAATTTTATTTTAAAAACATGCCACAGGCCATAGTTTGCCAGGGTCTAATCTAGTATGTGTTATTATGTATCAGTGATTTTTCCGTATTTCTCTGTTTATATTATTTTCTTACAAAACCAGCTTTTCTTTCCCTCCTTTGCTCCTCCTGTCTTTCAGCAAAGCATGTCAGACCGCTGGGCTGTTCTAATACTAGGCTTATTTGTCTGATAAGACATGGGGAGTGAGGGTGGCAGATTTTCTAAGCTCAGGCCTCTCTCCATCCTCTCCCCCTCCCTTATTCCTTTAGTCATTTTTTAAAAAGATTTTATTTATTTATTTGACAGACAGAGATCACAAGTAGGCAGAGAGGCAGGCAGGAGAGAGGAAGGGAAGCAGGCTCCCTGCTAAGTGGAGAGCCCAACTCGGGACTCTATCCCAGGACCCTGAGATCATGGCCTGAGCCAAAGGCAGAGGCTTTAACCCACTGAGCCACCCAGGCATCCCATTTAGTTATTTTTAAATTTGTTTATTATTGGGTGCCTACATGGCTCAGTCAGTTAAGCATCTACCTTCAGCTCAGGTCATGTTCCCAGGGTCCTGGGATTGAGCCCCACGTCGGGCTCCCTGCTCAGCAGGGAGTCTGCTTCTCCTTCTCCCTCTTCCCCTCCCCCCAACCGCTTATGCTCTTGCTCATTTTCTCCCTCTCAAATAAATAAATAAAATCTTTTAAAAATCTGTTTATTATTATTTTAGAGAGAGAGAAAGGGTGAGAGTGAGTGAGGGTGATGTGGACAGAGAGGGAGAGAGAATTGTAAGCAGGCTCCATGCTCAATGTGTAGCCCAGCACAGGATTCGATCTCACAACCCTGAGATCATGACCTGAGCCAAAATCAAGAGTTGGACACTTAGCTGACTGAGCCACAGGCGCACCATCCCTCCCTTATTTCTGAGCTCTGGAACTTACCACTCTCCTTGTCCATGGCTGATTTTCTGTGCCTTGGGGAAACCCATGAGGATCTCTGAGCTCCTCTCCTCACAGTGTCCCCTCACCCTCCCTGCTATCCCGGCCTCTTTTCTCTGACCCAAACACACCAGGCACAGTCTTATCTCAGGGTCTCCACATGGGCTTTTCCCTCTGCCTGCATCCTCCTTCCCCAGGTACATTGTGGCTCTTCCCTCTTCTCCTCTAGAACAACACCTACACATAAATGTGTTGAATGAGTGTGCCATATATCTTCATTCATTTTTACTGCTGATTAGCATTCAGTGGTATGGAAAAGCCCACACTTGGCTTATCCAGTTACCTGTTGATGGGTGTTTGGGTTCATTCTCATTTTGGCCATTGCTAATAAAGCTGCTGTGAAATTCTTGGACCTTCCCCTAACTCTTCACTTGGTGAACCCTTAAATATCCCTTGGGTTTTGCATGAAATAGTGCATCTTCAGTGCCTTTCCTGACCCATTCCCCCCTCCCTGGTTTCTTCCATCGTTCCTCATAGCACTTGTCACAACATATAATGATGTGTGTGTGTTACAGGGATGCAGGTGGCATTCCGACCAGAACTGTCTGCTTCCAGAGTGAAGAAACGAGGACAAAAAAATAAATAAATAAAATAAAGAATGAAAGGAAAAAAGGAAAAAAAATCTATAAAACAGCTCAAGGGAGGAGCTTAGTTCTTTAGTTTCCAAGGACAGAGAGATGAGGATTTGTCTGGGGAGTAGCTCAGGAGCAGCCTCATGGACAAAGGGGTTCTTGGGTTCTCATTCATCCATAAATCTGCAAACATGGGATGGAAAGAAAACCATCATGAGGTCTCTAAACCCATGGAGCTCCCTGTCCATTGTGAATACAGTGGGGCTGACAAGTCATTGTCAAACGATGTCATGTGATGTCATAGAGTGACAAATTGTCATAAAATCTGGCTAGCACTATGGGGAGGTGGCTTAGATCGCATGCCCCCATCAGCTCTACTTAGACTCACATTTCATCCCCCAGAAAGAAATGTTATACCGGGTAGTAGTCACTCCCCCTCCCTCCTTCCAGTTCTTGGCAACCACCAATTCTGGATATAATCTGAAGGTTGACCAGTAGGATTTCTGGACAGATAGGCGGTGAAGGCTTAGTGAGTTAATGTGCAAATGGCACTTGGGTGACACATAGTGGGTGCTCATAACTGAAATGGCCATGACTCATTGGCAGCAACGGCAAGTTCTTTCCAGAAGCCTTGCTCTAAAACTAAGTGGGCTACCCATCTATTTGGAATTCCTGAGTACTGGCTGGCAGTGTTGCAGTCAGAATCTGTCCTATTTCCAGTTCAGCCCTGGGGTTGGGGTGGGCGAGGAGTAGTCAGAAGGGCCAAGCCATCCGTTCTGGAACACCATCAAGCTCTGGTCCAGGTTTCCCAGAACTGTGCAGGAACATGTCCAGGGAGGGACAGTGCATCTGATGGGAGTCCTGGCAAGCCCTGGCCTTGGCTTTTTGGGGCCGCTGTAACACCAACCAGCATTTGTCAGACCTTCGACCTGAGCCAAGATGGCAGCTTTGGGGAGCAAAGCAAGAAGCATTCAGGTTCCCTTCATGGTTGTGCCCCCATTTCCCTATGTGGCTTCAGATAAATCTCCTCTCCATTCTCTGTTACTGTTGACCTCTCTGAAAATAGTATGAAACTCCTCCACCCCTCTCCTGATGTTTGTGATGTGTTGTAGTTTCTAAAGATGAGACATCTCTACTTAGGCTCTGGTGTTCACTTTCTGGCTCCTTTTAGCTCTCCCTCAGCTGGTGGATTATTTTTCCTTACTCCTTCTCCCTCCTGCCTCCACTTATCCACTGATCAGCTCTTGTTTTTCTCCGCTGCTCTCCCCACTGCCTCCGTAAGTCTTATTCTCAGCTTCTGTCATGGGCAAGACCATAGGATCTAAAGAGCGTGGGGCCTTGTAGTCCTGACCTCTGATCCCACGTCTGCCACCTTTGATGTTGCTCGACTTTGGGCAGGTCATTTTGTCTACCTGAGTGGAAATCCTTCACCTTCCTCAGCTAATAATTCTAGTTCTTCTCTGGGTTCACAGTAGAGTGTTCTTTCTCCTACCTCTTTGAAGTCAGGCATGGCTCTATAACTTGCTTTGGCCAATGAAATGTGAGGACGAGTGACTCGTGTCGCTTCTGGACAGAAGCTTGAAGAATCAGTGTATGTTTCACTGTGTTTCCTTTTGCTGCCTCCACCATCATGCATGCATAGAGATGGAGCCTCCCTCAAACTAGGCACTGGAGAGGGGGCAGCATAGAACAGAGTCCCCATCCCACCGGCAGTGGGCACATAGCATGAACAAGAAAATAGTCCCATGGTGCTTTCAGCCGCTGAGATTTGGGAGATGTTTGACTACAGCAGGATGTAGAATACTGGGGCTAGAATACCTCATCATCTGGGCTCTGGGACTAATGTCGAAGCACAGTGTTCTTGTGAGAGTTATGTATACTCAACATGCATTTAATTTTTTTTATTTTAATTTTTTTTTTTAGAGAGGGAGCAGGGAGGGACAGAGGGAGAAGGAGAGAGAGAATCTTAAGCAGGCTTCATACCCAGCACAGAGCTTAACTCAGGCCTCAGTCCTATGACCCTGAGATCATGACCTGAGCTGAAATTAAGAGTCAGTTGCTTTACTGCCTGAGCTATCCTGGCACCACAACGTGCATTTAAACTAGCCAACAAGTATTCCCCTTTGCTTGCTTTCTATGGGGCCTCTGATTCCTTTCCCTGTTTTTCAATCTTGAAAAAAGTTAGTGAAAGGAATGGTTTGACTTTTCCTTCAAGCAGATGAATGGTTTCTAAGGCCCTGGGCACTGATTTGGTTACCCTCAACCTTCTTCTTCTTATGACCTTCTCTCTCTCCTTCCCTGATCACTTAGTATCTGCTGAGGGGTGACGGAATTCCTGTTTTAACTTAATCCAAGTTTGAATTTTTGCACTCTTCTTCTTCCTTTTCCCCACCTTCTCTTTGCCAGTTCTACTCCTGCTCTTTATACCCGGGTTCTAGAACCTGCAGTGTTTCTCTGTTCTCTTTGATTTCTTGCTTTCTTCCCACTCCCCGCCCCCATGGAATCAACCGTAGTGCAAATTAACAAATAGTTCTGAAGTGCCTTGAGCTTGAAGACATTTTCTTCCGCTCACCTAAGCAGGATCCTGGAGCAATTGCAAATGTCCCATGCCCTACTGTAAATCTTGCAGTTGCAAGAGATTCAGTCAGGGTCAGTGAAGACCCAAGCAGAAGGTCTTGGCCAAGGCTCCCTGATGTCCCGGCTGTGCTGGGTGTTGTCGTATTGATTAAACTCCTAGGACTGCTGCCAGCAGCCTCTAGGATTAAATCAATAGAGTTTGCAAAAGTAAAAGCTTCTTTTGGAGGCACAGAATATGTTGCTTTATTTTTTTAAAGATAAAGCTTCAAGGAGAATCTTCACAGATGGTGGGGCCAGCAGAAGAAAGGGCCAGATAGACCCAAATATTTGGGGATGTGTCCAGGGAACATGTGAAGGAGCTGCATCGGGGGCTTGGGACTTTCTGGAAAGTCTGTTTGACTTGGCTTGGCAGTGCAACAGTGGAGAGAGCTGGAAAACAGGGTGGAAGGTGCAGAAAGAATTGCTGTTGAGAGGTAAAGAGAAATAAAACAGACGTGGATTCATTTGCTTGTTCAACAGACATTGATTGGGATCCTGCTAGGTGCCTGGCACTGGAAGGGACGCTGGGAATGTAATGGTGAGCTATTTCTATGGCAAGTGTTCCTAGGAGGGAAGAGAAGGGGAGAGACACAAGAAAAGGTCATGTGAAGACAGAGACAGAGGATGGAGTGATGTGACCACAAACTGGAGAACACCCAGGGCCTCCAGTAGCTGAAAGAGGAGGGGAGGGATCCTACCCTAGAGCCTTCAGAGGGGGCTCTTATACCTTAATTATGGGGTTCTGGCCTGTGTAACTGTGAAAGATGAGATTTCTGTTCTTTCAACCACCCAGTTTGTGGTAATTCACCATGGCAGCCCTAGGGAATGAAAGTAAACACTTCTATGAGGTCAGAAGTGCCTGTCAGAAGGCACAACAAGACACAGCCATCACCAGAACCTGTAGCGGGAAGCATATGGGATAAAGAAATACCCCAAGTCTTCCTTCTTCCCTCCAATCTCCTGCTGGCACTTCCCATTGAACAAAACTTCCCAGAAGGTAGAAGATGAGACAAGAACCAGCCTTATCTCTCCCAGGACACCAAGCAGAATGATGAGTGGATATGTTGGGGGAAGGGCATCAGGAGAGTGGCAAAACACATCCCAATACATGAGGCCTTTAGGCAGTGGATATGGGTAGAGAATAGAAGATTACCTAGGATTGAGCCCCAGAGAAGACCAATGTTGAGAGATTGAGTAAGAAAGGAGCAAGAAAGAGAGACAAGAAGGTAGTAGAAAAGATAAAAAGAAGCTGTAGCCAAGAAATCTGAGCCTGAAAAGGTCCTGGGATTTGGCAGTCTTGAGGTCCTTGGTGATCCTCACTAGGAGAGTTTTGGTTAAGTGACGGAGCTGGAAGACAGCCTGGAGGAGCCGGCAGAAGAAAAAGAAATCAAAGTGGAGAAGTGAAAGCAATACATGGAGTCAACTTCTTCATGAAGGGTAACAGAGAAATGGATTTGTGTCTGGAGGGAAATTTGGAGACAAGGGTGGGGTTTCTAATAATGCGAGAATATTAACTTCCCTAAAATGGGTCATTCCTAGCAGTACACCAGTACACACTGACTGGTATCTTCTCCCATCTAGGATGCTAGAATTCTCAAATGCCCATTTTGAGATTTAGGATAATGAATTTAACATCATCAGTCCAGATCATTGATCTCATTCAGGAATGTACCTCTGTACAAGCATGAAAAAGGCAACTGGTTGGGTTCACCAGGGATGGGCTCTTTCCAGAAGCAAAGGAAATGCAAGGAAGTGATATATAGCCAACCTTTGTAAGGTTGACAAGGAAGGAAATGAAGTGAGGAGAGGGTGCTGAGAAATGGTGGGGTCAGTGAGTGGCAGGGTTTCATGGGATGGATGTTCGTTTGCATTTAGGAGAGCTAGTAAGCTGGGAGGAGGAGAGTTGCGGCTAAAGAGAAGGATGCTGGGAAAGGGTATTTTGGAGATGGCCTGTGTTGCTCCTAGGCATGCATGGCTGGAGTGCCTTGAAGTTCATAAGGGTCATTGATGAAGAGGTAAGGATCTCTTCCAGTGATTAAGAAGGAAGGAGCCAGCATAGACAGTGGTCTTTCCATGGAAATTGAAGGTCATAGAAAGTAACCGGCTCTACCAGTCTGACTCTCAGCTTTTGTTTTCGCATGGGCCTTAGTATCTTGGCTGCTGGGACTTCCTTTAACTTTGGACTTCCTGCTGAGTCCAGTGAGACTGGGAAAGACTTTCATGGCTTGTCTGGTCAGAAGAGGGAGAATTTCTTGGCTTATTTATACCCTATCTTGGGGGCCTTCTTGTTGGCTGCAACTGGTTTAGAGAGGGCCTTCTTCACCTCTCCTGGCTTCTTGGGTATCTCACCATACTTAGATTCGGAGGGTCCTTTGTTTCACTTGCTTTCCTGGGGCCCTTCTCCTTGGCCTCACTGGGTTTCCTTGGGGCCATCATGGCAGATATCTGCCTGGGCTTGATTTTCCTTTTGTTCTCGGGGCCTAATTTGAAGCTGCCAGTGATCTCCTTGGCCTTGGAGTTGATGGCCCTCACGGAATTTCCAGGTTTCAGTTTAAGCTAAGAGGTTGATGAAATGCTCAGAGAAGATGCCAAGGACATGGAAGATTTCACTGACCACTGCACAGGTTGAGAGTACCACACAAGGGGAGAAGGACTTGCCTGGACAGAGGGAACGTCTCAGGGAATGTGATTGTGTGAGCAGGTTACTCATCACAGCTTTGTAATAGAGACAAACTGGAAGCATATGAGAAAATGTGAAATGATGATGCATTAATTCACAAGAATACTGCACAGCCTTTTAAAAGAAAGCAATCCAGTGTGTCAATATGGGAAAATGGGTCCAGTGCTGTGAGGGGTACAGCAGAGGTCAGAACAGTGCATAACACAATGGCATTTTTATAAAAGGAAAATATGATTTCGTAGGTTTGTTTTCACTCATTTGGTGGTGTTTATCGAGCACTTGCTATGTGTTGGGCACTAAATCCTGGGGACACAGCTGAGAATAAGCCCCAGATGGGGCTGACATTCCAGTAAGAGATCAATGTAATAAAATAAATAACTAAAATGCATAGTTTGATGTGATAGGTTGCTAAAATAATTAACAAAAAGCAAGCAGGGAGGAGGATGGCAGTGTTGGTGGGGCTGAGACTTTAGACCTGGTAGCCAGGAAGGTCTCACTGGGAAGATAATGTTTTAGTTTCTCCTGATGGAAGCAAGGGAATGAGCCCTGCCCATATTTAGGGGAAGAGTAACTCAGGAAGATACAGCAACCAGGGTAAAGAACATGTGTAGGGGAAAATCTGAAAAATAGACAGAAAACTGCTAATGGTGGTTATCCCTGGGCTGTGAGCTGGGGTAAGGGCTTTTCATTTTTTAAATAATACAATATAAATTTTAAAACTGAAAAGAATACAATAAACGTATTCTTTTTATAACTAAAAGCAGTTATTTAAAAAGAAAGATCTTGAGAGCTGCCTGGGTGGTGTTTCTGTTCATGGTTCATGGCTCAGAGGAAAGTCAGTGAGTAACAGCATATAATAGGAACTATGAGAATCAAGGAGAAAGAAAACAGGCACAACCAACAACAATTTTTTAGAAATTGAAGAACTTTTTTTTAGAGATTTTCCATATCACATAATATAATTAGCCATCTTAAAGTGAACAATTCAGTGACATTTAGAATATTCACATCATCTGGTGACCACCACCTCCATCTAGCTCCAAAACATTTCCTACCCCCAAAAGGAAATCCTGCCTCGTGAAGCAGTTGCTCCTGATTTCCTCCTGCCCCTCACCTCCTGGCAAACGTGACTCTGCATTTTGTCTCTATCGAGTCACAGATTCTGGATAGCCAAAAAGGTCGAGATAGCCATCTGTGGGTGAGTGGATAAATAAATTGAAGTACATCCACACACACATCCATAAAATGGAACGTATTCCACACAATGGAATACTACACAGCCATGACAAGGAACAAAGTACGTTTACACACCCCTACATGGATGGTCCCCAAAACATTATGCTGAATGAAAGATGCCAGACAAAAAAGATCACATGTTGTATAATCCCATTTATATGGGATACCTGCTGGAGATTTTTGCAACTTTTATTTTGAGCCCGGTATTTGTGGAGTGGATCGCCTACCTTCACTGCCTCCTGTTTTGGGAATGATTTCAGATTTGAGAGAAGGCTTAGTCAGCTGTGATGAGAGTACATGTTGAAAGCTTCCAGTGAAGGGAAGGGACCGAGACTTGGATGGCAAAAAAGGCATAGGATAGGTTAATAATACTGGTAGCTGTCTTTGTCATAAACATAATCATATAAGCACTGATTGAATGATCACAAGGAGATGAACCCCATCTTTTGCTTTTATAAGCATGTTAAGTTTCTTTTTTATATAAACATGTTAAGTTTTCTTAATATTATGATCCAATGGAGGAACCAGAGTAAATAATAATTAAATACATATGTATTGAGTGCACACTATATCCCAGGTCCTGTTCTAAATGTATTGTGGGTGTCCATTCATTCTATTCACAGCCCTGCAATGTAAGCATGACTTTTTTATTTTATGTATGAGGAAACAGGCTCAGAAAAGGAAATTCTTTTGGCCAACATCAGAACCATGCCTGACCCCCAAGCCCTTTTAACTGTTCTTCTCTATGACTTCTCATGTAGTATTTCCAGTTTTCTGAGCAGAAGCTTGATCCAGATGCCCTGGGTAGACTTCTCTCTATAGAACCAAAGTGTTGAAAATTTCTTTGATTATATTAAAAAACAAATGACACATCACATCTATTTGGAGTTGGGTTTTAAATTTTTTCTTCATTTGATTTTCCTGGTGACATAATGAATTTTTTTTTTCTCTACCCTAGATGTGAAATGTAGGTCTTTACAAATGTCTAGAGTGTGTTAATACTTGATTCTGGGTTGCTTGCCCTGCCCCAGGCTTGCCATGTCTGGATGGGTGTGAAATTAAGTGTCTCCGCTTTGCCGCTGGCCATGGTACTGAAAAGTTCCCAGGCTGCACCCAGAGTTGCCCTGAGTCGAATTGTCACCACTAGAGTCTCTAGCTAATGGGCTGGTGGAAAGCTCTTTTGTAGGCTTGGCTTTTGGCTGTTATATGCATTGGAGAGTTCAAACCCCATGTCTGAGAACTGGACACTCTCTGGAGTATTGGAAGGTAAAATTTTTGTTAACATAGCCCACTTGGGATGGGTTTATGAGGGCATGGATTAGCTTGCGGTTGTTGATCATGACTACATTCAGTTGTGGTAGTTGGGACTCAGTTGAGGTCTAATCCGTTTGGTTTCATCCATACGGTTAAGGTTCCAGATGTACCCCAACTCCAATTTTTAAATAAAGACAAAACTATCCACTTTCTAATAAGAGTAAGCTGCTGGATGGTCTTTGGTTTGCAAGCATGGATGTTGGGGTGAGTGATAGCTCTTCCAGTATTTCCTCTGTGGTCATGAGCAATTTTCTTAACCTCTCTGAGCCTTGATCTCCTTATCTGGAAAATGGAGCTTGCAACTTACCTTTGCAAGAAATTAACTGAAACGAGTGTAAAATGCTTAGCACGGTGTCTGCCCAATGAAGCAGTTGATAAACACAGCTGTAATTAGGTTGTTGTGCCTGTTTATGGGCCCATAATAGTTTATCATATTGCCAAGTTAAATGCTGGCATTTGTTTAGCGAAGCAAAGAATATGTCCTAAACTCATACATCTAGGACCCTGGTACCCCCCTGCTCTTTTCCTGGTAATTGTGATGAGCATGGAACTCACATGAAAATAAGGTCTGTTTGGCTTTGCTCTACAAGTTCAACTGCTTGCTTGACTCACTGAAGTATCTGTTTCCTCAGAACATCAGGCAGCCCCTATATTAGAGGAAAGGTCTTGATGAGTTAAAAAACCTGATTTGATTTTCACAACAACCACAGGAAGTTGGGAATGAGGTAGGGATGGGGAGATCATAAAGAGAAGGATGAATTACTTAGACATTCTACAAGGTCTTGCTAAGGGGCTGGAACCATCAGCCATGCCTACTTTGCAAATTGATTTTCTTTGATGTTCTGGATCCCAAAAGCAGATCCTGTTAGCAGGTACAGCCCTTCTTCCCTGGGAAGAATCACTTGGTCATTTCCAGTGTCACACACAACCCCTTTCTGGGACCTCTGTGGTCCTGATCAATCTAATTTGGAAGCGGGGAGCTTTGTGTGTCTGCGTTTGCCTGCAGGGCTGTTTTCTATCCTGACTTCCACAAGCCATTTCAGGAGCCAGCTTTTCCTCCCATCAGGGATGCTTCTCCCCTTTCATCTCTTCTCCTCGCACTCCCTCCCCTTGGCCTCTCGGCTGGCTGATTATTCTGGATCCCGCTGACACAGGTGCTTTCTCCCTGAACCAATCGGGGAGCAGGAAAGCTCAGCTCAGCTAGCAGAAGCATTGCTCACCGCAGCTGTGAGTTAGAACCCAGGATTTCTAAATTGGGAGGAACAGGCACGACTCAGGGTTGGGCTGAGAAAGCCTCACCTCCCTCTGCCTGGACTACCTTTGACTTCTGCCTGGGGTGAGGCATCTCCTCCCATGCCAAGAATACAGTACCCCATCTCTGTGTCCATGTGCCTACCACTTCAATGCATATTTTAAGAAGCTGACTGTGTTCTTGACATCCCACCAAGACTTGGCATACAACAGAGTGGGGAGAGAAAATGCAAAGACCAGGACCCACCCACCTTTCCTTCCTTATTCAGGTGTTTATTGAGCACCTTCTATAAAAACAGATGCTCTCTTAGGTGCAGAGAACAAAGCAGTGAACAAAGTAGACAAAAATCCCTGCTTGCATGGAGCTTATAGTCTATTAGGGAAGACAAACAGTGAACAAGATAAAGAAGAAAAATAGAGCATATATTTGACCAGGGACGGGGCCGAGGAAAAAAATAAGCTGGGCAAGAGGTAAAGGTCTTATGAGGATGTGACCTTTGAGTAAAGACCTAAAGGGAGTGAGGGAGGGAACCATGTGGGTCTGTGGGGAAAAAATATTCCAGGAGAGAGAACAGCAGGTACAAAGGCCCTGGTGTGGGACATGCCTCGTGTTTGGGGAATGTGGAGGAGGCCAGTGTGGCTGCAGCTGAGCCAACACAGGGAGACAGAGGTCATGAGAGCAGGGAGGTGATGAGGGCGGGTCATACTGGGTCTTGCTGGCTGCCAGGAAGACTGGCTTTTCTTCTGAGTGACATGGGAGTCATGGGAAGGCTGTGACTCCTTCCATGTCAGCTGGAATTTTCTTTTCTGCATATTTGTCTCATGCCAGTTTACTCTTATTTCATCAAGATCTTGGGTTTCTTACCAGCCCCTTTACCTGTGTGCAGCCAGAAGACTGGTCTGGGGCTCCCAAAGTCTCCTCCTAGGGTCAGAATGTGGAGGAGAGAGGGGAGCCCCCACCTCTCTTGAGATGACTCAAAGCCACAATTACCTGGTCTCCTCCTACCCTTGAAATAGATCTAAGGCAAACTTCACTGTGCACACAGATCCCCTGAAGATCTTGCTAAAATGCAGATTCTGACTCAGCAGGTCAGTGTTGGGGGAGGGGGGACTAAGTCTTTGCATTTCTAAAGGATGCAGCTGATGCTCTTCTGTGGCCATTCAGTAGCAAGGGTATGAGGTCAATGTCGCCAGTTCCCATGGCGGGTGGGGGGGGCAGATCTGTGGACATTGGCGGGGTCCGTGTGTGCATGGAGGGAGAAGGGTTAATATTTGATAGCCAGTATTGCCATGTTTGACAAGAAAAAAGCAGTAAGGTAGGAGTGAGCAACCTCTTTCCGTTCTCCCCCATGCTGTGGCTTCATCGCTCTATCCGGAGAGCTCTGGGCCTGAAATCCAGGCGACACTGGACAATTGAAATCCTGATAATGCAACCCTGAAAGTGCTGCCTGCTACCAGTCTTCTGGGACTCTTCCTGGAAACTCAACTCAAGTCTGATGGAGAGGAAGTCACATCCCAGCTGTTTAGGGGCAGGAAGCCACACACCCCCTCCACCCCAGGAGTGAGCCGGCAGCTCCACACAGAAGTGAGCAAGAAGCTAGTTGGCAGGGAAGGGAAGTGAAATCATCAGATTCAAATCATGGCTTCAGAAGCCTCGGCAAGGGGAGGCCAGGGAAGGGCTTGGCGTTGCTTCTCTGTATACAAATATTGTCTCTTATTTTCTGGGCTGCAGGGTGAGGCAGAATGGAATATTTGTGCAACATAGCCCAGCTTTGTTCTCTGTGCTCCTAATGACTGTCAGCTTGGAGGCAGGAAGCCAATCAGAGGCACTCGTCGGCAGGGCCGGCTTTTGTTGGCTCCCCAAATTGCCCTGAGTGTCAGATTTGCTTTTCAGAGTGTGCACGAAGCGCGGCTCAGCCGCTTTCAGCTGGAGGCAAAGGCCGAAGCCGGTGACAAAGAAGGCCTGGTTTTCCTGGTTTACTTAGACTCTTACTCCCAAGGTTGTCCATTCCAGACTTTCTTTTCCCACCTGGAAAGTGAGTATATACTCTCACTCCACCAGCCTATAAGATCCTTTAGTTTTATGGAGCTTCCAAAAGACCCAAGCTAACTCTAGGGCCAAAGGACAGAGCAAGGCAAGTTAGGCTTCCAAGGGAGAAAGCTGGGAGGAGGCCAGGGGTTTAACATGGGCAAGTTCACCAAGGCATGCTCTTTGATCCTTCCACAGAACAGTGGACCCCGGTGTTCCTAGGGGACACTTGGCAATATCTGGAGGTCACTTTCCATTGTCGTTAAGTTTTGGTTGTCGTAACTGGAGAGAAGGAGATGCTGTTGTTCATCACTCCCACCGCAGGGAATGACCTGCTCCCCAGATGTCAGTAGTGCCAAGGTGGGGAAGCTCTACTCCAGACTGACCAGTACCCTGTGGCTTTCCCTTCTGACACCCACTTCTCTACACCCAAATTGACTGGGCAGGGCCTCTGTGGGTCTGACAGGGTGACGGGGGACATTCTGGTTTACCAGCTGAGCAGCAGATCAGGTCCTAATGTAAAGTGAGCAGGGAAGGCCCTCCCCAAGTAGAGACCCTCCAGCAGGTCACCAGGCCTTGTCCGCCCAGAGCAGTGTTCCCAGGATGCAAGAAGGAGTTTCTGCCTGGAGGGAGAGGGAATGCCACATCTGGAAATAACCACACAGACTACCCTTTCCCTCCATCAGATCTTGAAAGGTCAGCTTCTCGGAGGCCTACCCTGACCACCATATTATTTTCTACTTATTGAGGTAAAATTCATGTAACAATATTAACCATTCTTAAGTGACTAATTCAGTGGCATTTAGTACATTCAGAGTGTTTGTTGTACATTATCTGTCTAGTTCCAAAACATTAAGCAGTCACTTCCCAACCCCCTCCCCCGGCCCTTGGCAACCGCCCATCTGCTTTCTGACTCTGTGGATTTGCCCGTTCTAGACATTTTACACACACAGAATCATACAGTATGTGGCCTTTTATGTGCGGCTTCTTTCACTCGGCACAATGTTTCTGAGGTTCGTCCACACTGTGCTGTGTATTAGCACTTCATTTTTATGGCCAAGGATGGTTCCGTTGTCTGGATAGACCACTTTTTGTTCATCCGTGCATCCACGCTGCTCCCACCTTTTGGCTATTGCACTGGTGTTGCTATGAACATGTGTTTCGGTACCTGCTTCTCAGTTCTCTGGGGTGTACACCTAGGATATGCATTGCTGGATCATATGGTAATTCTGTGGGCTTTTTGAGGAATCACCAAACTATTTTCCACAGAGGCTGCACCATTCCACCAGCAACACACAAAAGTTCTAATTTCTCACATCCTTGCCAATGCTTACTGTTCTCTGTGGGGTTTTTTGTTTGTTTTGTTTTGTTTTAACTCTAGTGGATGGGGAGTGGTAGCTCATTGTGGTTTTGATTTGCAGTTCCCTAATGGTTGATGAAGTTGAGCATGTTTGCATGTGTTGATTGGCTATTTGAATATCTTCTTTGGAGCTATATCTACTCTGGCCATTTGCTCATTATTTATTGGGACTACCCTTTGTCGTTGAGTGACAAATGTTCCTTATATATTCTGGATGCCAGACTTACCAGATACATGATTTGCAAATATGTTCTCTTGTTCTGTTGGTTGTCTTTTCACTTTCTTGATGATGCTCTTTGATGTACAAAAGTTTTTAATTTTGGTGATGTCTGGTTTGCCTGTTTTTTCTTTTGTTGATTGTGCTTTGCGTGTCAGATCGGAACACTGTACTGCACTTATTTTATAAAAAGATTTACTAAAAAAAGGGTTTACTTATTTATTATTTGAGAGAGAGAGAGAGAGAGCATGAGGAGGGGGAGGAGCAGAGAGAGAGGGAGAGAGAGAATCTCAAGCAGACTCCCTGCCACGCTCAGAGCCTGATGTGGGGATTGATCTCACAACCCTGAGATCATGACCTAAGCTGAAATCAAGAGTTAGATGCTTACCTAACTGAGCCACCCAGGCACCCCGACTACCCTACTTTAATTGCAACCCCCAACCTCCTTTCCTGCTTTTTCTCTGCATAACATTCACCACCTCGTAACGCTCTATATGTGTGGTTGTCTCACACACTCACTTCTTCCCCATGAGGGCAGAGATTTTTGTTTCTTTTACTGTAAGCTGTGTCCCCAGTGCCCTGAACAGGGCCCGGCACCCAGTATGTGCTGAATTAATATTTGCTCTGTGGATATTGGAGGTGAGATGGAGAATAACATCTACATTTTCCTTAAAAAGTCATCTGCTGGGTCTTTAGAGCAATGATGCTACTTCACAGGACACTCTCGTTGTGTATGCATGTCATTATACACTTGTCCAGATTACTCAGTGTTCAATACCAAGAGTGAGCCGTGATGTAAGCGGTGGACTTTGGGTGATAATGTTGTGTTGGTGTAAGTTTATTGATTATAACAATGCACCATTTGGTTGGGGGGGGGATGTTGATAATGGGGGGGGGAGTTTTGCATGTGTGGGGGCAGAGGGAGAATGGGGAATCTCTCTACCTTCTGCTGAGTTTTGCTGTGAGCCTAAACAAGCTAGAAAGATTTTCCTTAATTCCTCCATACTCCCTTTGAATATATGATTTTAGCCACCATCATAGCAAACTGCATTGTCCTTGCTCTGGAACAACACCTACCCGACGATGACAAGACCCCAATGTCTGAACGACTGGTAAGTGATGTCTCCCTTGAGGGGTCTCTCTTTTGCTTTAGAGGCAAGCTGCCATGGCTGGGGGGGGGGGTGGGGACAGAGGCAGAGTGGACTCTCAGTCTTGGAGCCAAGAGCTGGATCATGGATCATGAGCCCCCCGCCTGGGAAGCCTAAATTTCACGAATACCAATAATCTGGAGAGAGAGATGCCTTCATGACTCATCCCTCCAGACCTGGCAAACCCAATGCCGACCAGGATGACGGTGTTTGACAAGTGTTTATGTGGTCCATAAAAACATCATATTAGAAACAAAATTCTTGTGAAAGATGTTGCGTATACATGGAAATGGAGAGAATAATACAATGAACCCCTCCATGAACCCCTCAGCTAGATTCAGCTGTTTTCAAGACTGTTTTCAAGACCAGGACACTGGCCATTTGCCTGTTTGCTTTGCTTGTCCCCTTGCATTTCACTGGTTTGTCTTTCCTGGGCAAAATCGTTGAAGGCAAATCCCAGACAACTTGTCAGTTCTTTGCCATGTAATTACTTAACTCTGCATCACTAAAAATATGGGCATTTTCTTCCATTACCACAGTGACATTTTTACACCCAACACGACTTGCAGTGGTTTCTTGGAACCATGTCACACCCAGTCAGGAATCAGATTTTCGTGTTTGTCTCAGAAATAGCATTTTTCAGTCAGTTTGGTCAAACCAGGATCCAAGCAGGGTCTAGATTTTGTTATGTTGCTTAAACCTTTTATTTATTTATTTTTTAAGATTCTATTTGTTTATTTTTGAGAGAGAGAGAGAGTACACAAGCACAAACAGGGTGAGGGGTAGAGGGAGAAGCAGACTCCCTACTGAACAGGGAGCCTGACGTGGGCCTTGATCCAGGGACCCTGGGATCATGACCTGAGCCGAAGACAGATGCCCAATGAACTGAGCCACCCAGGCATTCCTGCATAAGCCCTTTAAACTAAAGTAACTGTTTTTACTCCTGCCCTTGACTTATGGCAGAAACCAGTCCCATAGCCCTAAGGCATGTCCCGCATTCTGATGTTAGCCTGGTTCCTTGCATCTGGTGTCATTTGACTTGTCCTTCTATCTTCTGTGTCTCCTGTTATGGATGTCAGCTCTGGGGGACGTTCACAGTCCTCATTCAAAGTTACTCATTTGGTGAAACTCAGCAGAGCTATAAACTAGCACTAAGATTTTTCTCAATCCCCCTACCCATCCCTAAGCCCCCTGGTTCCTCTCCTGGCATTCTGACAGTGCAGAGAAGGAGACTTCTTTTCCTTTCTGTCACCTTTTCAGATCCAGCTGTAATAGCTCAAGGGTAGGTAGAGGGGGCGTGTAAGAATCCACTCATTCCTAATCCACAAAATATAGATGGTTCTCAAGACACCTAAATGTTAATAGGTATGAATTATAATATGTATTCTAAAACATAACACTAACCTATTAAACTTATGATTTCAAGACTTTTTTTTGGTTTTTGTTTAAGGTGAAGCTAAGAGAGTCAGCTGGAAAAATAGAAAGCAAATAGTAGTATCATGGCAAGCTGATAGGAAAAGAATCATGAAGGCAGAAAGGATTGAAGCTTGAGAAACTTCGTAACAGATTGGAAAACATCCATGTAGGGGCTGTGATGGAGTGGAGCTTACAGCTTAATTTAAAATATTATAGACTACCAGCTGGAAGCCAGAAACTCACAAGAGGTTCAGTGAGGGTCTGGGGACCAGGACACTGGCCATTTGCCAGCAAATGCGGAAGTATCACTCCAGTATTTTAGCAACCTGAAGAGCTGTGCGGGTGCATACCAGCTGAGACCCTTCACGAGTGTCAGATCAGGGGTGAGGTTGGTATACAGGGTCTAACCTCAGAGGTCTTGAGTGATCTGTGTGACAGACATACTGAACCAGTGCTTTCCAGTAGAATTTTCTGCAGTGATGGGAATGCTCTCCATCTGCACTGTCTGATATAATAGTCACTGGAATGTGGCTTCTGTGTCTGAGGAACTGAATTCTTATTTTATTTCACTTGAATTAACTTACAGTTAAATAGCCACATATGACCAGTGGCTGCTATACTAGACATCATGGATCCAAACAAACAATTCTGTTTGACCAAGTGATATGTGAGATTGGCCAAAAGGAAAGGAGGAGGGTGCTTTCTCCACGCTTCTGCCTCTCTTGCAAAAGCAAGAGAATTCTGGGAAGGATGCATTGGGGGGCGATGGGTGCTGGAGGGTAGGAGAGGTGAGAAAAAATGGGTAGAGATGTCCGGGTGGGCAAGATCCCCAATTATGCCACCCTCTGCCCAGCCAAAGATCTTGACCTTAGCTTCTCTCCCTTCCAGGATGATACAGAACCATACTTCATTGGAATTTTTTGTTTCGAGGCTGGCATTAAAATCATCGCCCTGGGGTTTGCCTTCCATAAAGGCTCTTACTTAAGGAATGGTTGGAACGTGATGGACTTTGTGGTGGTGCTAACAGGGTAAGTGTCAGATGCTGTGCTTCTTAGAATTATCTCGAACTGTAAAGACTTTGGAAACATCATGGTTAGTGTGTACAGGCTGGGCTCGGGAAGGCTGAGTCCCCATGTTCTTCATCATGCCTCTGCATCTCGCACCCATCTCCATACCCTGGCTGCATGTTGCAGCAGATGCTTTTGGTTACAATTAGAATAACGGCTTATTAGTGTTGACTGCTTCCAGAGAGCTTTCTGTGCATTCTCTCATTTAATCCTCACAGCAACCCAATGAATTAGGAAATATTAATATTCCTGTGGGACCACAGAGAGATCTGAAGCACAGATATGAATTTGCCTAAGATCACTCTGCTAGTGGAATTGGAATTCAAACCTAATATTATGTGATTCCAGAAATGAAGTTTTTAACTGTTGTGCATATGTGGTCCTTTTGCCTCACTTGGGGATGCCTTTATTCCAAGTTGGTCTTGATTTCTAGCTTATAAATGTTTGTTGAGGACTTCTGAGTATAGTGGTTTGTGGAAGGGCTATGGAGAAAACCAAGCTAGATAAGGTACAGTGACCATTTTAGAAGAGTTTTTGGATCTGTATATAGCATGCCACAGTTGAAAGGTGAGTGTGTATACGCTTTCCACGAAGGACCCTCTGTATAAAGTAACACTAGCTGTTATGACAACAATAGAAGAAACTGGGTAATGTTTTACACACAACAGAAATTTATTTCTCACTTATTGAAAGTCCAAAACAGTTGTTCCTTATTGGCTGGGCTCTCTCCTTCAAGCAGTGATTGAGGGAACGCAGGCCCTTGCCACATTGTGGCTCCTCTTTGTTAACTCACAGCTTCCAAGAACTCTGTGCTTGTCTACACCAAACCACGGAAGAGAAATGAGCACACAAAGTGATACTAGGAAGGTTTTATGGGCCTGGCACATGCCTCTTCCTTTCCTGTTCTTTTGGCTAGAATTTATTCACATGACACACATCACTGCAGGGGAAGCTGAGAAACATTTGACTGTGCTTAAAAGAAAGGAAGGTGGATTTGCTGAGTAGCGAGTCAGGCTCTTTCAGGGACCCCAAAGTTCTGTAACAGATATCAGCATAGACATTACCATTTTGTGCTCATTTCTGGCTCCTCTGCCCACCCACTCTTCTCCTCCAAGATAAGACTGGCTTGTCTTCCAAGACCCCTATTCATTGCTCATAGTTCCCCTCTGTGGGTGTCATAGCTGTCTTCTGTGGTGTCACAGTTCTCCTCTGTGGGGTCACAGCTGTCCTCTGTGGGATTACAGCTGTTCTCTGTGAGGTCACAGTTCTCCTTGGGGGTCATAGCTGTCCTCTGTGGAGTTCTAGCTCCCCTCTATGGGGTCACAGGTCTATTCTGTGGGGTCATAGCTCCCTTGTGTGGGGTCACAGCTGTCCTCTTTGGGGTTGTAATTCTCTTCGAGGATCAAATTTCTCCTCTAGGCTCTGTTCCAGAACCTGTCTCTCCTGGCAGATGTCATGGGTCTTAGCACCCATGCTGTGGTGGCTGGGCTCCTGCAATTCAGGTTTTGAGCACATTTGTTGTTTCAGAGCAATGTTGCTTTTCCCAAAAAGAGCTTTGTCATATTGGGCTGTTTTGGTAGAGGCATTCAGATTTGAGTAGTCTGTTGTGGGTACCCTGGGCTAGCTCTAGTGGGCTTGAGTGCTCCCTGAGGGTCCTCCGTTTGTTGTTCCCATAGTCCTGTGGCTTGGGACCTTGGCAGGTTCCAAGGACATTTTGTGGTATTGGTCATCTTTTTCTTACCTTAGTAGGAAACTTGTCTGTGAAACATCCTAATAGCTGACTTTGTTATTGTTGTTGTTAAAATTATGTAACAAAGGGGTGCCTGGGTGCCTCGGGCCATTAAGCATCTGACTCTGGATTTTGGCTTGGGTCCTGATCTCAGGGTTATGGGATCAGGCTCTGCACTCAGTGTGGAGTTGGCTTGAGATGCACTCTTTCTCCCTCTCCCTTTGCCCCACCCCACCACAGTCGTGCTCCCCTCCCTTGCGTGAAGCATTGAGTGTTATATGCAAACAATGAATCATGGAACACTACATCAAAAACTAATGATGTACTGTATGGTGACTAACATAATATAATAAAAAATTAAAATAAATCTTTTTTTAAAAAGTGCAAAACAAAGTATTCAGACATTCAAAAATAGAGAATAATATAACAAATATTCATGTATACAAATACCCATTCAGTGAATATTTTTTGCACACTTATTATGTGCCAGGCTCTGGGACACAGCAGTGAACAAAACAGATAAAAGTCCCTCCTTTTGTGCAACACATAGTCAAGTGGTGAAGAAAAACTAAATGAATGAATGAGTGAATGAATAAATATCTAGTGTGTTAGGTGGCGGTGAGGGCTACAGAGAAACAATTGACAGAGAAGGGACATGTTATGAGCAGGAGGGCTGGAAAACAGAGAAGACTTTATTGGGAAGGCAGTATTTGAATGAAAACCTGAAGGAGGTGAGTGAATGAGCCTTCAGGATAGCTAAAGGAGGAAAGTGCCAGGCAGAGGGAATAGCACATTCAAAGGTCCTGAGGCTGGACTGTGTCTGATATGTTCGATGAACAGTGAGGAAGCCAGAGTGGCTGGAACAGAGTGAGGGAGAGAGTGGAAGAGGTGAGGACAGGAAGGTGATGGAACAACAGCCTACCATCAGAATGAAAACTTTCTTTTTCTTTTTCTTTTCTTTAAAGATTTGTTTATTTACTTGGGGGGATGGGGAGAAAGAGAGAGCTTGTGGGGGGGATGAAGGGGGAGAGGGAGAGAGAAACTCAAGCAGACTCCACGCTGAGTGTGGAGGCTGACACAGGACTCTATCCAACAATCCTGAGATCATGACCTGAGCCAAAACCAAGAGTTGGACGCTCAATCAACTGAGCCACCCAGGCGCCCCCAAATGAAATCTTTCTCTTACAGTATAAGTCCCCTGTGTTCTCTTCCCTGTCCTTGTTCTTTCTCTTCCTGGTGCAGAAACACTTCCTGAGTTTTGTGTTTATCATTTCCAGTTATGTATTTGCCCTTTTATATATGTGTAAATAAGGGTATAGGAAATATGTAGTACCTGCTTTACATTTTGACAACACAAATATATGAGAAATATAAATAGTGCATTCTTACACAGTTTTAGGTTTCTCTGTAAACATTTCCTTCTACAGCCTTCCTTCTGCACTCACCACGAGATTAATGTGATTGACAAGACTAGGTCTCATTCATCCATTTTCCCTGCTGCATCGTATTCTGCAGTATGAGTATTCTACCATGTATTTTTCTATTTGGGTTGTTTCCAGCTTTGGGCTATTTTGAACCAAGCTGTCCCCTCACTCTTGCCAGTGGATTTCTCTAGGGCAATCTACCTGGGATTGGAACTGCTGAGTTGTGTACTCTGTGCATCCTTGGCTTCATGAGGCATTGCCAAATAGCTCTGCAAAGTGGTTGTGCCAATTTATACTCCCTGGGGGCTGACTTTTGCTGGCAGGGGCTGGCTTGACCTTGCTGGCAGGAAGAAGCCTTAAAATCCTTGTGTTTTTTGTTGTTGTTGTTTTTTTAATAACATGGTTCTTGGAATATCCAGAGAAGCTCGTATGCCATTCAGCATGTCATAAGTCTCAATAAATGGTCATAAAGTTGAAAGGCGGCTGTGTGATAAGTTAGTTAGCCACTTGGGTGTTTGCATTTGCTCTTTGGTTACAACAACATGATCTTTTTTCCTAGTTTTTTGACATCTGATGAGGCCCTAGAGGAGAAATTCTTCATCGGAGACAGGTCCTAAGGATGAGAGCATTAGAATTAATGGGATTCATGGATCCTCTGAAATTGCACACAAAAATTATGTGTGTGTATGTATATTTTTCTGGTCTGTAGTTTTCATTAGATTCTCAGGGGGTCCTGCTCCTAATACCACAAGGAGCCGCCATTCTGTTCCTTTCTTACCCCTTTTCCTTTCCCTCTTCATTTTTCCTGCCTTCCTTTCTCCTGCTTGCCTCCCTGTTGCTTCTCCCATAATTGGCCACCCTTCTTTATTGTCTAGTCGTTCTGTATCCTTCAAATCAAGCACATAACTCAAATTTCATATTCCAGTGGGCTGTTTGGTCTCCCGTTGGGCTGTAAGCAAGGAACAGAGAGTAGGGACTGCAAGCCCTGCAAACTCCGCTTTCTGTGCAATGGTACTGCCAAGCAAAGGCGGTACACTCTTAGTTCTGCATTCCAGGGGGAGGGGATGTGAGTGTATTAATCTGACCTGAGACAACATGGCCTTAATGAGCACTTTTTGATTAACTCATTGTCTTCTCACATTTCTAAGCAAACCGCGGCATTAAAACACCATTCATTTCTTCATGGATTAATAGGGTTCTTGCCTTCTTCTTTTGTAAAATTTGGCAGGAAATATCATACCGATGGAGTCTGGTTTGCTCTGTGTAGTTCAAGGCCTCAGAGAAATCCTAACTTTGCAATTTTATCAAACCCCTTTGAAGTGGGCTTCTATTGTATTTGAAGGTCTGATCGTTAAATTGAAATTGTGTAAGAGGAGGATTTCAGAAGCTTGGCTGTATTTCTGAGATGACAGAGCTTTGACTGTAGTGCTCAAATATATATATGAACATCTGGGAGGTCAAATAATGCAATTGTGCGTGTTAACAAAGGAGATTGTGGACATGACCAGAGTAGGGATGAAGACAGTTGTTTCTGTGCTCACAGGCTTAGCCCTGTACCTGGCATAGTTGCTCAGTAAAATAAATGGCTGCAAAGCAGTAACACTTCTGAGATACAGAGTGTTCAGGAAGATGCACTAAGCTGTTTATGGAGATGGGGATCATTGCATCAATATAGCTAAATAGCCTGGGAGTCTATGACAGATACTCTGACATCAGGTAAGGCATGGGACAGATGAACTCTTGGTCCTTGCCAACTCTGACATTTCATGACTCTGTAAAAATGATTCCATTTTGGAAGGTCCTACCAACTACCCCAGGCTTCGGATAGTTTTGTTGAGGATCAGAACTGTTGAAAATACCCAACTACTTGGGGACCATCAGGAAAGGACGGCTTTGCTTTCATAGCATCACTGAATTTTAGGAATCAGTGGACTCTGGCAGGTCCAAACCCTTTATTTCACTCATAAGGGAGTTAAGACACAGAGAGGCTAAGTTATTTGCCCAAAGCCAAGTTACACTGAGATGGTGGCAAATCAGGAAACTTCCGAATCAGAATCTGTGTTCATGTCAAGGAGCCTAGAACCCCAGTTTGGGGGCGGTGAAAGTGGTATAATATGATGCCCCCCGAGTTTCTGCCATCAGAGCCTTGCATTTTCCTTCCTCCTGTCCAAGTATCCAGCCATAGCCCCTTTCCAGAGAGATAGAAAGGGAGTCTCAGATAATAATCCCAGTTCCCCCTTACACAGCTGAAGAAACTGGGGTCCAGCAGGGTCAGAATGACTTGACCAGAGTCACACACCTCACGCTGTCTTCCCTTTGATCAATTTAACAACACATATCACCACTCTTCACTCTCTCCTCCTTCCTTCACCTCCATGTTGTTGTTCTGAGTTGCCTGAAAATAAAAACATTCTAAACACAACAACAACAACAACAAAACCCAATTGGTGCTCTAACTCAGGAGACCAACTAACAGCTCCTGTAAATACCAGCTGCATTTTATTTTAACTTCTGTCTGCATTAATTCTACCCCCCCCCCGCCCCACCGTGGATCAGTCATCCTGGGTATCATAAGAATTCCCTACCATGGCACAAATGCTTCTTATCATTCAAAGAGTTTTATCATTGAGAGAGCATTGATCTTTTTATTGTTCAAAGTGTTTGGTTGTCATGATATTTGCTGAACTGTGTTCCACCAGGAGCAGTCTCACTTCCTAACAGCAGGAGGTAGCTTCTCCATCTTGTAATATGGTGATGGTGATAATAATGTTGTTGGCTGCCATGCTTGTTATTCCCATCATTTATTAAGCATTTACTATGTGCCAGCACTATATTAACAATTTTGTGTGTATTATCACATTTCAGTTCCACAAGCCTTTTGTAGAGATGAATCTGAGGCTCAGAGAGCCTCAGGGATCCTCCAGCTAATAAAGGGTGGATTAGGATCTCAACCACTCTAATGGGACCATGCCCTAAAACTAGGATAACCTGAGGCCCAAGTTAAATTCAAAGAGCTGTATTCACCCCAGTATCCCTAAGAACATAATACCTGTTACTAGTAGCAGTGGCAACATTGACAAATTAGAACTTAGAAGGCACTTTGTATGTTCAGGTGATCTTTACAGTCCTCTGAATTAAGTACCACTATTACCCCCACTTGACAGTTGAAGAAACCAAGGTTCAAAGAGACTAAACACCTTGCCCAATGTCATCTACCTCATAAGTGGTAGATCTAGGATTTGAACTCAGTATATCTGGAGCTAGAATCCATGTTCTTGAGTCCTACATCATTTCATTAAAATGAAGTTTTTCAGAAAAGTCAGGAGGATCTTTATTTTTCTTCCCCATCTTGGACTCTATGATAGCAGGGGGAAAAAATGGGCAGAAGAGATGTCCACACATGGAAGACTGGCCCAGACTAATGGTTAAGACTTGGGCTTCAGAGTTGGAAGGATCTCTGCCAGTGACGAACTCGAGAACATGCATGTATCCCTCCAAACCTCGGTTTTCTCACCTGGAAAAAGGGATAGCATCTGCCTCTTCGGGCTGTGGTAGGGATTAGAAAAGGCAACATTGTAGCCAACACCGTGAACTGAGTCCCTGGACCATTCCCCCCGGACCGTTCCGAGTTCTTCATAAATGGGATTTGGTGAATTGAAGGGAAAGAAATTAGAACATACTCCTTTGGAGGTGTGTGGTAGATCCTGCAAATGTCCCACTCCATATTCGTCCCGCTCACCTCTGAGTTTACCTGTGCTGGGCAGTTCCCATGCAAGCTAACCTCCTTGTACCTCCAGTACCAAAGGAGGTACCTCCTTGTACCTTGTAACCTCTAGTACCTCCTTGTACCTCTCATTTTTATGCATATGTGCTGGAGGGTCTTCTCCAGACTTGCAGGAGTTTGTTCAGCCACATGACAGACATTTAACACCCCCAGGAGCAGCCCTTAACCAGTGAGAAAGGGAGTCCATGTGTAAATAGGCCTGGCTTCCCTGTTCCTCAGTGAGACATGGAGGTGTGTTCTACCTCTCAAAGGGCCTTCCACAGGATTGAATACTAGTTGCTCACAATGATACCCATTCATCAGCGCTCCCTTTACCGACTTCATGCTTTCTAGTTTATCCCTTTTAATTCCATGGATCATCTCCCAAAAGTCCTTGTCTTGGAGCCATAATAGCTTAAAAGCCGGGTAGAGAGTTCAGCACCCCGGACAGCGCACAGCACACTTGACCAGATAAAGACGTCCTCCTTTCTCCCTCCACCCCTCATTGGAGTGGGGAGGGACTGAGTGAGGACCAGATGGCCAGGTGACATTGCTCCATACTGCGCTTCTTGGCCAGTTTCCTTGTGTGGCTGGAGAAGACCTTGCCATCCATCTCTCTGCAGGTTTAGGGGCTGATCGAGGTCTTGTCCTCTTGAATTGCTATGACAAACACCAGCCTGCCTCCAGAGAGACATCTGGCCACTGCCTCTACAGTTTGCAGGGCTAAATGACTCCTTTCTTTGCACCAGGGCAGGGAGGCGGCTGCCTGGCGGGCAGAGGAAATCTCAGCGGAACGGGAAGCAAGTGGGTGCCTGGGGCTGAGAAAGAGGCTGCCAAGTGAGAGACACTGTGCTTTGCTTTATGCAGGAGGAGCTACAGGCATTGGAGATGCTATGTTGTTACAGAGGTTGTAGAAAGTGGACAGTTTCCTCTCTGGGCAGGACCTGGGCCTAACCCAGAGATGACAAGTTCTCGCCTTCAATGGGGTCATGTAACAGAATGGTAAAACTGAGGCTTGGGGGGCAGGATATAGGAAAATCAAAGCCCCATTTTTCTTGATTTCTCTGGCTATGATGAGCCCTTTGGTGTTGTCTGCCAATCTAAAAGGTTTAAGTACCTTCAGTACCGATGTTCCCCAAACTTAAGTCTTCTGCCCAGAGCTCTCTTGCAGTCTCCACATGGGGAGGAGTCCACAGACATCTCACAGTCAAGATGTCCAAAACTGAACTCCTGGGCATCCTTCTCATATCTCTCTTCCTGTCTTTTTACATCATTGGATGGCAGCTCCATCCTTCCAGGGGCTCTGGCTAAAAATCTTGACACCTTCTCCCTTGTGGTCAATCCTTTTGCACATTCTGTAGGTTCTGTCTTCTTCTACCTCCCCTGCCACTACCTGAGCTGAGCCATCATCATCTCTCAGCCTTGATGGAGCAGGCTGTACCTAGGTCTCTTTGCTTCTGCCCTCCTTCCCCACAGCCTGTTATCAGCACAAGCAGCCAGAAGGATCCTTTTAACACATAAATTAGATCAAATCACTCTTCTGCTCACATCTTTCTCATGGTTCCTGTCTCACTCAGTGTAAAAGCCAAAGTCCTCACCACAGCCCACAAGGACCTGCATGATCTACCCCATCACCTCCCACCCTCATCAGTAGCCATCCTTGATCACTTGGCACCAGCAGCTCTGGGCTCCTCACTGCTCCTTGAACACTTCAGACATGTTTCCACCTCAGGGCCCTTGCACTTGCAGTGTCCTACACCTGGTACGCTCTTCTCAATCCATTTCCTCATCTTTAAGAATTTACACCAATGTCCCCTGGCTCCTTATCTACAATTCCAACACTTTTGACACTTCCTGTCCTCTTTCTTCTATTTAGATTTTTTTCTGTGTTCTTGCCACTTTCTGACAAACTATATATTTTACTTCATTTTCTGCCAGTCTTCTCCACTAGGTAAGTTCCCTGCAGACAGGGATTTGGTTTCTTCTGCCCATGCCTAGAATAGTGCCTGGCACACAGGAGGTGCTCAGTAGATGTTGTTGACAGAACAACTGAATTGATGGTACCTATAACCTGCCAACATGGAGGGAAGTCTCAGTGTCCAATAAACTGAGGCACAGAAGCCCCTTCCCAAGTGCCCCTGCATTTCATCTGGTCTAGATCAGATGGTGCAGTTTTGGAGGGCAGTTGGGAGTGTCAACTTAACTGTCATATGTACTGTGGCTATGATAAGTCTGCCCATTTGCTGTGATCCTGCCCTAGGAATTATGGCGTGTCTTATGCGTTGAGCTCTCGATGGACTAAAACTCCTCTAGAATCAGCTTTGTTAGCTACCTTGCAATAACAAAGTGGCACAAGAATGAACAGGATTGTGTGGAAGGGGGTGTGGTCTGAGCAGGGTCTGAGCATTCTCAGGCCTACTGTATTAAGTTGTGCAGGTTGCACACTGAACCAGACAGCTGGAGTGTATTTTCTAAGTGTTTAACTCGTCTACATGTAAACTTCTTTCGGAGACATCACAGGCAAAAAAGTATCAAATACTTCATGCCCCGGAGTCCCTTCCACCCTAAGAAGCTTTGATTTTAGGAGTCACTTTTTTTTTGTGGTGCTGAAGAGACATGGTTGGCATCGAAGGTTATGGGTTGTTTTGTTTTCACTGTTCACAGGCATATTTGGAGACCACCCACAGAATTTTAAGAGATGAAACTCTGGCAGTAGAAGCAGGCAGGAAGGAAACCGAAAACTCTTTTAAGTCCTGCTCTGGGCACTAAAATGTGGCTGGGGCTCCTTTCCTTTGCTTTATATTAGTATTCCAGGGACGTGAAGTTGAATCATTATAAGATTGAGTGGACAGGAGGAATCAGACTGAGAGGTCTTTGTAAATTAGACTGATGAGTTTTGATTCATAGGAAATAGCCCTGGATGTTTTCAAAGCAGAAACTGCAAAGTGTGTAGCAGAACTGCATTCTATGCAAATCTGACTTATACAAAATCATTGTTATGTAATTGGCACACATAGAAAAAGAAAAAAGATGAATATAATAATTAAATCATGAGGTCATTTCTACCTGCCATTGCATTTAGTGAGTTTTTTTTCCAAGGAATGAGTATGATTCATGATCTTCCTAGAACCTAGTACTTCAGCTAGGAATGTTTTCTCTTCAAGTAAAAGAAGAGACATCTAGAAGAGGCTTTAGCACGAAGGAGATGTTTTTGTTACCTGATTTAGAAATCCACAAATCTGTAGGCCGGGATTAATTGAATGGCTCAGTGATGTCTTCCTACCCGCCTCAGTGAGTTGAATTTTTACCTCATGATTTGTTGCCCCAAGGTGGCAAAATGGCTGCCACATCTCCTCCTCTCACGTCTCATTCAAAAGCAGGAAAGTAATGACAAGGAGAGAAAACTCTCACTGGAGGCTTTTCATTTTTATCTAGGAGAAACAAATCTTGCCCAGAAGTTCCCCAGAAGGTTTCCCTCCACATCTGATCAGCTATACCCGGGGCACATGACCATTTCCAGCTTCAGGGCAGACCAGAAACATGCATGTCTGGCATATTTGCCATTTTCTGGAAGGCTAGTTCTGCTTGTAAGAAAGATGGGGGAAAGGGAAATGGCTGTTGGGACATTTAGCGATATCTGTCACATAAAGCATACTATTCACATTCTTTTATATCACATATTACTGTCCACATTATACATGCTTATTACTGCCCAGGCTTAAATATGCAAAACCATACATATTGTACTTTATGGATGATTTAAAGTTTTGTCAAAGGTGTTTTTTGAGTCTGCAATTTTTTCTTTGTGCACTTACTTCAGAATCAGAACTTAACTCTCCCACGTAAGACAGAACATCACTTTGTGGATGTGAATTCACATTCCTGGCTCTCATGCTCAGAAGATGTGTGACTTCTGGCAAATGATTTACTCTTCATCTTTATTTTACTCATCTGTTAGATGAGACTCATATTAATACTTACCTCATTGGGTTGAGGTGAAGATCAGATGGATAATTTTTAGCAATAGAATGTAGTCAAGAGAAGGGAGAGGGGAAGGAGGATTCCAGTGCTGGAGCTAGTCCTAGAATAGAGGTGATCCCATGTCTGGGATGATTTTGGATGATAATGGAAATAGGAAGGGAAGGATGGATTTAAGGACACTTTCCCAGGAAAAAACATTCCAGAGCATGATAACCAACTGACTGTTGACTGGTATAATGGTAGTGCCATTGCAGGAGCACAGGGTGCTTCTAGGGAGAACTTATTTCAGTCATGCTGAAGTTCCTGTAAGACATCAAAGTAGAAAAGTCATTTAGACAGATGTAGGTAACAGTTAAAGCCTGCCTGGCCCGCCTGGTCTTGAGAGTCATCCACAAAGAGGTTGGTTAAGCCTGGAAAGTGCCTGAGTTCTACAGGTGCGGTGGTATAAGGGACAGGAACAGGGAGTCAGGGGAGTGCCGGCACTGAGGGACCAGGGAGAGGAAGAGGATCAGGGAAGGAAACAGAAGGTTCAGGGGATAGGTAATTAGGAAGAGGCAAGCCACAGTCAGCCACATCAGTTGCAGCTAAAGAGAGGATAAAGTTTACATTAGGAGGAAAAGAGTGACTCTAAAGAGTTGTCCTAGGGGGAATGGGGACACATGACATCTTGGTGGCAAAGGTCTGATTGAAAAGCGAAGGAAGGAGGAAAGGCTTTGGTAGTTTCTACCATCTGCACCAGGGTTTGAGGATTGAGTGAACTCATTGGGGAATTAGCTTGATTTCCTGAGTCTTTTTCCTCTCCTTTACAAAAGTTTTTTGTTTTTGTTGTTGCTGCTGTTGTTGTTTTATTAGAAGAGTGAAATCCTGGGCATGTTTAGAAAGATGAAGAAAATGGGTATCACATATTGTTACGTATCTCTTGCCAAATAAAATTCTAGTTACATCATACTGGAACATCCGGACAGATCTTCATGAAATGGGGAGGGTACATTTGGGGTGGTTTTACTTGGTGACATATAGGAAATTTGCTTGAGAGGCTCTGTCCTGTAGAACTAGGATATGATGCACCAGGGCAGCAGAAATTGAGGTTCAACCTGGTGTGACTTCTCGGTAGTGATATGTCTGGTGAATTTTGGTTTCGGAGGTGAGTCCTACATCAAAAAGGACTTGGGTAGTAGAGGGCTCGAGCTGCAACCTTGCTTTGCCAGTCAGCTCCTCCTCGTGTGGGCAACTCTAGAAGAGAGGGCAGCCAGTACGTACACACACATGGTTAGGACTGTGGGCTCAGGAGTTTGAACAGATTCAATACACAGCTCCGTTCCCAAGTCGTGTGACCTTGGGCGTGTGGCTCTGCCACCCTGAGATCTTAGCTCACTCACCTGGAAAACAGGGTATCATGCCCTATCTTGTAGAGTTATTTGAAAGGTTTAATGAGCTTGTGTCTGACACGTGGTAGGGTGGGTTTATGGATGGTATTTACGGAGGGATGGTTTGAAGAGAAAGGAAGAAGGGGTTTGGTGCTTCTGTGGGCCTCAGCTTCCTCATCTGTGAAATGGGAAGAAGAGTTGTACCTACCGCAAAAGGTAGGATTCCACGAGATAATACATGTCAAACACTTAAAAACTGGCACAGAATAAGTGCTCAGTGCTGTTAGCTATTCTAACACTAATAACTGTAATTATAATGATGATAATAATTATGAGTGCTTCTCCAGGCCCAGTTCCACAGACCGGTTAGTCTGCTGTGAAGAACATTGGCTCCTGATAATTTGGCATGCAACATCTAACCCCCTCTTCCAATCTGGGGAGAATACCCCTTTGTGCGTAGTACTCCTGGATCACACTTGCTCATAAACCAAAGGTTTCAGGAAGGGGGAGTCGTCCTTTCTCCAGACCTTGGTAATCAGGGTATGTGATTCAAACTCAACCAATCACACACTCCCTGACCAAGGAACTGGAAAGCAGAATGTTTGAAACACGAAGGGATGGTCCGGGTTCCTTCCTAGCAGCCTGCTACCCTGGGGATTATTGGCCTGGCTACATTGCTCTGGCCCACTTTCCAAGTCCCCTCCTCTGTATTCCAGCTGATTATCTGAGCTTCCTAAAAATTTTTGGTGTTTGCAATACAGAACTCAAATTGATGCTGGGACAAAGATTTGAAGGCCAGTAACTTGTTTGTAGATCCCAGGAAACACAGATGGAGAGTAGAGGGGTGAGATAGTGAAGAGAAGACAGTCAATAAAGTTTACATTAGGCAGTGAGTTAGTGCCACTTGCAACTGGTGCTTGCTTCAACTCTCTGGAGAACTTTGGGAGGCAGGTAGCACATGCCCTTCAGAGTTAGCTCACGTATGGAGTGATGGCACTGGGCTGGGAGATCCTCCTGGGGCGTGAGCTCCCTTGCTCTCCTGTTTTGCCCTGCACTCAGACTGAGCATGCTTCTGTGGCCAGAACATCCTAGATGTTCAGAATGAGCGATGTGGGACACGGGCATAGCACCCACAGTGTCTGTCTTGATGGCTACACTTAGCTGGTTCTACCGTGAGTTTTCGCTCAACTCCTTGGCTTTCCCGGTGAAGCATTTTGGGGGTCAGTTCATCTTTAGTCTGCATCAATGAGAGGAAAACAAATCTCACCCTCTTGGCCCCACATGGGGAGTGAGAACAGCTGCTCTGTAGGGAAGGGATAAAGGAAGGGCAGCTGAAAGCCAGACCCTCAACCTTTGGGGAGTTTGGGCTTTAATGATACTCTAGAGACAGAGGACTCTCTCCTTCCTGGCCTGATGGGCGCGGGACTTCTGTGCAGAGAAGAATAGAGGTCAGAGTGAATAACAGGAATAGAATGTTGAAGCAGAGGAGCCAAATAGGATCCAGGTGGGATCCAGGGTCCGGGACTGGGGATGAGTTAGCAACATTTTGCATTGTCTTTAGCTGGCAGCAATGAGTAGAATTTGTTCCAGAAAAGCACAAATGAACAAACTGGGCTTCTCTCACTGTGAGGTGAGAATTGCATTAGCAGGGTAATCTCACCACTGAGGATGGCACGGCAACGCATGTGTTCACACCTGAATAAAGAAGAAGTGCGGTTCCTATGTTCCTATTGTGGAGTCTTGTGTGGCTCAGAAATGGCGAGTAACAGAAGATCCAACCTGTGGTGGCTTAAACAAATGGGGGCTTATTTTTTGTTATGTTACAAAAAGTTGGCAGTGGGTGTGGGCTAGTGTGGGCTGGCATCTATTGGCCAATCTCTTGGCTTTCTCTTGGCCTTTGTCTCCTGGTTGCAAAATGGTTGCTGGAGCTTTTAGCATCATGTCCACTTTCCAGGCAGGAAGAAGCAAGGACAAGATGACCCCACCCAGCTCTGCCAACTTTTGCATCACGCAGAGCAAAATCTTTCCCAGAAACCATCCACCAGGCTTCTACTTATATCTCATGGCCAGCAGGCAGTACGCTCATGGCCACATCTAGCTCCGAGAGAACCTGGGAAAGCATTTCACTTTTCTAACCATTCTAGAGACTGTTCTAACTTTTGATTTTGTATATGGCTAAAGGGTATATTTAAAGTCAGACTATTTTATTTTAAAACTGTCTTCACTCACCTTATAATCATCTCTTCTGTGTGCTTCTGCCTGTCAGTTATATATTGTCGTGATAGTGCCGTTTAACAAACAGTGCCAAAAGCCAGTGGCTTAAAGTGACAGCATTTATTTAGTTTATGGCTCTGAGGGTTGGCAGTTCAGCAAGGGTGCTTCATCCGATCTCAGATCAGCACATTCATGCAACTGTGGTCAGCTGTGGGGCAGCTGGGTGGCTCTCCTGTTTGCGTGTTGGCTGTCTATAGGCTGGTCTAGAATGGCCTTGGCTGGGACCACTGTGCTCTGCCCCACATGGTCTCATCCTCCAGCAGGCTAATGTGGGCCTGTTCATATGGCAGAAGCAGTGTTCTTGGAGTAAGAGGGAGTACACAGGCCCCTGGAGGGCTGGTCCCAGGTAGTGTCCTCTCTTTGGCCACTGATGGCCAAAGTACGCAGTGAGGCCAGTCCAGATTCGAGGGATGGGGCAATAAATCCCATCTCTTGGTGGGAGGAGCGTTACATCATATTGCAAAGGGTGTGTATCTAAGAAGTTATTCAGTGGGAATACTGAGACCCTGATTTCTGTCCCCTGAGGACTTCTGCCCTGACTTCTGTTAGTCATTGGTGCCACACCTTCCCCTTCCTTTTAGTTCCTGACTTGTAGCAAGAAACAAGGATGATGTGTTATTATTACCATGTCAGTCATACAGTGGAAAGGAGAGAAAGTGTCAATAAAGGCTCTGTTGAGAGCCCAGGGCCCATCATATGGCCCCCAGGGAACTAAAGGTGGAGAAGATCACACAGCTTTTATCAAATCTCAACTTGACACCTGAGTTCTGAGTCCTCATGGGCAGTTGAAGCATGAGAACAGATTTCTTACCTGCTATGTAAACCCAGCACAGTTCATAGCCATACAACCTGGCTCCTTATGTCAGCTGGGCTTTTGATTTCTTTCTTTCTTTCTTTCTTTTTTTTGAAATGTCATCTGCTCCTGATCAGAGCTGAATGGAAACCTCCTCCAATTCTATCAGCTCAGAAGGATAGAAACCAGACTGGCAGGCATCTGTACGGAGACCTTTTCTCCAGCCCTTCTTCATGCCCTAACTCTGTTTTACATCTGCCTTATTTTTATGCATTACCCCCACCCCGCCTTCCCTCCCCAAACTCCAGCTTTATAACGCATGCCATCAGGGAAGGTCAACCTCAGAGAAAGGAAATTGGCATTAGTTGAGCACCTGCCATGGGCCACACCCCTTATACACCCTCATTGCCTTCCAGCTTCCCCATAGCTCCATGAATAGTATCACAGTTGAGGAAGACTAGATCCAGAGAGGAAGAGTCACTTGTCCAAAGTCACACAGATGGGAAGTTCTAGACCAGGACGTGGATGCAGATCCACCCCGTTGTAGAGCCAGTTGCATTTTAGAGGGAGAAAATAGGGAGAGGGATGCCAGCCTCCTCCATCAGCAGCATCTGCTCACTCACCCCAGGACCTTTGTAGATGTTGTTGCCTGTATCTAGAATATGCTCTCTGTATCTAGCTAATTCTGACTCAGATGCGATATTTAAAGTATGTAACAACTGGAGTGACACGAGCACTGACCAGTTAGAAAGGAATCTACCCTTTTGTGCCAAGTGTAGACCTTTAGTTTGCTGTACATAGGAAGGTCCAGGGGACCTGGAGGGGGACCAAGGTGCCAGGGGGTGCATTCATGGGACTCAAGGAAGTACATATTTACTGATATTAACTATCTCTTCCTCCAGAAAGCCTTCCTGACCTCCCTACACCATGCTTAATATCAGGCCAGTGTAGGTCCCTTCTTTATGGGATCTGGTGTCATCTCTATACTGGGTTAGTCACCTGTCTTCTTTCTCTGGAGGACAAAGACTGAACTCAGAGCCTAGTGCAGAACCTGAGAGTGGTGCTCAGTAAATATCTACTGAATGAATGAATGAATGAATGCATGAATGAATTCGTAGTTGGCGGTGGAAAGAGCCGTGCCCTTTGGCAGGGTTGCCCAGGCGTTGCTGAGGGATGGACAGTAGGAAGCACGGGATACCCTTAATTTCAGTCGTGTTGCTCTGAAGCCTGAGCGAATGCTCCAGACACAGGAGCAGCGAAGGTTCCACTCTCCATCTGGCCTCACTCGGGGGGCTGTGCCGGCCAAGGGGCATCCTGGGAAGCCAAGAGCAATGAGGTCTTTGAGAACGAAAGAGATTGGGGGAACAGCCTCTAATTTTACATTTCCTAGTCCTTTGTAAAGGAACAGGTAAGGCTTGCATATTTTTGAGCTGTAGTTTCAACAGCAGAGCTGTGATCAAGAGCTGGACCCTGGAGTCATACCAACGTGAGCTTCCTCAGTGTCCGGTTTAGGGACCTGGGGGCATTACGGATCAGCACTGAGTCACAGAGAGCTTACCATGTGCCCAGTGCTGTCCTCAAGATCGAGTAGATTATGTCATTTAATCCTCCAAGTATATCCCTCTCCCTTAGGGGAGTATAAGTATACCCCTTAGGGGCTGCCCTTGTCCCTATTATACAGCTGGGAAAACAAGAACAGTCCCGAGAAGGGTGCGTGGCCAGTCAGGAGGCCGGGTGAATCTGGACAGCTGGGTCCTTTGCGCTCTCCTCCACTGCTCTGTTGGCCTGTGGTGAACCTTCTCGTCTCTCTGAGCCTCAACTTCCTCATCTGTGAAATGGGGCTTGTCGTCCCTCATTTGCAGGGCAAGTAAAGGTGTCAGTAGTAATGGTGACCACAGGTGAAGCACTGGCTATGGCCATGCTCTCTGCAGCCAGGACCTTTACAAGGACCATTCCCTTCGGTCCCTGCCTCCCGTGGGTGCAAGATGTCATCCCCATTTTACAGATGAGAAAACAGAGGCTCAGAAAAGCTAGAGCATTTGTCTCAGGCCACATGACTAGGAAGTGGAAGAATTGGGATTTCAAGGATGAAGCCTGACTCTTAAAGGCACAGGCAATAAATGGAGCAGACGATGCTGATTCCAGGATTATCAGACCCTGGAATCAGGGAGGTGAAGACTGCTACCAGCCTGCCTGACTTAGCTCCAAGAGGTCACAGCTGGTGGACCTGCCAGGGAGAGTTTAGCTAGATACATGGCAATGTTTTTCTTGCTAATAGTGATAATTCTTCCTATTTACTATGCACATGGTCTGTGCCAGGGGTTGCCTGAGTCCTCTGCATCAGGCCTTTTCGCTCCCCTATTTCAGGAGGAGACAGCAAGAGCCAGGTGGACACTGTGATCTGCACCCTCAGCCAGATCAAGGCCCACCTTAGCCCAGCTCAGGCCCTTGATCCAAGGCTCTTGGTACAAATCAGTTTCCATGTCTCTAGGGGTCCATCTCCAGCTGACACGTGAGGTGCTGAATCAAATATCACTCCTACAAAAAGCTTTCGTTGTTGTCACCCAGAACCTGCCACCCTGTTTGTCTCAGAAAAATCTGTCCAGGGGCATCTGGGTGGCTCAGTCAGTTAAGAGTCTGCCTTTGGCTCAGGTCACGATCCCAGAGTCCTAGGATTGAGCCCCACATCGGGCTCCTTGCTCAGCAGGGAGCCTGCTTCTCCCTCTCCCTCTGCCTGCCATACCTCCTGCTTGTGCTCTCTCTCTCTCTCTCTCTCTCTCTCTCTCTTTCTCTCTGTGTGTGTCACATAAATAAATAAAATCTTGGAAGGAAGGAAAGAAGGGAGGGAGGGAGGAAGAAAAGAATACAGAAGAGAAGAAGAAAGAGAAAAGGAAAGGAAAGAAAGAAAGGGAAAGATCCGTTCAGGTGCTAGGGTCCAAGCCTCAGGGTCTCTCCATTCCTCTTTTTCTCAAGCCCCCACACCTAGTCTGTTAGCAAATCTTGTTGGATCCATCTTCAGAATCTACCCAGAAATCCACCCACTTCTCACCACCTTCATGGCCCACTCTGGTCGGGCTCCCATCATTGTTCTCCCTGTATCCTGGTCTCTTAACTTCCCCCCTCACCCTCTCCCCACAGTCTGTCCCCCTGACAGTAGCCAGAGGGCACCTGTGAGTACCTGAGGACAGCTCTGTCTGGCCTCTGCTCTTAATACTCCATGGCTCCCACTTCACTTGGAGAAAAAAACCTGTCCTCCCTGTAGCCCACAAGGCCCCACAAGCTCTGGCCTATCCCCTGCCTGCCCCCATCTCCCCCTACCTGCTGTCCTCCTCACTCACTGTGCTCCAGCCACGTGAGCTTCCTTGTTGTCCCTTTTTTAAAAATATTTTTAAAAGTTCTTTATTTGAAAGAGGAAGAGAGAGCACAAGGGTGGAGGGATCAGCACTGACGCTAACACTGACTCCCCGCTGAGCAGGGAGCCCGACACAAAGCTCAATTCCAGGATCCCGAGATCATGACCCAAGCCGAAGGCAGACACTTAACCAAATGAGCCACCCAGGTGCCCTTCCTTGTTGTCCCTTAAACACATCAGGCACAGTCCAGCCTCAGCCTTTGCACAAGCTGTTCCTTCTGCCTGGAATGCCCTTCCCCCACGTCTTTGCCTAACTCTGCCCCCATTTGCTTTGCTCAAATATTCTTCAGAACTATAACTTGCTCATCTCTCTCCTGACATTCCCACTCCCCATTCTGTGCTTTATTTCCCTCCACATTCCTGATGAGCTGCTACCAGACCACATTTACTTATCATTGGTTGGTGATTGTCCTACTCCACCACCAGAATCTCAGCCCTGTGAGGGCAGGGGCTTCTCTTTGTTGTGCTCACCGCTGTATCCCAGAGCTAGAACTGGACTTGGCAGGTGCTCAGTAAAAGTTTAATTGTGGTGAAATATAGCTAACATAAGACGGACCCTTTTAAGCATTTTTAAGTTTCCAGCTCGGTGGCATTAAGTCTGTTCATACTGCCCTGCAGTCATCCCCACTCTCCATCTCCCAGACGTTCTCATCTTCCCAAACTGAACCTCTAGCACCACGAAACACCAACTCCCTCCTCCCTCTCCCAGCACCTGGCGTCCACCCTTTACTTCCCGTGCCCGTGGTTCTGACTTCTCTAGGGACCTCCTGTGAGTGGAATCACACAGTATCTGTCCTTTTGTGACTGGCTTCTTTCACTCAGGATGATGTCCTCTGGATTCACTCACATTGGAGCAAGTGTCAGCATTTCCCTCCTTTTTAAGGCTGAATCGTATTCTATTGTATGGGCATACCACATTCTGTTTGTTCATTCATCCATCAGTGGATAGTTGGGCTGCTTCTCTCTTCTGGCTACCATGAGTAATGCTGCTCTGATATTTGCATGGGTGTGCAAGTAGCTCTTTGAGTCTTTGCTTCCGGCTCTTTGTGGTGCAGACCGGAAGTAGACTTGCTGGATCATTCTTACATTGTTTAAAAATCAAGATTTAACTCACGGGGGCCCTGGAGGTTTCACTGGCTAAAGCTTTTCTCCGACCTTTTGGAGCTAGACATAGGGGTGGGGAGCAGACAACTCGTGCGTCAGCTGTTTTTCAACACGTGAGGAGGAAGATGGGTGAAATCTCTTCCTTCCCACCCTACCTGCTCTGGTATCTCAGGATACCCCTTGTTTGGGGAAGCGGCTGTGGCATCAGAGAGACAACGTGTGGCATCTGAGACACGGTACCGCAAGTGGCTGGGAGCCCAGAGAAACCAGGACAGGCACGCTGGGGACGTGGACTGGAGAGGGAGCTAATTTTAGTGGCTGGAGAGGCTGCAAGAGGAGAGCGAGCGAGCGAGAGAGAGAGAGAGAGTGTGTGTGTGTGTGTGTGTGTGTGTGTGTGCGCACGCACGTGCGTGCGCATGCACGCCCATGCATGCATGCGTGTACCCGCACACATGGTGACAGAGGCTTCATGGGGGAGGAGTTGCTAGATAAGTCAGTTTGGACAAAGTAAAATACCGGGGAGGAGACCCAGACCCAGCCCAGAGGGTGGTCAGCCTGTTTAAAGGCACAAGTGCCAGGATCAAGGCGAGGAGGGGTAGTGTTAGCCGACCGTTGGACTATAGAGACCGTTGTGGTTATGGAGCCTTGATCTACATGAGGCACTGTTCACCCATGTCATCCTGACAGCCATTCTAGGGGAAGGATATTGTTTCTGTCTCTTTTATGAGCAGGCAAATTGAGGCATGGAACTAAATACCTTCCCCCATCAGAAGCAAGGAATGAGCCAACCAGAGAAGTGAAAATACAGAATCAAGGGAAAAACAAAGATATATAAGCAAGAAGGCTCTCAAGGCAGAGGAGTTAGCTCTGAAATCCTTGAGGATGGCCAGGTTGAAGAGAAGAATGCAGGTGGCAGAAAGTGGCCGAGCACTGGATTTGGGAATCAGGATAGAAGTGGATGAAAATTCTGGCTCTTCCACTCACTGGCTGTGGGGGCGACTCTGACCCTCAGTTTCCTTATCTGTGAAACAGAATTATGCCACCTATTTTTCAGCATTGTTGTGAGGATGGACAGTAGGGGGCCTGCTCCAGGATAAATTCTCAGTGTATGGTAGTCATGGTTTTCCTTGTGTTTGGGGACAATATTCTCGGGTAAAGGGGAATTTTTTTTAGGGGGTGGGGGGCAGTGGGAGAAGGAGAGAGAGAATCACAACCAGGCTCCACGTCTAGCGCAGAGCCTGTCGCGGGGCTCAGTCTCACAAACCTGAGATCATGACCCGAGCCAAACTCAAGAGTTGAACACTTAACCGACTGAGCCACCCATGCACCCCAAAGGGGAAATTTCTTATCAATTCAAAAATTGCTTACTGAGTTCCTACTGTATACCAGGCCCTCAGGATATAGTGGTCAACAGGACAAGCCTGGTTCCTGCCCTTGTAGAGTCTCAGGATAGCCACACTGCACTCCTCAGCTTAATCATTCTCTGAAATTGTGATTAGAATACCAGCCACTGGCACTTACTATGAGCCAGGCACTCTTCTGGGCCCTTTTAAAATAGTAGCTCATTTAATCTTCACGAAGAGCCTGCAATCTAAGAGCTGTTATTATCCACATTTTATACAGTAGGGAACTGAGGCACAGAGAGGTTAAGTAACTTGCCAAAGGCCACACAGCGAATGAGCAGGTGGTGGAGCTGAGATTCACATGCAGGAGTATGTCCCAGAGTCTGTGTTCTCTACCACTGTGCTTTCCTGCCCCTCTGATAGCAATAATCATTGGTCACATTGACCAATGGCTATGTTGCCGTGTCCTTCACACTCTTCATTGGGCCTTTGCAGCAATCCAGTGAGGCTGATTTTTAGTGATTCCCATTTGATGGAGAGAGAAACTGAAACACAGAGAGACTGTATAAGTCCCTTGTTTGGGATCCTGCAGTGAGGACTCAGGGTTGCAAATTTGGGGTGGCCTTGGACCCCACATCCCAGGCTTCAGTGGCTCATAGAGGGAAGGCTTTCCTTGGTGCCTTTATTCTGTTTTCTCTGCTTTTGTGTGAAGATAAACATCCTAAGCCCGTTTACTGTAAACTGGGATATAATTAGTTAATGGAAGGTCAGTGCTTTAGAGATGGAAATTGCGGGGCTTTTTTTTTTTCCCCTCCCTCAGCATTGTTGCCTGCATGCTAATACAGCACCGTGTGTCTTCTGTCAGACATTTTAGACAAATTCTAGTTTCCTCAAAATATTTTGCCAAAGAAAGTATCAAGCGGGAAAGAAAGAGACACAGGCAAGGAGAGGAAGTCCTTCTGTCAGGTTTAAACAGAACAGCAGAGTGGTTCGGAGCACCGATCTCAAGTTTGGCAGAGGCTAGTTGGTGACTGACTTCTCAGCAGGGTGGGTGCCTCGGTTTACCCATTCGTCAAAGGAGCAGGATCACTGGACCCACTTCTCACGGGCTTCCCGACTGTCTAGCTAGCTCTGTCTGATCTGCCATTAACAACGCCCATTAGGTTTTTCATCTCCACGAGTTCTACCTGATCCTTTCAAACCGGCTTCATCTTTTATAGGGGATTGTGTTCCTACAGCAGAATTTCTCTGCCTCAGCGCTGTTGACATTTTGGGCTGATAATTCTTGGCTGTGAGGGGCTGTCCTGTGTGCTTTGGGACGTTGAAGAGCGTCCCTGGTCCTCACCCAGGAGATGGCCAGGAGCACTGCCTGTCTCTCCCAAGTGGTGACAACCAAAAATGTCTCCAGATTGCCAAATGTCCCCTGGGGGTCAGAGTCCCCGCTGGCTGAGAATCGCTTTATAGATATTTTCAGGCATATTTTATATTTTCTTAAATGTAACATGCAAAGAATTCTTTCATAATGAGTGTCTGATAACTTAAATATCTAAATTCCTTAACGGCTTTTCTTCCCATCTCTTGTTGCTTTGAGTGTTTTCCTATTCTTGTTTATGAAGCTCATTCTCCTTGAGACCGTGTTAGGGGGAATTCTCTGGGGCCTGAGATAAAGGTATATCCTCCCGGAAAATATACATTTACTTCCTTCCAGGTGTCTGGGGTGCTCCCATTCCAAGGCCTGCTTCAACTTTTGGACCACCCACATGTTGAGAATTTAGGGCACCAGTGTTTCCAAAAAACCACGCCAGCTTGTGGTTATAATTTCGCAAAGACTTATTTTTCTCCTCTGCTGAATGCCAGAGCAACTTTCTTGAAAATCTCTGGGAAAGAGAGGATGGAGTAAATTGGCTCCAGGTTTCTTACCCTAAAGCAGTAGCTCCTTGGAGCCCTATCCCAGTTCGAGGTGTGGGGGTCTCCTTTTAGATTTCTCAGCCTTCGTGGGCCTTGGGCTTTGCCTTTCGCTCCTGCTCCCCAAGAGGCCATGAACCTCGAGGCAGCTGTTTTCTGGGTTAGGCAAATGTCCTCGGAGCAGAAGTGGGTTTGATGCTTTGCCTGATTCCTGGAGGCTCCTGGTTTCACTTAAATTTGAAGCCGATAATTATCTACTTACATTGTCGGGCTTTCCATGCTTCAACATGAGGGTCTTTAGCTTTTATGCAGGATTTGTGATTGCTTTCAGCAAGAGGTCCAGTCTGATTACCCAGCCTGCTTTTACCAGAAACAGAGGTCCGTGGATTATATAAATGAGCAGAGCATCAAGCGCAGTACTTGGCATGTGTTGGCTGTTTTGATTGTTACCGAGAGCGTAGTTGAAAGGGAAGGCAGAGCAGTGAAGTCTTGGTTAGGGGCACTTCCTGCAGGGCAGGGCAAAACGGCTGTGGAGTGGAGAAGTCGGGGTGGGGGATATAGGTTTTCTTGGGTGGTATTTTAGATTTTAGCCAATATTGGTCCAAAGCCTCATTTCTTGGGGTAGCTCTGAGTACCCAAAACTCCACATTGCTCCAAGAGTTTCTAAAAGAAAATTCTCTTTGGGACTCAGTTCTGGTCCATGCAGCACTGACTGCTCCATTTTCCTTCCTCCCCCCATCCCTACCCCTAAGATATACATTGTGCGCGCGCGCACACACACACACACACACACAGCCCCATCAACTTGGTGTATGAGTTTAGGTGCTACAACTTCTCCCCATTCCTGGCCAGACAGTAAAGAAATGAACTCACTAACCTTCCATCACACATTCTGCCATTAAAGTATGAAGCATATTGACTTGATCTCCTTTCTATCTTGTCCTCCATTCTCTGAGCTCTTTGGAGACAGGGACCAGCTTTGTCTGTTTCTGAATTCGCTAAAGCCTTGTGCCTGACAAGCAGGCAGGACTTCTGAAAATGTGTTGAATGGAGTTGCCTCCTCTTGAGATGCACCTAGAACAGGAATCTTATTGGCCTAAAGCAAATTTAAGGTTGTAAGACTATATATCAGGGGTTCCCAAGACCACCTTCAGATTTGATGATTTGCTAGTAGGGCTGCAATTCTCACAGTCACAGTTTATTACAGGGAAAGGATACAGATTAAAATCTTCAAAGCGAAAAGAGCTAGGGAAGCATCTAGGAGAGACCAGGCAGGGCTTTCTGTTTCCTGTTCCCAGGGGAGTCTGAGTGCTCATCAGCAATGACAGGTGACAACATGTGTGGTGTACTGCCAACCGGGGACCCTCACTCCAGCCTTGGTGTCCAAGGTTTTTACTGGGCTCAGTCACAGAGGCGTGGAACACCCATGTGACTGTCTTTAACTGCCCCAGCACCCCCAGGGATCGAACAGGCACAGCATGCCCCACGGCCCCAGATGCACACAAGCAGGCATTTACCATAAATCACACTGTCAGCATGGACTACCGCATGTGGCCCAAGGCCCCAAACATACAAAGACACTCTCAGCAGGCAGGATATTTCAAGATTATCCCCCAGGAGCCAGTCAAGGGCTGGTCCCTTGGAATATGGATGGTTTAGATTATGGAATGTAAATCTCACCAAGTCATTCACTTCATACAGTCCTCCAGAGGGGATCGTTGCTCTTAGCAGAACACCTGAGACCCTGTGTTCTGTGGCTTTTGTCCATTTTGCCAGTGTCATCTCTCCTCTCTAACACCACCAAACTTCTTTAAGATCCTCTAGCATCCTGTGCTTTCTCTCACTGGGCAGACTCAGGGGTATTCATCCTTCTCTGTGAAATACTTCCTCCTCTTCCTCTAACTCTCTTGCCTTCAGGTCCCAGAATTGGTATCATTTCCTCCAAAAATCCTTCCCTGAGCCTCCAAGTCCGTAGTCAGAAGCCTCCTTTTTCTCTGAGAATACCTTTCTACCAGATTTCTTATCCTGTTATATTATCGTTGAGATTCTAATGATCTCCTTTCTTCCCATGAGACTGTGGGTTCCATGAGAGCAGGGTCCTACCCGATCAATCCATTGTCACATCTCCAGTGCCTGCAAAATCCTAGGTACACAATCAGTGTTTGTTATATTGTATGGCAATACTATGTTGTAACAAGGGTTCTCAAAAGAACAGTGGTTTGAAACAATAAAGAATGTTAATTCTTCCAGAATAGCTCTGAGTTGAGCCATACAGGTTGGCAGGGGTGCCCCAATCCACAAAGTCATTCAGGGATCAAGGTTTCTACCCTCTTTTTATTCTACAATCACCAGGGGTGTTTGACATCATTTGCACAAAGCTGACTGGCAGGGTAGAAAGGGTAGAGGGGTATCCCCATCTCTGAAGTCTCAGACCTGGAAGTGGTCCATGTCGCTTCTGCTTACAGACCATTGCTGGAAACTTAGTCATGTGATCACACCTAGCTGCGAGGGATGCTGGGAAATGTAGTTTTTGGGGGGGTGCAGCCACAGGCTTGGTTGACTGTAGAAGGCAGTGGGGGAGGGGTGGGTTTTGATGGGTATTCAGTAGTTAATACCATATTTATTTAATCACCCTGTCAAACAGGATGTATCTTATATGGAGTTGCTATAAAATGAATGGGCAGAATTGAGAACAGAGGCACATCACCTCATTTTTCCCTGCCTATATAGTTTCCTTAAGCTGCTATAAAAAGTACCACAAATTTGGTGGCTTAAACAATAGAAATTTCTTTTCTCAGAGTTCTGGAGGCTGGAAATCTGAAATCAAGATATTAGCAGGGCCATGTTTCCTCTGAAGGCTCCAAGTTTTGTCTCCTCCAGCTTCTGATGGCTGCAGGCCGTCCTTGGCTTGTGGTCATATCACTCCGGTCTCTTTCTCTGTGGTCACATGACCCCCTTCTCTTCTCTTCCAAAACTCTCTCTGTCTCTTATAAGTATACATGTGGCTGCATTTCGGGGTCTCCCCCCAATAATTCAAGAAGAAGCTTCTCCTCTGGAAGCCTTTAACTTAATCACATTTGCAAACATCCTTTTTTTTCCCCAGTGAGGCCACGCTTACAGTTTCTGGGGATTAGGATATGGACTTGTCTTTTTTTTTTTTTTAAGATTTTATTTATTTATTTGACAGACAGAGATCACAAGTAGGCAGAGAGGCAGGCAGAGAGGCGGGGGAGGGGGAAGCAGGCTCCCTGCTGAGCCGAGAGCCCGATGATCCCAGGATCCTGAGATCATAACCTGAGCTGAAGGCAGAGGCTTAACCCATTGAGCCACCCAGGCGCCCCTGGACCTGTCTTTTGAGGGGTCACCATTCAGCCTGCTTTGCCCAGAATGCACTTTGGAATTCAACTTCTGACCTCTGGGGTCCTGCCTTGTATTTAATGCCAGGAACATCGTGCCCCCAACATTTGCTATACTACCTGGGAAAGGTGGACTTTCCTGAGGCTTCATTCTGCTTGCAAGGTGCCAGTCACTGTTTTTTGGACTTTACAGGAATTAACTAATTTCATTCCACAGAGAAACTGAAACACAGGGGTTAAGTAACTCACCCAAGGACACACAGTAATCGACAGAGTCAGGATTTGAACGTGTGTGATCTAACTCTACATATGTGTTCTAACCCCCTCACGAGTGTTGTCCCAAATACTTTCTGAGCTTCTGCTGTGCTAAGTGCCAGGAAGGAAAAGAACATGGGACTAGGAAAGCCCACAACAGAGCGGGGTAGGGGTTCTGCACCTTGATCTAAGATGCCCTGGGTCTTGTTTAACTCCTTGTGCTAAATTGACTAGAGAAGTCCAAGCCAGGTGCAGTCCCAGAAGACCAGGCATTTGCAGGCAGAGCTGAATAGGAACAGAGATTCTGCTACTGGTTGTGTGGAACCTGCCTTACTGCCTCCAGAATGGACTGTGGGTGGGCTCTTCCAGTTGGGAAGCCAGGTGCCTCCATTCTTAGCCCTTGGCCACTCTCTCCTGCTGTCGCCACAGCTACTGGGCATGCAGAAACCCGAGCGTGACAGCTTTCCTTCCCTGTCCCTGCCCAGTGGAGTGGAAACCCCCCGGGACCCGGACACCGAGCGTGTGCAGGCAGCACAGAGCAGCACAGCTAATGTACGGCTTCTCTCCAGCCCTCCGGATGCAAGCTGACAGATTGGCATCTGGCTGCCTGCCAACGTCCAGCGCGTTCTTGGCAGCTGCTTTCTGGCCTGGACAAGTGGCTGCCCCCTCGGGGAGGGGATACTCTAGTCTCTTTTGAAAGACCGTGAGTTTTGAGGTGGTCGTTGGAAACATCCTTGGAAACATTCTTAGCGTTGCCCTGTCCAATTCAGTCACCACTAGCCACATGCAGCTATTCAGATTTTTCTTAATTGTGGTGAAATGTACATAGCACAAAATTTAACATTTCAACCATGTCTAGATTAACAGTTCAGTGGCATCAAGTACATTCATTCTGTTGTAAACCATCACCACCATCCATCTCCAGAACTCTTTGTTTCGCAAAACTAAAATTCTGTCCCCGTTAAATATTAGCTCCCCGTTTCCCCCTCCCCCAGGTCCTGGCACCCTCCCTTCTACTTTCTGTTTCTATGAATCTGACAACTCTAGGGACCTCATGTAAGTGAAATTATACAGTTATTTGTTCTTTTGCCAAGGGCTTCTTTCACCTAACATTATGTCCTCAAGGTTCATCCATGCTGTGGCAGGTGTCAGAATTTCCTTCCTTTTAAGGCTGAATAATATTCCATTCTACGGTTACACCACATTTTGCTTACCCATTCCTCTACTGATAGACATCTGGCTTGTTTTCGCCTTTTGGTTACTGCAAACAATGCTACTATGAACACGGGTGTATGGGTGTTCAAGTCCCAGTGTTCAGTTCTTTGGGATACCTACCCAGAAATGGGATTTTCAGATCATATGGTGATTCCGTGTTTCAGTTTGGTGGTGGTGCTGTTGTTGTTGTTTGAGGAACCACCATCCTAAAATTTTAATCAACTAAAATTAAGTTAAATTTAAAGTTTGGTTTCTCAGGGTGCCTGGGTGGCTCAGTCTGTTAGGCGTCTGCTTTCTGCTCAGGTCATGATCCCAGGGTCCAGGGATCGAGCCCTGCATCAGGCTCCCTGCTCAGTGGGCAGCCCGCTTCTTCCCTCACCTTCTGCCCCTCCCCGCCAACTCATGTTCTCTCTTGCTTGCTCTGCTCTCTGTCAAATAAATAATCTTTAAATAAAATAAGGTTCAGTTTCTCACTCACACTAGCCACATTTCTAGTGCCCAGTAGCCACACGTAGTGGGTGGCTACCGGATTGCACAGTGCAGATAGAGAACACTTCCATCCCTGCCGGAGGCTCTCTCAGCCCTGCTCCCACGTCCCGTGGGAACCAGCACAAGCAGGAGAAAGTCACAAGCCAGACTCCTCACACCTGCCAGGATGGCTATTACGGCAAAAACAAAAGACAACAAGTGCCAGCATGGATGTGGAGAATTTGGAGCCCTTGCCCACGGCTGGTGGGGATGCAGAATGGTGCACCCGCTACGGAAAACAGTGTGAAAGTTCCTCAAAAACTTAAAAATAGAACTATCATATGATCCAACGATCCCACTTCTGGGTATTTATCCAAAAGAATTGAGATCAGGATCTTAAAGGGATATTAACACCCAGTGTTCGTTGCCGCACTATGCACAGTAGCCAAGGTCTGAAACAACAGAGGTGACCGTTGGCAGATGAGTGGGTCAAGGAAACATGATCCACGCATACAACAGAATATTATTCCGCCTGAAAAAAAAGAAGGAAAATCTGCAATATGCAGTCACTCTGATGAATCTTGAGGACACTGTGCTGAGAGTAATAAGCCTCTGTAGGGTGGTTGCCAGGGGCTGGGGGTGGGGGATGGGGAGTGGCTAATCAGCGTGCCTGAAGTTTCAGCCAAGCAAGATGAATGAGCTCCAGAGATTTGCTATATAACACTGTACCTAGAGTCAACAATAATGCCCTGTGCACTTAAAAATTGGTTAAGAAGGTAGATCTTGTGTTGTGTTTTTACACCAATAAAAATAAAATAATGGGGCGTCTGGGTGGCTCAGTGGGTTAAAGCCTCTGCCTTCGGCTCAGGTCATGATACCAGGGTCCTGGGATTGAGCCCCGCATTGGGCTCTCTGCTCAGCAAGAAGCCTGCTTCCCTTCCTCTCTCTGCCTGCCTCTCTGCCTACTTGTGATCTCTGTCTGTCAAATAAATAAATTAAAAATCTTTAAAAAATAATAAAAAAATAAAATAACAACCACAACAAAAAGAATTCCTAGAGCAAACAGAAGGACATGGGTCAAGCTGATGAGAGACTCATCTTCTAGCTCCAGATCTGTCGTGCACTTGCTAGGTGACCTTGGACAGGTTTCTCAGCCACTCTGTAACTTTTTCCTCAGTAAAATCAGGAGACTGGGCTCCAAGTGATGAGACCCTGTCTTGTTCTAAATGTATCACTCACCAGCTCTGGACACAGAGAGGAGAACCTTGTTAGCCCAGCTCTGACATGTGGGCACCTCTGTCTTCACCTTGGGGTAATAAAGCCAGCATGTGGAGAATTCAGAGGGAGCTCACAGGGGCTTTCTGGGATTGTGTCCAGTGCCATTCCTTACACACCTTTTAATGTCTGTACCACCTCCCTCCACCCCACACCTCACCCTGTCTCTGTCTCAGAGAAAGACAGGATTTTCCACGGCCCCAATTCTGTCCTTACTCCTGCCCCCTTCTCAAGTCACTGCCCTGTCGCTCTCCAGCTTCCTGAGAATGTGGCCCACATTCCACATCCATGTCATCCCAGCAGCCTGTGTTCCCACACTCCCCAAGACACTTTGGGAAGGAGAAAAGTCCCCCGTGTGTAGGCCAGTTGTCTTATTCAGGCATCTCAGAACTTCTCGTTCTTGAACATTTAGAGGCATGCTGACACTCTGTTTTTTCAGCTCACTGATGCTTCTTGGCTTGCATTTCTTCTTTTCTAATTACTCTTTCCCAGTCCCTGATATGGGGTCATGAGGGTCTTCTGTCCACCTAGCAGACACCTTTCTCATTCCACACATGATTCCCAAGCCATGTCTGACAGTCCAAGTGTTTAAACCCTTCATTGCCTTCAAGGTACAGTCCACAAACTCCTTAGCATGGCTCCCAGATTCAGCCTTACCTAGTCTCCCCGCCTGCTCTTCTGTCTCCCCCCAACCCACTCACGTCTTATGTTCTCTCCCAACCCCCATCCACGCAGCCTTTTCATACCTCCAGGCATGTGCTCATACTGAGGTGGCCCCCTACGTCACCCTCCTCCCTTCTTCATTCAGGGGTTATCTCCACTCCCCAGAGCTGAGCTCCGTTCCCTTTGTCATGTCCCAGAGCAAGTGCTGCATACATAGAGCAGAAGTTAAGAGCCCATACTCTGAAACCCGGCTACCTGGGTTCAAATCCCAGCTCTGTCACTTACCACCTGTGTGTCTTTCAGCAAATTACAAGCCTCTTTGGGCCTTAGTTTCCTCATCTGTAGAATGGAGGTAAATAAGAGTAGCTTCTTCATAAAGTTCTTTTGAAGATGAAATGAAACAATATGTGGAATAGTGTTAGCTATTATTAGTATGACATTTAATACAGTATTTTGGAAGGAGAGGAACCATGTCACATTTCTATTTATATCTATGCCCCTGATACTAAGAAAAGTGACCAAAAAAAGAAAAGAAAAATGACTGCCAAGTAGTAGGTGCTCGGTATAAGTTAATTAAAATAAACTGAATTATCACCTGTACACTGATGACATTTGCTAGGATAGACTAATTGCTGTAACAAACAACCCCCAGATCTCAGTGGCTTGGGATTGTTCCTTGCACGTGTCATAGTTTGATCAGAAGGGGGAGGTTGGGCTGTGCTCTATGTAGTCATGCAGGGACCCAGGCTCTATGCACATTGGATTCCGCCATCTGCAAGGGCCATGGAGTCTTCCTCTGGATCCTCTGTAGTTGGATGTAGATAGGAAAAGAGAGAAAAGAGGGTCTTCAGGAGGTTTTAGGGGCCAGGCTCTGGGAATGGCTTCTATCACTTCCTCCCACATGCCACTGGCCAGATTGTCTCATGACCTTGTCTTGATACAAGCAGTGGTGAGAAATATAACCTAGCAAAATGCCCAGACAAGAATGTGGAAACCGGAGAACATCTAGTTAGTCTGTGTTGTGAGCCCCGGCCCCAGGCCTGTGCTCAGTTTTCTCTGGGGAGCTCCATGGCTAATCAGCAGGCAACTCAAATCACTTAAAATCCCAGCCTGTTCTCCTTCCCCTCCTACTCAGTGGCACCACACCCACCCCACTCACCCAAACCAGGAACTTGGACACCATCATTGCCTTCTTTCTCTCCCTCCCTCCCCTCATCCACATGAAATCTGTCAAGCCCACCACCTGAAGGTGTCTGGGAGGTGTGTGTCCATTTTCCTGCATCCCCTTCATCCTTCCTGAGTTCAGGGTTTTCATCCTTCACCTGGACCACCTGGACCTGGGGCCACCATCCTGTTGGACTTCCACCGCCAGCATCCTTTCCCCCACGCCCTCACCCATCATCTGAACTTCCAAACAAACTATTGTCATCTAATATTTAAGTTTATCAAATCACTTCCCACTTCAGAAACTGAAATCGTGGTTTTCAAACCCTTTCAAATCAATGGAACCCTTTCAACCAAATTAATCTTACCTTTAAATAAACTAATTTTAGGGGTGCCTGGGTGGCTCAGTCGGTTAGGTGTCCAACTCCTGATTTTGGCTCAAGTTGTGATCTCAGGGTTGTGAGATCGAGCCCTGCGTCAGGCTCCCTGCTTAGCATGGAGTCAACTTGGGATTCTCTCTCCTCTCCCACTGCCCCCCTCGTTGCTCCCACACACATACACGCTCCCTCTATCTCAAAAAAAAAAAATTAATAAAAATAAGTAAGTGCACCTGCATGGCTGAGTTAGGTATCCTACTCTTGATTTTGGCTCAGGTCATGATCTCAGGGCCATGAGGTTGAGCCCTACATCAGGCTCCCAGCTCAGCATGGAGTCTGCTTGTCCCTCTCCCTCCCCCCATTGGCACTTACTTTCTTGCTCTCTCTCAATAAAATAAATAAATAAAATATTTTTTAAAAATAAAATAAATAAACTTTGAATTTTAGGAGAATTTTGGGTTTATACAAAGTTCCTGTCTACTCCTCACCCATTTTCCCCAGTGTTACCATCATAACTTACCATCACAGTGCCTTTGTCAAAACTAAGAAATTAACTTTGGTGCATTACCATTGCTGAACTTCTGAAGTGTTACTTGAATCCCAATAGGTAAAGCAATAAAAAAGGAGTTTTGAAGCAGATAAGGACTTTCCAGAAAGTTCCACCTGCCCAGTGTACACCTCACTTCCCCTTGCCCATGAGGTGGCCCCTGAGGCACCTCTGTGAAACCCAGTTTGAAGTCACTGACCTCGGGAAAAAAGACAAACTCTTTGTTGTGGCCACACTGGCCCTTGCTTAACTCACCGCCTTCTTTTTCCTTGTCCTCCTTTCAGTCATTCAACAAACGTTTACTGAGCATCTGCTGTGTGCAAGACCATTTTCTAGGTGCCAGGAACATCATACAGTTTCCAGAATTCATGAGCTGATAATCTAGTAGAGGGAAGACAAACTATGGAAAATAAACTTAATAAATGAAATACAGAGTACATAAATCGTGATGAGTGTTACAGTAAAAAATATAGCCAAGAAGGAGCAGAGGGAATGTTGGGTAGGGTTGCAACTTTAATTAGGATGGGCAGGGAAGCCCTGACTGAGGAATTAAAAGGATTATTCTGCCTATTTTGTGTCAAGAATAGACTGAAGGGATTGTGGAGGTGGGGACACTAATTGGGAGGTGACTGGGAAGATGGATTTGCCATTGACTGTGATGGGAAGGGGGTGGGGGGTGCGAGTTAGGAGCTGAGCTTTGGACATGCTAAGTTTTCCCTGCCTGGTAATGAGGGTAGCTGTTGTGTTGGGGGATTTGGAGTCTGAAGTTCAGGAAGAGGAGACAGGGCTGGAGATACAAATGTGAGAGTATCAGCCTGCAGAGGTTATTTTTAGCTATGAAAGTGGATAAGGAAGTGGATGTAAGGGGCACCAAGCACTGAGCCCGGGCTGGCTCTTCCAACATTAAGGAGGCTGGGGAGACGAGGACAGAATAGCACAGGACACAAAGAAGGAGCCAATGAGGGGAGTGTGGGTTCTGGACACTGTGCAAGGGAAGTGCGAAGGCATTTTGAGGAGGAGGGAATGATCGATAGTGTCCACCAAGGCCAATGGGGGATTCACATGAGAAATGAGACCTCAGCAGAATGGAGGTCTTCGGTGATTCTTGCCAGAGCTGCTCCGAGCAGAGGGAGAAGCAGAGACCCTTGGAGGCATTACTCATGGTTCTCCTAAAGAGTTTGCTGTCACAGGGAGAGGGGGAGAGATGGGGTATTAGCTGGTGGGAGAAGTGGAGTTCAGGGGTTTTCTTTCTCAAAGAGAAGAGATTCTGACAGATTTTATGCTGATGGGAATAACCCAGTAGGAAGGAGAAGCACAGAGATGCCAGAAAGGAGAGGGCTGGCAGGAGGGATATCTCCCACTAGACCAGAAGGCATGGGATTTGGTGTGGAGATGACACAGGTCATCTACACCCACACGAGGAAAGGCACAGTGCTGGGGCTGGGGAGGAGACATCAAGTGGGGGCCATGGGAGTTCTCTTCTAATGCTTCTATTTTGTCACAGTTTATCAAGGAAGGTTCTTTTTTTTTTTTTTTCTTCTTTTAGAGGGAGGGAGGGATGGAGAGGAGGAGGGACAGAGGGAAAGGGAGAGAGAGAATCTTAAGCAGGCTCCACACCCAGCATAGAGCCCAACATGGGGGCCCATCTCAAGACCCTGACAGATCATGACCTGAGCCAAAATCGAGAGTCAGAAGCTTAACCGACTGAGCCAACAGGTGCCCTTCAAGGAAGGTTCTTGAACTACAACGTCTAGTCCATTCAATAATTATTTGTCGGGTGGGGAGGTACTCTGGATCAGGCTGGCACTGGTAATACAGCTGCTAACAAAGGCATGGCTGAGCACCTGCTATATTCGTACTTCAGGTCCAACAGAGATGCCACACATGTACACGTGGGACTGTTAGACCAGCCATCTCAAATGTCAGGCATATGAAATGGCAGGCATATGCTTTTGCCACCTTTTTGTTAGAGCTAGCACCCTGAAATTTCTGTCCATCTACCTCGACGTGGGAAGAACAGACGCGTGTCAGGGTGGCCCCGCGCCTCCCCCCGGGGCAGGAGTTAACTCCTGGGGAGCTGGCTGCTCACCTCCATGACAAAGCGCTTGTCGTGGCTGCCCCCGGTCTCGGAGATGAGCTCGTACTTGAGGCCACGCCTCTTTTCATTAAGTTCCATAACAGGGTTCTTGCCATGCTTGGTCAGGATCGGCCCCTGCTGTTTTACAAATGATGTTCACTTCTTCCTCTCCCCCATCTCCCACCACCTCATCTTCCTCTTGCTGGATTTTAAGTCTCTCAACCCCCACTCTTTCCAGAACACTCTTCACCCCACTCCCTACTGTGATCCCATCCCCACCCCAAGGCCAGCACACTATCTATCATTCGGGAAAGCAAAGTTCCAAAGAATCAAGATTGTATCAATGGGCCCGTCTCCGTGGCAACAGTCATGAATGAGCCAAGCAAGGTAACCCTGGAGATGGCGTGAATGAGAAGTGGTCCGTTGCCACAGAGACGTGCTGAATGGAAAGGCCCCCACGAGCAGGAATACGTCACTGAGACAGAACAGTCGGCATGAAGTCGGTGTGCCTATTTTCAACTCAAGAGTTACAAAAATACATTTTTAAAAAGCTCACGATCCACCTCGTTCCTCTTCTTTGCCTCCCACCCCTTCTTTACCCTTCATCCTACCACTCAACCCAGGCTCACCAGGCCTCCTTCCAGCCCCTCGAGGACACCCTGGGGACTGCCGCCTCGCCATGCGTCTCCCTCCCCAGGCCAAGTTGGTGCTCCTTTGACCAACTCCTGTCTGACCTTCTGAGACCAACAAGGTCCTCAGAAGCCAAGAGCTGACGAAAAAGACATGAGACCCATTTGGAGGGCAAGAACAGTCCATAAACTGGACCAACTCAGCCTCCATCTGTGAAAGTTACCCCTTTGGTTAGATTGGTTCTCCAACAGGGAGCTGACCTCATAGCCCCAGCACAGAGGTACTGATCTGTGAGGTACTGATCTAATCACGCGGGCGATGGGAAACACACCCTCAGCACCGCATGGAGGCTGCCAGAGAAACTAATCATTGTGTTTGCCTCTGTAGGGCGATTCTGAGAGACTTGGCAGTAAGTGTGCAGAGAAAATTTACCTTCCACAGTAAATGCACTGTGTTTTCCTGAATTGCATACTTATGTGTATGCATTATCTTCCACAAAACCAGCCGAGAATGGTCATCGTCTTAGTCCATTCAGACTCATTTCCAGTCCATAGACTGGGTGACTGATAAACAACAGAAACGTATTCTTCAAAGTTCTAGAGACTGGGAAGTCCAGGATCAAAACACTAGCAGATGTGGTGTCTGGTAAGAGCCCTCATCCTGTTTCACAGATGGGTCCCCTTGGGGTCTCTCCACCCCCGTGACCTAATCATCTCTCAGAGGCCCCATCTCTAAATACCATCACATTGGGGCTTAGGATTTAGAAGCACAGAGGTGAGCAAAATATTTTCCTGTTCAGAGAAATGAGGCCCAGAGAAGTTAAGTGACTCACCCAAGTGGCAAAGCCAAGATTCAAAATCAAGCAGTCTGGATGCAGAACTTAGGTAGAAAAAAGAGAATGTGACCGGAGGTGTGTGCGTGCCTGTGCCTGTGTGTGTGTGTGTGTGTGTGTGTGTGTGTGTGCGCACACGTGCGCATGGGTGCACGCACATGTGCTTGTGTGCTGGAAGAGAAGAGCGGCGAAAGAAGAATCTGCAGAAGGTCAGCAGGTACCAGGCCATGTTTTGAGGGGTTGGGACTTTAGCCTTAAAGTACAAGGGAGCCATGGAAGGATTCAGACAAGGGGTGGATACAATCAGATCTTTATTTAGAAGGATTACCCTGGTTTCACCATGATAGCCAGAATGCAGGTGTATATGAAGGAGTCCCCCTGCCTAGGTACAGGGATGTCTACTCACCTTCTCTGCCCAGCACAGTATCAAGGGACAGACTGAACATGGCCAAGTTGAGCAGCCCCACTTGGGAGGTCAGACAGTGGATATGGAATATATCAGCCACTTGTCCTCCTCAAACCCCAAACTGAGGCAATCCTGAACTAATGAAGGGATCCATTTCCCTGCTTTGTCTTGTAGAAGACGTCGTCCAATGGTGCTGGTGTGGGCAGTGAAAGAGGAAGGCAGTGCAAATGAATCCTGACTCTGCCACCTCCTGCCTCTGTGACCTTGGCCAAGTCAGCCAGCCCTTCTGGACCTCAGTTTCCTTATCTATAAAATGGGCCCAGTAATAGCCTCAGGGGGTTGCAAGTGTTGTCAAATACTCAGAACATCATTATAACAGTGAGAATGATGAGGACCACCTGGGCTTAAACCATCTCCCTCTCTTGTAAGCTGTGTGACTTGAGGCAGGTTCCTGAACCTTTCTGGGCCTCATTTGTTTCATCTGTTCAGTGGGGATAATAATACCCCAATGTTCAGTGGGGATAATAATTCCTTCCTAGAGCTCTGAAGAGAATTAACTGGTATAATCCATGTGAAGCCCTTAGAAGAGGGCACAGCTCCTTGTAAGCGTTTAATAAATATTAGAGCCTATTCATAATGGGAATAATAATGCCTTCAGATCACTTCCATCATCATCACTGCTCCCAACGGCCTCTCTCCCGCTGCCCTGTGGCATCATCAGTTCTTGAATGGAATTCCACACATGTCCCCTCAGGGTGGCCACATTTAGCATCAGCGACCTGTCCCTGGGTACTGTTACCTCATTTCTGGAAAGCACTTTGGTGCTCCATGTGCTTTGCAGATTGGAAAGATCATGGGGCTTACATGATATCGAAGCCAACATTAGATCCTTGTGCCAGGCAGGTGGAGGACAGGCAGGGTAGAGCTCTCGCGCTTTCTCCCCCTGACCACCTCTGCTTTGCTCTGGGCCATTTCCTGTCCTGTTTGAGGCAAGCTGGACCCCTTCCCGCTTTCAGCTTTCCTGAGGGAGGTCATCTTCCTGATGGAAGGCCTAGAAGCCCACGCCTGGTGCCATGATTTCAGCTTGTCCTCAAAATCAGCGAGAATCATCAGAAGGCCACCGTCAGCTCTTTAGGCCCCAACACGTGTTTCCGCAGGTGGCAGTGAGCCTGGATTCAGTGCAGGGCTCTGCTCTGCCCTCAGGTGGCCTGCCCATTCTCCTGAGCTTGGGGCAGGAACTGTGATCTTTATTTCATTCACAGACACTTATACGGTGCTTACCATAAGCTTCACTGTGTGTGTGTGTACATATATGTGTGTGCCTGTGAAGCTCTCCTGAGCACTTTGCAAATATCAATATATTTTATCCTCCCAGCAACCCATTTGGTAGATGAGAAGACTGGGGCACACAGAGGTTAAGTTACCCCTCACCCAAGATCACACAGCCGGTGAGTGAAGGGGCCAGGATTGATCACATGTACCTCCCCACCCTTATAACAGTCACCAGGCACGTTTCTGTGGGGCTTGCTATATTCACAGACCAATATACAACAGGGTGTATATTTTTCAAACAGACTAAATGAACAGCTTTGCTTTAGGATCCTCTTGGGCTTGTCCAGGATATGTCAACTCTATGATGTGGGCTTGAACAAAACAAATTCCTAGACCCAAGGACAGACAGCCTGGGTTCAAATCGTGACCCTCCCATTTCCTTCCCGAGTGCCTTCTCTGAACCTACTGTTTGATCTGTAAAGTGGAGATAATTAGAATCTCCACTTCCCTGAAATGCTGTGAGTGCTCAGGTGGGTTTTTACACATAAAGTTCTTAGGGCTTTCTGGGCACAGAGCACTTGACTCAAACCAATCCCTCTCTCTCTGTTTACCTATCCATTGATTTACTGAGCAGCTACTATGTGCCAGGAACTGTTCTAGGTGATGGGGATACCTGTGACCTATGATCTAGCAGGATGGGGTTTACAAACAAGAACGATACGCTAGAAGGTGAAGGGTGCCATGGGAAAATGGTAAAGTTGGGTAAGGAGGTTGCCAGTGTTGGGTGGGGCTGCAGGATGCCGTGTTCAATGGTGTGTGGTCACAGCAGGCATTACCAGGAAGGTGACATTTGAGCACTTGAGCAGACTGAGGTGTTGATACATATTGCTACCATTTGGAGGCACTAATATGAGTTTAAATTTAATGTGAGTCAAATCTCACTTATGCCTTTATTTATTTAGAGAGCATGTGCATGTATGAGTTGGGGTAGATGCAGAGGGAGAGGGAGAGAATCTTTTTTTTTTTTTTTAAGATTTTATTTATTTATTTGACAGACAGAAATCACAAGTAGGCAGAGAGGCAGGCAGAGAGAGAGAAGGAAGCAGGCTCCCTGCCGAGCAGAGAGCCCGATGCGGGGCTCGATCCCAGGAGAGCCCGATGCGGGGCTCGATCCCAGGAGAGCCCGATGCAGGGCTCGATCCCAGGACCCTGGGATCATGACCTGAGCCGAAGGCAGAGGCTTTAACCCACTGAGCCACCCAGGTGCCCCAGGAGAGGGAGAGAATCTTAAGCAGACTCCATGCTCATCACAGAGCCCGGTGCAAAGCTCAATCTCATGACCCTAAGATCATGCATGACCTGAGCCAAAACCAAGAGTCAGACACTCAACCAACTGAGCCACCCCGATGCCCCCTCACTTGCCCTTTTAATTTGCCTGAGATCCAAAACTTGGCTAAGGAGCTAGGTCTCTTGGGGTCCTCCTTGTTCCTGTATCTCACAGATCTTTATTAAGATCCTGGCCTGAGGGCGCCTGGGTGGCTCAGTGGGTTAAAGCCTCTGCCTTCGGCTCAGGTCATGATCCCAGGGTCCTGGGATCGAGGCCCGCATCGGGCTCTCTGCTCAGTGGGAAGCCTGCCTCCTCCTCCTCTCTCTCTCCTTCTCTGCCTGCTTGTGATCTCTGTCAAATAAATAAATAAAATCTTAAAAAAAAAAAAAAAAAGATCCTGGCCTGAGGAATCCACCCCCACTGGGAGAAGGGGCTTTCTCCCTGCCTATCTGCCAGATTGTGGGGGAACGTATGAAACAAAGAGTTCAGAGTCATCTTAAAGCTGGTCAGATGGTGAGGAGATGACGATATTTGCTCGCAGGGAGAACAGGAGCCACACTGAGGGAAGAGACTGTGTTAGTTAACACCAGCTGCTATAACAGATAAAACCAAAAGCCTCCAGCTTAAGAAAATACATGAAAGAAAAATAAACTTCTTCTAAAGTGCAACTGGTGAGAGATGGTATAGGGTGAAGAGGTAGGTGAGAAAGTATGGCTCCACACAGTCACTCAGGGATTTGGGGTGATTGAGGCCCTGCCTTTTTCAACATGTAATTTCCAGTATTGCACTAAGAGTCTGCTCCCAGCCAGCAGGTTGGCAGAAAGGGAGAGTGGAATGAGAGTTATTTGTGGGCTTGACCAGGGAGTGATGAACCTCCCTTCTGACCCCATTCCATTGGCCAGAATTTAGTCACATGGCCCCACCTGGATGCAAGGGAGACTGGGAGATGTAGTTCCTGACCTAACAGCCATTTCCCAGCCACCCCACAGAAGGAGACTGTGAATCTTCATGCAGCACTCCATGCTTGTACCGTGTTTGTACCAGGAATTCAGGCCACTTCCCACCCACCCTCCAACTCTCTATGTACCAGGCACTGTTCTAAGTAATTTGCACATACCAACTCATTTCGTGCAACAGCCATATTCAGTGGGCACTATTATTAGCCACATTTACAGGTGATAAAACTGAAGCCCAGAATAGTTACATAACTTACCCAAGATCACATAGCTAGGAAGTGGCAGAGTTGGAATTGGAATCCAGGCAGTCTGGCTACAGAGCCTCAAGCTTGGCATAAATTTATTACAGTTACAAGGAGGCTGAGGGACCCAAAAAACATAATCCGCTCTTTGGTCACTAAGAAATTGGCCACTTGTAAAAATGAGTTCTGACTCAAAATATCTCACCCCAGGGCAACGATGGCCCACTGGGTCCACACCCTTGTTAATCAGGTTCTAGATCAGAGTTTTTCAGCCACCACACTTTTGACATTTGGGGCCAGATCATTCTTTGTGTTCTGTGCATTGTAGGAGGCTTAGCATCCTACAAGATGTGAGTCCCTGGCCAGCATCCACTACATGCCTGTAGGATTACCCCTACCCCAACATGATACTCAAAAATGTCTCCAGGCATTTCCATATGTCCCCTGGAAGATGAGATTACCCCTGGTTGAGAACCACTGTTCTAGATCGTTAAATATCATCCTGCAATGTAATGCAAGTTCAAGGCAGACTGACTTTGAAATTGCCAACCTTGTAAAAAAACAACAACAACAAAAAGAATTTCATAAAGTCAGTAGTGGCAAATTACACCTGGGTGGTGTTCATCTGGTTAAAAATCAACAAGGACCAAGAATCCACAAGCTCTGTAAAAGAGAATGGTTTGAATATCAAAGGATCAAGACGGTGTGATTGGTGAAACCCCTTGAGAATACAGAAATAAAAATAATTCTCCTGAAAATTCATGATGCAGAAGTGAAGGGAAGTGTGGGATGTTATGTACTCTTGGGCCTTTTTGTGGAGGAAATTGCACGTGTGCACACACAACACATCCTTGCTTGGGTATGCGCTTCAGGTGCTGTGGCTCCTGCTGACTGCTGACCGTAGGGGTGAGGAGGGAATGCCTGGGTTACGTTTTTTTTATGAATATCATCACTGCTGATTTGTAGTGGGTACTTACTTCATCTTCACTACAGCATGAGTAGGTGTTTTTACTATCCCCATTTCACGGAGGAGGAAGATGAGGCTCCGAAAGACGGACTAACTCTCCCAGTGCTATGCAGAGCCAGGATTCAGACCCAGCCTGGCTCCAGGTGTCTTGCTTTCAGCTAGTAGGCTCCATGGCCACCCTGATCCTGAGGGACCCCCACTTCTGGAATCTTCCATGTGCTCCCGATTGTCCTTCACTACTGACCAGAGGCAACATGGCTTCCCCACTCTTCCATTAGCTTGGGAAATGTGATCATGGTGTGTGAATTCACAGGGGAGCTTGGGGTTTTGTGGGGGAAATGAAGCGGAAGGATGGAGACTTGAGGTGGGTTCTGGCATGATGAGGAACCTACCTTTGCCTGAAGGAAGTAAGGAAGGAGATTGTTGGGGCACTTGTAAAACTCAGAGTACCATGAATCTGTGTAAAACGAGAAATAGAGCCATGCTTATTAGGGGGTTTGGCTGATGCCTTGGGACGGGAACTTGAGGACTTGTTTTCTGCTAAGACAAAGAATTAAGTGACTCAGGGCTGCTCTGCTCCTGCTTCCCCCAAGCCCTGCGTCTCTTCTGCTTTTTTCCCTTCTCACTTTCAGATCCGGACTTCTGCTGACTCATCTCTCTGAGCAAGGAAGGAGGGAGGAAGTTAGAATTGTTCATTGACCGTTTTCTTTCTTCAGTGACTCAGCTGTGATTCACATTTTAATTAATGGGGGAGAAAAATCTGATCAGCCTGAGGCATGTGTCCAACCACACATACCTCCAGGCTGGTTGTAATAAGAATAATACCCCCCAAATGTAGTAGCCCTGAATTAAACTATGGCTCGTTTCCTCCATTAGTCCTGAGTTCTCCAAGTTCTGGGTCCCCGGTGGGGTCCCCTGATCCAGAGGCAGCTTCTCCAAGCCCTGAAACAGCGAGTCTAATTCCCGCAGAGTTAGTCTGAGGTCAGGATGAGAAATGGAGTCTCGAGCCCTCCTGGGACAGTAGAAGGATCATGGGAGTGGAATAGCATTTCCTGAGTTGGTCTTTGGCTATAATCCCAGGCTTAAGCCCTGCCTCTCCCCTCCCCCACCCATACCTCAGGGCCTGAAATTTGTCAGACCTGATGGCAGCGACAGTTTCAGAGTTTGGTTTGCCCAGGGAACAAGAAATGTCCAAATCATCGTGACCACTACTTCCTGAGGGCTTACTATGCGTCAGGCAGTGTGCTCAGCAGTTTTCATGAATGGCCACATTGAATCCTCCCACTGCCCACAAAGAGAAAAGGCTTTTATATAATTCTTCTCCCTATGAGGAAACTGAGGCTTGGGAATTTGCCAAAAGTAGACAGTTAGTAAATAATTGGTCAGGATACAAACCCAGCCCCTTCCCACCTGAGAGCCAGAGCTCACATCTGCTCTACTCTGATGCCTTCCACTCAGCTGAAAAAAATTGGAGCTGACACCTCAGTCAACAAATACTTACTTATTGAGACCTACCATGTACTAAGGGTCCAACAGGGACCTGTCCAACACAGATCTGTGGCCTCATGGGGCTGACATTTTAGCTGCACAAGTGTACTAGTCACTGTGTATTAGATAAGTTAATATGTGTACTGGATAAATGCTTGCTGCTGTCACAAAGAACTCCCAAGATGTATAAGAGCTCAAACACAATAGAATTTAGTTCTTGCACACACACAAAGTCCAAAATACATATTCATAAACAGTGGGCAGCTCTCCTCCAAGCAGGGAGGCAGAAACCCAGGCTCCTTCCATATTGTTGCTCCTCATCGTCAATCCGGGGCTTCCAAAGTCTCTGTGCCTCTTGGCATGAAGCCACAGAAGGGAAAAGAATGAAGGAGGGCACCCGGGACATGTTTCTGGACCAGGCCTAGAAGTAGTCCACATGGCTTCTGCTCTCTTTTCACTGGCCAGATAATAGTCACAGAGCCATGTCTACCAACAAGGCTGGGCTATGCTGTCCAGCTGAGTGCCTGGGAAAAAGAGACCAAAAACAATGGAAACAGAGCTCCACATCTTCCTGGATCTTCCCCTGAGGAGTCCTACCTTAGGACAGCTCTCAGACACCCCTGTCTTCTTCTACTTCCTCTGTTTCTTGAGCTTCCCATGGAGAGGAATTGCTTTTGCTTTGTAGTCGGGCGAGGCAAGCACCTCGTAGAATATCTTTCTCCCAACTTGAAGACTTACTTGGAATAGGCAACAGGGTATCCCTGCCCCTTGAGATTAGGAGACCTGGAATCAAGTCTTGCTTCTCCAGAAACCTTTGTCTCAGAAAGTGGGGGATTTCAGAACACTCAGATGTGTACTCTTCATGGATCATCCATTCTTCTCACCTTTTATTGCTCTAAGCTCTCCACAGGAAACAGAATTCACCAATGAGATGGTTTCAAATGAAGAGTGGTCATGAAGAAACTCCTTAAAGAAGTGGAGGCAGAAAAAGGAAACAAGGGATGTTGAGATCCCATGAGGGAAGCCATTGCTACCCTAACACTTAGAATTCAGCCAAGGCAAGACCACACAAGAAGAACTAGGCTCAGAACCAGGGAGAGAGGGTGGAAACAGTATTACACCCTCTCTCCTTCACCTTCGGCTGGTGCCTCCCATTGGCCAAACCCAGCCAGGAACCAGAGCAAAGCATTCTGGGAAATGGAGTCCACAAGAGTCAACCTTACAGGGCACAGCACAGGCTGGAGAATGGACCTGGGGGGTAAACAGGGAATAATAAGCATACAGCAGTGTGTGACTGACTATGTACACTTGTTTATATAATCTACTCTATAATGCAGCTCCAGAGCTGCACAGTACAGCACAGTAGCCACTAGCCATATGTAGCTATGGCATAAAATATAAATGTAAATTAATTAAAATTAGCTCAAATGAAAAATTCAGTTGCTCAGCCACATTTTTTTTTAAATTTATTTGACAGAGAGAGATCACAAGCAGTCAGAGAGGCAGGCAGAGAGAGAGGAGGAAGCAGGCTCCCTGCTGAGCAGAGAGCCCGATGCAGGGCTCGATCCCAGGACCCTGAGACCACGACCCGAGCCGAAGGCAGCGGCTTAACCCACTGAGCCACCCAGGCGCCCCGCTCAGCCACATTTTAAGTGCTCACTAGCCACACGTGGCTGTTGGCTGCAGTATTGGACAGCTCAAAATGAAACATTTCCACCATCATGGCAAGTCTCCGATGTACCCTGAGCCCCTGCAGATTATGGGATGGAAGAGAAAGGAGTCAGACGTGAGGCTGGACAGTGAAGGAGGCAGTTCTGAAGGCAGACAGAGCTGTGGGTCCATGGGGAGGAGATTCTCTGAATAAAGGAGCAGAAGGAGAAGCAGGGAGGCTGAATGAGATGCTTGTCTGGCTAGAGGCTTACCCCATGAGGCAGAAAAAAGAGGCTTCAGTTCAAGGTTGGCTCTGACACTTAGTGGTGTATGATCTCAGACAAGACACTTGGCCTTTTAGAACCCCGGTTTGCTCTTCATCAAAATGGGTGTCAGCCCACCTGCCATGATGGCGATGCCAATGAACAAGGCTATGGGGAAGTAGGACTGTATAAGGTGTTAACTGTTGCTGTGTTGGGAAACGATCACTGAGGCCAGAATGGCCTCGAGAGAACCAGTGAAGAAGGTTCCTTTCTTTCCTACACGGTGGCTCTTACTCAGATCTTCAATATCCCTCAATATGTCTTCATCTTAAGTCACTGCCTTATTAAATTCACCCCACATCTGCTTCCAGTCTTCCCTCGATTCTTGAGATCTTGCCAACTTTTATGAACTCACTTCCTTTAAATTTCCTCAGGATCATCATCTTTTCTTTTCTTCTCCTCTGTCTTAGCGAAATCCATGGCCTTTTACTTTTCCAAGCCTGGGGAGTGTTGCAGAGTAATTAGAAATGTATGGGAGGTGGGACCAAAACCCAGCTTGGCCATGTGCCAGCTTTGTGGGCTTGGAGCAGTGACTCAACCTTTCTGATCTGGAAAGTAGAAGGAATGACAGGCCCCACTTCATAGGGTCTTCATGGGATTGATTAAAACAATGCACTCTGCCTGGCCCCCAGCAAGCACTCCGTAAATGTTACCTTCCTCCTCATTCTGCTTTTTCAGCTTTATAATGAAGTAGAACATACACACAGAAAAGCACACATGGCAGGTACAGCTTGAGTGACTTTCCAAAACTGAACATGCTCATGTACCCAGCACCCAAATCAAGCAACAGAATATCCCCAACATCCAGAAACCCCCTCATTCCTCTCCAGTCACCAGTCACCCCACCCTGACCTAGGAGGGCACGGATTAGTCTCAAGACGTGTTTTTGAATTATAAATGCACGGGGTCACAGGGCACACTCTCGTTGTCTTCCTTCCCTTGCTGTTGTGTGTGTGAGATCCGCCCGTGCTATTGCCGGAACCACGCAGCATTCAATGTCATGGCCGCATGGGCTGCACGGGTGATGGGCATTTCGGTGCTCTGAGCTTTGCAGCTATTACGGAGAGCTGTCGATGCTCTCATGCTTGTCTTTGGCGGGAGGTGTTCCCGGGACTGGGGTTTCTGGGTCATCAGGAGGCGTCCATTTAGCTCTGGTGGAAACGGCCCTAACAGTTCTGGGCTGTGGTGGGACTGGTCTCAGCTCCCACCAGCTGTGGGCGAGAATTGAGCTTTTGTTTTTACTTTGACCTGGGAGTTCCTCTCCCTCAGGAGGTACTTGCTAAATGTCTGGGAATTAAATTGAAAATGTACTCGTCCATTTCCTCGAGAGCTTTACTCCATCAAATGTCTCATTTGGACCTTCAGGCTCTCCTTCCGCACTGACTTGGTACACTTTGCTTGCAAACTTGGACAGATCCCCTCCATGTGGAAGACTCTCAGCCCCCTGGAGTCACCCGTTCTCTTCCCTGTTCTTGCTACGGTGTCTCAGGGACAGGTCTCCCTTCTACCGCCTCCTTCAGCCTCACGATCAGCGAGCGACCACGACGGTGCCCTTCAGCAGGCCGGCGAGACCTGCCGATTCTCCGAACCCACTTGTCTTGGCTCAGCCGCCATCCCTTTCTCCTCCCCCAGCAACCCCACTTCTCTGGAGGGCCCATCTTTTCTGGAATCACTTAACTCTCTCCTTCTGGGGTTTTTACATCTGTTCCTGCTTTTTATTTAAGAAAACACTGCACATTAAGAGAGCTTCAGGAATCACCCAAAATAGAAACGTGTCCTTTTGTGTAATCCTCTACTTTAAAAGACAAATAAGTGGAAGAAAAGCTCCGTGTGGAGGTTAAGATGCTCGAGAGAACCTTGTGTCAGTGGTCAGAGCTTTCCCTTTACAGGAGGAAACACAGGAGAATATTTCTGTGGCCTGGGGTAGGGGAAGGACTTCTTAAACAGAACTTTGAAAGCACAAACTCTAAGACAAAATAATACTAATGATAATGGATTAGATGAAAACGAATATTCTGTTCGAATAAAGACATTATGGGGACAGTTCAGGACCCAAACTGCCCACATCCCAATCTTGCTTTCCCATTTCCTGTGAATCCACAGGCAAGTTACTCAACCTCTCTGTGCCTCTGTTTCCTCATCAACAAAATGGAAAGAATAATATCTACCTATGGGGTTGTTAGGAGTTTAAAGCAAGTTAACACTTATAAATCCTATAGAATAGCCTCTGGTGCATAGAAAGAACTTAAGTAAAATCTGTAAATAGTGCCCAGGATGGTAGAAAATTAACCGATCAGAGATTAATATCTCACTGCTATCTATTACATTACCCCTTAGCCACATGCAACTGTTTTCAATGTAATGAATTAAAAGTAAACACAACCTAAAATTCTGTTCCTGGGGTACCTGGGTGCCTCAGTCGTTAAGCAGCTGCCCTTCCGCCCAGGTCATGATCCCAGGGTCCTTGGATCGAGCCCAGCATCGGAAGCCTGCTTTTCCCTCCCCCACTCTCCCTGCTTGTGTTCCCTCTCTCGCTGTGTCTCTCTCTGTGTCAAATAAATAAATAAAACTTTAAAGAAAAAATAAAACAAAATTTAGCTTCCCACTCCCACCAGCCACATTGCCAGTGTCCAGAGCCCCATGTGGCCACTGGCTGCCATATTGGGCAGCGCTGATTAAGACCATACTAGGCAATGTCTGCAAGTCAACAAGAATAACATACAACCCCGATAGGAAAACAGGCAAAAACTGTGATCAGGGAGATTAGAGAAGAGAAGTCTGAAAAGCTAATCAGTATATGACGTGGTACTCAAAATCATTTGTAATCAGAACGATGAAAATTAAAACTGTGAGTATTTCTGTATGCCTCTCGTGGTGGGAAAAATCAGCATGGTGGATGAGCCAAGGGTCCGCAGAATGTGTGAATGGAGAAGGCTCCTGCCCCACGGCTGGGGGTATGGCCGGTGGGGGGGCTCCATGTGGAAGGTCATCAGCATGCTAAGTTGGGTTAAGTCAGACTCACCAGCAGTTATCCCCAGGACATCCACCATAGGGAGATTTTTGCTGGGTCTGTAAGGAGTGGTGCGAGAATGTTCACTACACCAGCATCTGTGGACGGGATGCCGGAAGCCAGCTGGTGCCCATCCCTGGAGAACGGGGATGTGGTAGATACACCTATGGAGAGCCCCGAGCCCAGTGAAAGCTCCAGATGGCACATCCAATAGACCACCCAGGATAGGGCTTAAAAACATGGTTCTGGGTGAAAACAGGAAACAACAGAATATGCTTTAACTTCGTGCCGTCAATGTAAGTTAAAAATATAAGCACTCAAAATAAAGCACATGTTTTGCAAGAATGCACTCCAATAAGACCAAATTAAACATTATATTGGTTGTCTCTCAGGGGAGACAAATGAAAGTAGGGCTCGGGGATAAGAGGGAAGGAATGAAGGAAGGAATGAATGAGTGGAAAGGGGCATTGCACAGACCAAAGGTGGAAAGATGCCATGAACTGAGGAAAGCGATTAACTTGACTCTCCCAGTTTGAAGATTTTTTAAAAAGGAATTTTAGAAATACTTTTCCCAAGAGGAGGTAAAAGCCAAGTGATGTAAAAATAAACTTGAAGAGGATTTGCACAATCTATGAATGGCAAGAATATAGAAGGCATGAAAAGAAGTTATGCTTCTAAGTACCCATCTCACGAAGATCTGACCCTGTCAATCTTGGCAGGTGCTTCTTCTAACCTGAGGTCAGGGGTCCAGAGCAGCCCCCATTCTCTCTTCTGCTTTCTGACTGTATTGACACCTCCTTGTCACTCTCCTGTCCTCTGCTCCTCTCTCTCAGCCAGTAACCTCACCCTTTACCATGAGGTCTCTCCAGCCCCAGGGCCTTTGCACATATTTCCCTCCTCACCTACCTGGCACATAGTAGTTGCTCCTCCACAAATATTTATTGACGTTCTGACTTTCAGGCAGCAGAGAAAAACCTAGCTTTTTTCTGCACTTAGGTTAGTGGAGGCATGAACTTGGCTAAAGTTCTGAGAGAGGGGAAGGTAGAGTTAACCAGGGGAACTAGAGGTGGCACAGCAAGACTCAGGAGCTAGGTACCACATGTTAGCTATGTGACTGCAGACAAGTAGCTCACCCCGGGTCTCAGTTTCCCTGTCAATGAAATGAGAGTAGAACACTCACCTGGTAAAGATTCTGAGGCATGGATCTGAGTATGTAAAGCAGCGAGCATACAACCTGACAAAGGAAGAAAACTCAATGACTTGCCTTTATCAGTGGGGTCTGGCATAACTTGGCCACAAGTAACACAAGAATACAAATGATGATGGTGAAGAAAAAAGCAAACATTTGTAGAGGACTTACCAAATTCCAAGCACAGTTCCAAGCATCTTGCATAAACCCCCACACCTACTGGGGTAAGTACAATTGTCATCCCCATTGTACTCTTCAGGAAACTGAGGAACAGAAAAGTTGAGTGACTTGCCCAAGGTCACACAGCTAGTGATTGGAGGGATGGGGATTTGAACCTAAGCTGCCTGGTTCTTATCCACTAGAAAAGATGTTTGTTATCCACATTGTAAGAAGTCTGGAGGCCCAGTGGTTGGTTGCAGGATTGGCTCCACAGCTTAGTGATGTCCCCAAGGAATCCTTCCCATCTTTCCACTCTTGTCATCTCCATTGTAAGGACTCTCCTGGTAATCATTACCACTCATGGTCCCAAGATGGCCACCTTGTTCCAAGATGTCTACAGAAAAGTGTTAGGCCAGAGAAGAGGAGGGGTTGTCTCCTGCCATGTGACTCCTCTCGGGGGAGGGAAACTCGTCCCCAGAAGCCTCCAGCAGGCTTTCACTAAGATCCTGTTAGGCATATGACCCAGTCATGTGACCCGTGCTCCCATCAAAGGGAATCCTGAAGAAAAGAGACTATTGGTCATTTTCTGACTCTTTGATGGAAGGCAGACTCCACTGACAAGGGAGGGGGTAGGATTGACTATTGAATAAACAACCATCACTATCTTCCATGATTCTTTTCCTAGTTTAAGGGAAGTCCTATCTTCTACCTAGCCTTCCATCTCTTTTAGAGTATATTAGTTATTGCTAGGCTTTCTTACATTTAACTTCCTTCTTATCTATTCAACAAGCATTTATTGAGCACCTACCTATATGCCAGGCACAGTTTTAGGTACCAAGGATACAGCTGTGAACAAAACAGATGAAAATTCCTGCCCTGGTGGTGGGGGGTGGGGGGCATGCAAGAGCAGCGCCATCCAGTGGAACTTTCTACGATGATGGAAATCAACTGTCCACATGTGGTTAGGGAGTACTTGAAATACATCTAATGCAACCGAGGGACTGAATGTCTAAATTAATTTAATTTAATTATATATTGAAACAGCTACATGTAAGTGCAACTAATGTGACTGAGGAACTAAACGTCTGATTTAACTTAAATTAAATTAAGGGTATATTTAAATAGCTGTGTGTGGCTAGTGGTTACCATATCAGGCAGCTCTAAAGGCCAAGGGATACATTATCAACTTCTCTCTCTGGACATGTCAACATATTTAGTGTTTCCCACCCTGAAAATCCTCCTTTCTCATACCCAGGCTCTTCTTTCTGGTTCGTCTTCTCTTTCTTATTTTTTATTTTTTTTCAAAGATTTTATTTATTTATTTGACTGAGATCACAAGTAGGCAGAGAGGCAGGCAAAGGGTGGGGGGGAAGCAGGCTCCCCACTGAGCTGCTCATCCTTTGCACCTGACTCATCCATGGGCTGCCCTAGAGACCATCGGCTTTGCCTTTCTCAAAACACTTTTGAACTTGACCCCCAGGGATGACTCTCTCTGCCAGGTCTCCTGCAACCTCTATGACTTCCTCTTTTTCACCAAGCTCCTTCCTCAACACCTTCTCTTTTTTTTTTTAATTTTTAATTTTTAATTTTTTTATAAACATATAATGTATTTTTATCCCCAGGGGTACAGGTCTGTGAATCACCAGGTTTACACACTTCACAGCACTCACCATAACACATACCCTCCCCAATGTCCATAACCCCACCCCCCTCTCCCGGCCCCCCTTCCCCCAGCAAACCTCAGTTTGTTTTGTGAGATTAAGAGTCACTTATGGTGAGGGTTGATGGTGAGGGTGAGTCACTTATGGTCACTTATGGTCACTTATGGTGAGGGTTCCATTTATTCTTTTCCTACCCCACAAACCCCCCATATTGCATCTCCACTTCCTCATATCAGGGAGATCATATGATAGTTGTCTTTCTCCGATTGACTTATTTCACTAAGCATGATACCCTCTAGTTCCATCCACATCGTCGCAAATGGCAAGATTTCATTTCTTTTGATGGCTGCATAGTATTCCATTGTGTATATATACCACATCTTCTTTATCCATTCATCTGTTGATGGACATCTAGGTTCTTTCCATAGTTTGGCTATTGTAGACATTGCTGCTATAAACATTCTGGTGCACGTGCCCCTTCAGATCACTACGTTTGTATCTTTAGGGTAAATACCCAGTAGTGCAATTGCTGGGTCATAGGGTAGTTCTATTTTCAACATTTTGAGGAACCTCCATGCTGCTTTCCAGAGTGGTTGCACCAGCTTGCATTCCCATCAACAGTGTAGGAGGGTTCCCCTTTCTCCGCATCCTTGCCAGCATCTCAACAACTTCTCTTAAAATGTTGTTCTTCCCCAACATTCCACTGGGGGGCCTTGGCTTTTTTCACTTGCCCTATCTACCCCTAGGATATCTGGTCTACCATAACCCTGTTTTCTACCACTCTTTTCTCACTTACCAGATTTTTACTGAGTTCTTGCTAGGCCATAAACAGTGCTACAGGCACTATAAACAAACAAACAACTTTGTCCTCATGGTGCTCACATTGTAAACGAAGGGGTGAATAATAAATGCAACTTAATAAGCTATATAATCCTTCAGAGTGAAGGATCTCCTTAGCAAGAGGAGCCAGGGAGATCCTCTCTGAGAAGGCAAAATGTGAGCTCTGAAGGATTTGAAGAGGGCCAGCAAAGCAAAAAGGGAGACAGTTGAGGGGATAGACATTTGCAGTAGAAGAAATGGTCAGTATAATTCCCATGGCAGAAAGGAGCTCTTCCTGTTGGAGGAACAGAAGATCAGAGTGGCCAGGATGTGGTGGGACAGGCAGTCAGTGGGAGTCAAGTCATGCAAGGTCATGTGGTCATGGTAGAGTTTGGATTATATTCTAAGCCTGATGGAAGCCAATGGAAGGTTTGAACAAGGAAGTTACAGAAAACTGGCATCTCAAACTCATCATGTCGACAGCCCAGTCTTGATCTTCCTCCAAACCTACCCCTTTCCTATTTCAATTTACAGAGACTTCATCCTTCAGGTAGCTCAGGCCAAAACTCTGCAGGCCTCTTTGATTCTTCTAGCTCCCACCCCACTCAGTCTTTCCATGGGAAGCCCTGGTGGCTGCCATATTGTTCTCCATAGCACTTGCCACGATCTAACATGTCATGTTTTCCCATTGTCTCTTTGTGCCTGGCAGTGTCCTCAGGCACCCTGTAGTAGGTGCTCAATAAACCCTCATTGAATAAATGAATAGCTGTTGCTTAGTGGCCAATTCAGAACCAGGAAGCCAGTCTTCCTTTCTCCCTTTCCCGCCATGGCCTCCACCCCATTCAATGAGCCATGTGAGGTAGAAAACTGGTGTTCTGGAGTCCTGGGGTCCTGGCTTTGAGTTCTTGCTCAGTGGTATGGACCTTCATGCATTAGTAACTTCTCCAGGCTCTAGTTTCCTCTGGAAAATGGGACTCATCCTGCAGACTGCTGGGATGCAGGGAGGATTTGATGAGCCCAGGCAAGCTCCCCGATGCCCAGCAATCAATGGCAGCTATATTTAAATTGGGGCCTCCTTTGTACTCCCACTGCCTTTGTCCTAGTTCCAGCCCTCATTACGCTGGCCTGCTCTCACCGCTCCCTCCTCGCTCTGCCTCCATCACTGCCCATCTGTCCTGTCAGCTGTCAGCCTTGTCTTCACCACGCCAACCCTAATCACATCCCTCCCCTGCTCCGAAACCTTACATGACTCCCACTGTCCACAGGACAAGACCCACCTCCTCAGCTCCCAGTTCACAGCCTCCAACACCAGCCCACCCATTTTTCCCCACCAATATCCTGAACAAAGCTTGTCTTTGTGGGGCCTTCTTGGCCACAGAAACCTCCCCACCCCAACCTGTCACATTCCCTCTTAATTCCTTCTCATCCTTCCAGGGTGAGGGATGAAAAATAGTACATGTTAGGTGCCAGGTTAAGATTGCCCTGGGCCAGGGGGAGGTCGGATTATCTGCATTTCTGAGGCTTAGACAGATTAGAACAAAGGCCACATAATGTGAAAATGTAGGGCCAAGGTTTAACTCTGCATCTGAGATTTTGTGCTGTGCTACCTTCTTGTACTTGGGCTCCATGGTGATGCTGTCCCCAGGTCTCCTGTCTGTGTTTAGGTCCTCCTTATTCTCCAGCCTGCGGCCACAGGGCCTAAAGCTTGAACCTCACCCACTTGTGCAGTCCCTGGAGGGTGGGATCAAGTTCTTCTCAGTGCTACCACTGTGCCCAGTGCAGCCTGGCCCAGACCCACCACGGTTCACTTGGAAGTGTGGTGGCCCATTCCTCACCCCCTTCCAACCTCTGGCCTTGCCCTGTAGGGGACCTTCTTGTAATACAGGTCACATCCCATCCCTCCAGTGCTCAGAACGCTCCGTGGCTCCCACGTCACTCAGAGAAGGAACCAGAGTCCACGGAACCACGACCCACTGGGCCCTCTCTGATCTGCCCATCACCACCCTGCCCTCACCTCCTCCCACTGTCACCCTGGCTGGCTTGGCTCTGGCCACCCTGGCCTCCTCACACTCCCTCAGCTGCACACCAGCAGAGCCACACTCATTGTTTGGTTTGGTTTTCTGTGGGGTTTTTTTTTTTTTTCCCTTTTCATTTATTTCTGAGTAGCTTAGCACACTTCCTGTGTGCCAGGCACCATGCCAACCACAGCACCTGTATCAGTCCATTTAATCCCCACATCCCTTTGAGGCATCATCAGTACTGTTGTTATCCCTGTTCTATAAAAGGAGAAACTGAGGCACAGAGAGGTGTACTGGCTTGTCCCAGGTCACCCAGGTGGGAAATGGCAGAGCCGGGATTTGAACCCCATGCAGGCTGGGCTTGTAATACTGAACCACTTTCCTGCCAGTTGGTAAAAAGCGCTGAGCCCTGAAGGGTCTACCATTCTCCCTGAATGCTCCCCAGGACCCCTGGGCCTCCCCACGAATCATTCCAATTGTGCATGTGAAATATATTGAATGTCACCCCAACCACATGCCAAGGAAGCTTCTATTCCTCTCAATCCGGTGTTTATTACCACCATCAACCATACACCTTGTTGGGGTCGTTGTAAATCACCTTTTATCCTATAAGGCAGGTACAGTAAACACGGGAGATAAAACTGAGGCCAGCAAGGTAAAGTCACCTGCCTGTGGTCACCTAGCCAATAAATGACATCAAATCCCACTCCCGTCTGACCCTGAAACCCACCCTCTGTTTTCCACTCTGGCTTCTTTCTTCCAGCATCTTGGCGACAGTTGGGACGGAGTTTGACCTACGGACGCTGAGGGCAGTTCGAGTGTTGAGGCCGCTCAAGCTGGTGTCTGGAATCCCAAGTGCGTGAGTTTCCAACCCTGGAAGGGGTCTGCTTAGGGGTCCTAGGAGTCCTCAATTTCCCCTCTGCAGAGCATCTCAGAAGCAGCCCCTGAGTGCTTCCCAGCTTGTACCAGGGCTGCCTTCTCTTGGGGGGGATGCTCCCAAGGGACCACCAGGGACCTGGCAGCTGGTCTCCGTGAGCTTTCAAAAGCAAGCCAGGAGCCTCTCCTATAACCACAGCATCTGTTTATTGAGCACCTGCTGTCTATCAGGAACCATGCTGATACATCTCAGTCAGTACTCAAGGCTCTTGAAGTTGGGAGGGAGTGCTGATATCTCCATTTTACAGATGTAGAAACTGAGGCTCAGAACAGCTGAATAATTTGAGCACAGTCATGTGGCTGAAAATGGCAGGATTAGGAGTTAGCAAGTATGACCCCAAGCCTGGCCACTAACACTGGTGGCAGTGACTGTGACCATCTATGGAGCACCTGCTGCATACTGGACACTGTAGAGAGAATGTTGCATGCATTGTCTTGTTTGTCTTCTCAGTGGCCCAGTGAACCCATTTTACAGATGAAAAGGCCGAGGCTCAGACAGGTTAAATTCTGCACCTGAGCTCTGACAACCTGACAGTAATGAGCTCCAGAGCCCATACTCGTCCCATCTTCTTGCTTTCTCCTACTCCAAGGGTGCTCTTGCCCCACCTGTTGGACGCAGCTGCCATTTTCAGGGTCAGACGTAGATTTGGCTGCCAAAAACCAAACAAAACAGGGCTGACCTTTTTCTGTCCCACTGCCTCAGTTAGTACTACTACTACTAATTTGAAAGCACTTACTAAAAAAGAAAGAAAGAAAGGAAAAGAAGAGAAAAGAAAGCACTATGTGCCAGGCACTGTTCTGAATATTTGCCATTTTAAAAATTCGTTTGTCCTCACGACAAGCCTGTGAGGTAGGTTCTATTATCAGTTCCATTTTACTCATTGGCTTCATTTGTCAGGTTCATTGCCATCTGGATTGAAACAGTAAGATCTCCCAGACGACCACCAGCAGGGTCTTTTCGTAGAAAGAAGGCACTGTGCCTAGCTGTCCGTAGGACTCCAGGAGCTGCCGGCATTGCATTAAAGGGTCATTCCCAAACTAATACTAACAAGAATTTCAGCACCTGTGATGGTACTTTGCCAGATATGTGCTCTTTCATTTAATCCTGAGAAGGAGGTGCTATTCTAGTCCCCATTTACAGATGAAGAAACCAAGATTCAGAATGGTGACCTGACTTGCTGAAGGTCACATTGCTAGTAAGCAGACAACTAGGTCGGTCCCCTCAGTGCAGACTTAGCTAGGTGCTCAGATGGCCCTGCTTTATCTGGGGAGGGGTGTCAAGAGAGAGGGAATGAAGGCAGGAGGATGGGAATGGAAAGGTTACGAGCAAGGATACAGTCTCGGCCTGATCCTGCGGGAAGCTCAGGAGTGTGAGGAGCACCAAAGTTATCCTCCAGCCTGAGGCACAGGGACGGCTGGCCTTTTATCCTTCTCTGGTCACTTACTGGGGGCAGGGGGTGGGGGAAAGCGGGAAGACAAGGGCTGCTTAGGTAAGGCAGCTCTTGAAAACCAAGGGCATTTGTATAAAGAGGAGGGGCAGCAGGGAGCCATTCGCAGCCAGCTGGAAGGGGGGCTCAGCAGAGGGGGAAGCTCCCCGGCCTGGGCACTCACCGCATGCAGTGTCCAGAGCCCTAACCACTCTGCCCACCGCCTCCATTAGCATCACCCTTCCATCGCGGGTCCCTGGGGCTTCCACCTGCCAGGAGATGCTAATCGTGAGCCCTGCAAAGTTCTTCTAATCAGGAAGCAAGGCCTTGGGCTTTTTGTCTGAACCCTGATTTTAACCATAGACTTTCCTAAGAACACAATGGCTACAAACACACAGATTTGACATCCCTCAGACCTGGGTTTTAGTCCCGGCTCTGTTATTGCTGACGCCCTTGGATGAATCACCTCTCTCGGACTTGCTTCCCACCTCTGAAGAATGGGGTAATTTTACACGGGTGCCCACTTCATGGGGTTGTGCTAGAAGCCAATGAAACCATGTCTGGTTTCTCAGGACTGGAACTGGGACGTTGACTGCTGTCCCCGCGCAGAGGTGTGGCTGGCTTCGCCGGTGCCTCTGCATGAATTAGGAAAAGACGCCCCCTCTTGGTGGGAAAAATTAGGAAAAGGCACCCTGCTCTGGGTAAAAGCTTCCCAACACCCAGGAATATGGCTCAGAAAGCAATCAATTTCCACCCCTTCCTTAGCTAAAAGGTCAACAAATGACAGCGTATGTCAAATGCTTTAAAAATATTTTAAAAGAAGAAGGGCTTAAAATATTAAAATATTAGGAGGGCTTGTTCCCATTTTATGACAACCAGCCTGTGTGGTCCCTCGTCATCGGCCCACCCCCAGCCTCGCGTGTGGGTTCCTAGAGTTTGGGGTGCTTGCTCACAGAGCCGTGCGGCTCTCTCTGTGTCTTCTCAGGTTTACAAGTCGTCCTGAAGTCGATCATGAAGGCAATGATCCCCCTGCTGCAGATCGGCCTCCTCCTATTTTTTGCAATCCTTATTTTTGCAATCATAGGGTTAGAATTTTATATGGGAAAATTTCATACCACCTGCTTTGAAGAGGGGACAGGTAGGTCCAAGCAGCATGATGTGGTTGGTTTTTGTCTTTTGGGTTTTTTCCAGCCTTCCTCCCTTGGGGACAAACTCCTGGAAAGGATATGCAAGGCTTTGCTTCTTTCTCCTGGCAGCTGGGAAAACTTCCTTGCAAAGCGCTACAGGCAAAGCCAGGGGTGAGATAACCCTTGGGGTCTTGGTTGTTCTAGGGCCTTGCATTGGGGTTCCCCAGAAGCTGTCCCAGGGGTAAGTAGTTTATTTGGGAAGTGATCCCAGAAAGTGCCAGAGGGGGAGTGGGGACATGAGACAGGGAAGGAAGATATCTAGTAAAGGGGTGTAGTGTTATCAAGCAAGCTACCATTGTGGGCAGCTGGGGTCCGGTCCCATTGTGCAGCTTGGGGACGTAGCATAGGACACACGCTTCAGACCCATCCCAGCCAGGGGGCAAGGGAGTCAGGGTCTTATCCACCAACTTCTGTCTGACACTGGCAAGGACTGTCCCTGGGTGGGCATTAATGTCCCGGCACGGCTGGCGGACCCGCATGCCGGGCTGGAGCAGGCATGAAAGATGTTTTCAGGTGGGAGGGTGGGGAGGCCAGTCCAACAGCAGGATTTGGACAGGGTGCCAGCAGCTTCTGCCTCGTAACCTTACAGGGACCACATCCCAGGCTGTGTTCTTAAGCAGGAGGAAAGGGGACAGCCTGGTCATGAAGGAAGAGGTCTGATTGCTTTGTTGGGGGGCAATCCCCATTGCCTGGAGAAAAGGAATAGAGAAGGTGGCCCTCTCGGCAACCCCCCCCCAGAATGTACCTTGAAGACACCCCAGCTGGGAGGCAGGACACCAACAATCAGAACCTAGCACAAGCAGGGTTCTGTGTCAATGGCAACTCCTCAGTGGTTGGGTGAAGAAATGCAAGGTTGGGGGACAGGCAGAGAAAAGCCAGGAAGGCAGGAGGCTCACTTGTAGGACTCAGCTCTGAATCAGCAATGTCACAGGGCGGTGTCCCCCACTATCCACACACTCAGGGGCCCCGGCACCCTCCAGATACATTTTCTATTAAATGTCCTGCTCTCCAAGCTCCTTCGCTCTCTGAAGCCCAAGAACCAAATGGAACCGGATAAGGACAGAAGCCTGGATGTCTGTGTTGGGACCACTGGCCATCTTGGTCCAGATGGGCTGGCTGGCAATGCTGATCATGGGACAAGGGAACCATGAATTCAAGGGATAGACAGCGTGGCTGGTGAATCTAAAGGGGAACCCCTGTGAGAAATGAAAGGAGTTTTAGGCCCGTCTCTGGGAAGAAGATTCTGTCCAGGAGTGGCTTCCCACGCACCCCACGTGGTGGAGCCATGGCCCAAGACCACCCCAGAGGGAAGGAAAACTCAGTTGGAAACGTTTATTCAAGATGTCCTTTTTCTTCCTCCTTTTCTCTTGCTCCTCCTGACTCCTTCTCTCCTGGGCTTGTGAAGTTTGCTCAATATGGGATGTCCTAATTATTTCTTTTCCCGATGAAGAAGGTGTTAATTGAGGCAGAGCTATTTCTGCGCCTGGCCTCGTCACCCGGGCGGAAACACAGGAGGGAGAGATACAGGGCAGGGCCCCTCGGAAAAGTCAGCCAAGAGCAGAGAAACCAGGACTCCTGGAGCCTAGGTTTTGGGGTTTTGTTGAGGTGATTTTTTTTTCTTTTTTGGTCTTTCTAGTCAAGCAGACACAACTGGCTTAGGTCTGAGTGGGGTTGTGAGGGGGCAGATGTGGGGGGGAGCAGCTGGGGGGTTAGAAAACTTCATTTTAGGAGGATGACTGAAAAGCTCACGATTAAAAATATAAGGCGTGTGAGTAAGAGACAGATATATACAGACACCCAGGCAGCAGGTTAATTTTAAAATATATTTATAACCAAATTCCTCAGACTCTCTGGACGGTTGCTTTTCTAGAAGCAATGCTCAGAGTGTTTCGTGATGGGGGGGCGGAGGGTTGAGGGGGGATTGAAATCAGGAGAACCACTGGGCCAAACTGCCAAGGAGAGACAGATTTTAAACTGCATCTCTTTATCCTCGGGAACCCGGTTCCTGCGTGCCCAGAACCGTGCCAAACACTCAGAGAAATGCAAAGGTAAAGTGGAAGGCATTCTGCTTTCTAAGTGCCTCCAAAATCGTTTAAGGAGATAAGATTCCTCATCTCCAATCAGTTTATAGCCATGAAGGCTGACATGAGCTTTATCTCCCCACTAAATATGGACGAACATTGGGGAGCTCTTGTAGCCCTGAGGAAAAGGAGGGACCAGAGTTCACTGGCTGCCGCAGGGGGCTGCAGGGGGTGGGAACTGAGCCAGACTTGGTCACAGGGTGGAGACATAGAAGGTTCTGGACAGAGGTGACCTTCCCAACAAACACTGGTTCTCATTTCTTATAGGAGCCCATGCATTTTCTTCTCCCCACTCTGAGCCTGCTGTTTAAAAGATGTTGCCTTCCCATCTGTATCTGTATCTGTTAAATATTAGCCCCCCTGTACCAAATCCAGAATGAATGAGAAAGGCATTTCCAGCCACTTAAACTAGTGGCCGATGTGCTCATTTCTTCTTGAGCAGTGGGTGTCAGCTCTGAGAGTGGCGGGTGTCACTTTGTGTGACCTACAGTTTCTATTTAACTAACGCTTCAAAGGCCAGTAAGATTCACGCCTTCCGTGCTGGTTTATTTCTCTCTGCGGCATGCTGAGTGGGGGTTGGGAATTTGTGCCCATAGCACATACACTGAGAGCTATTTTTATTTTGTGGAGACCTTGAATTTGCACACTTGGCTGTTTGTTTTCTTGGTGGACAGTGTTGCTCTCTGAAAACCTTCAAAAGTGTGACTCACTGAATAGGGTCCTCTTGTATCCACTGCTCTGGTCCAGTGGGGACACCACTGGGTCATTCTGTGCTCCCCGATGCCATGTGTTTCCAGGGTCTCCCCATCAACACCTTGGAATTCAGACCCCACCTTTGGCACCCAGCCCAACTTCACCAGGAAGTTGTCTTTGGTTGCCAGCAAAAGGGGCATCTGTTGGCATGTGTCTCTTTCCTTGTGGCATTTTTACAATCTGCCTCTTGCTGTTTGGGGAGAAAACTTAGCTCCTGTGCCTAAGGGTAAGTACTGTGTGTACTGGCCTCCCTCGCCCCCAGAACAGCTCCCTGAGCCCAGTACATCTCAAAAGAAAGAAAGAAAAGAAAAAAAGAAAAGAAAAGAAAGAAAAAAGGAAGGGAGGGAGGGAGGAAAACAGGGAGAGAAGAGAAGGGGAGAAAAGAGGAAAAAAAGAAAAATCAGTCAGGCAACTGAAGAACAGCATCACGTGATTCACATATTTGCCCTAATGGAAGTCTGGAGAACACTGCCCCCAACCATCTCACAATGTGCATAGCATATTCACCCAGACCCTCTATATTAGGGAACAGAAAGCACATCTCAACAGATCTTAAAGGACCAAAGTACACAAAATATTATCCTCTGACCCCAATGTAATTAAGCTGGAACTTGGTAACAAAAGGATAACCCTGAAAGTGTTTGGAAATTAAGAGGCATGCTTCTTATCTGTGAATGAAATGATAGGGTATTTGAGATTTGCTTTAGAAATATTCTAGTGCAAGGCAAAGTGTGGGGAGGGGATACAGATGAAACAAGACTAGCCCTGAGTTGATAAGTGTTGAAATTGGTGATAGGTACATGAAAATTTGTTATGCTATTCTATTTTTTAAGATTTTATTTATTTTAGAGAGAGAGCGCGCAGGGGGAGGAGCAGAGGGAGAGGGACAAGTAGACTCCATGCTGAGCACAGAGCCTGACACAAGGCTTGATTCCATAGCCCTGAGATCATGACCCAAGTTGAAATCAAGAGTCGGACACTCAACCGACTGAGCCACCCAGGTGCCCCTATGCTATTCTGTTTTTGTAAATATCTGGCAAGTTAAAAAAAAAAATAAGAAATGCATCTTGGTTATCCACGGGTCAAAGGAGAAATAATATTGGAAATTGCTGAATATTTTGCTTGAGTGATAATGATAATAATGCATGACAAGTTTTGTGAGATGCAACTAAACCTGCACACAAAGGGCAATTTATAGCCCTAAAAGAAATGAATCCGTCTCAAAAGTTTAGGAAATGCACAGGGAAAGTAATAAAACTTGGAGAAGTAATTAATAAAACAGAAAACAATGAATAGATCAACAAAGCCAAACTTAAAAAAAAATACTGATAAATTCATTCCAATAGTCATTTTTTTCCAACAATATTGAATCTCTACAGCCCCTGAGAGCTGGTTTTCCTAGCGCTTTCCCCTGACTTTTCTCCCCTTCCCTTTCATAGATGACATTCAGGGTGAGTCTCCGGCTCCGTGTGGGACAGAGGAACCCGCCCGCACCTGCCCCAATGGGACCAAATGTCAGCCCTACTGGGAAGGGCCCAACAATGGGATCACTCAGTTTGACAACATCCTATTTGCAGTGCTGACAGTTTTCCAGTGCATCACCATGGAAGGGTGGACTGACCTCCTCTACAACGTAAGTGATGCAAGTATGGGGAGAGGTGGCCCTCCTGGACCAGCCAATTCCTGAGGCTGAATTGGAGGGATTCTGAGCCGGTGAGGTGGGGCGGGGCGAGGGGGCAGGAGGCATCAGAACTTTAGGTAGAAGAGACCCCTTGGGACATGGAAATCTAGAGGGCACTTAGATGCTGCATAAATTTTCACTGTTAAAGTGTTTAAGTATAACTTTAGATTTTTTAATATGTAAATGTGTGATTCACAAGCCCATATGGATAAAAGAGTAATATCCCGAGATGTATACAAAGGGACTCTGTGCTGGGACCCTCGCTGGCCCTCTGCCAGCCACACTCCTTCTCTGTAGGGTGAGGAGCCCATGGGGCACAGGGGATATATCTTTCAGAAGCTGGTACCAGCTATCCCACTTTCTAGACAACCTTCTTGGATTATCCAGGATTCTGGAATTTTCTGCCCAAGCCCAGATTCTGTGAACTTGCATGAGATTCTTCTGTGGGTCTGTTCTCCAACTAGGCCAGGTGTCCTAGGAGCATCTGTTGGCACAAATGTGGCTGGAGCTTAGCTATGTGAACAGGAACGTCCATGCATGTGTGCATGAAGCCCCCTGCCCCAGGCCAGATGGAGCCATGAGTGGGAGAGAAGGCAGGCCATGCATGGTCCAGGGGCAGGGCTGGATTTGCTCACATCATGATCCAGGGCAGACGTCTAGGTTCTAAATTCCACCCTGACCTTCCCAGTGCTTATGAAGGTATGTTTACAAAGGCGAAGCATACAGCATATTTTATTTAGTAGCTTTTAAATATTTACACAGAGTATGTGGGCCTCCATCGGTGCTCTTGTCTGAGATCTTGAAAACATTAGAGACAGGCCCACCTGCCCCACTTGCATCCTGTTTCCTATCCCTCCACCAGGTGCCATCCCTTCAGCTCCTTGGTGTATGCTTTCTGTGTTTATGCAAATATAAGTGTAATCAAATCTATATCCTCCTCCTCCCTCTTTCTTACCCCAAAGTGTAGCATTCTATGCCTGCTATTTTATTCTGTGATTTGGGGGGGGGGTGTCTCATGACAATGTATACTGGAGATCTTTCCATGGCAGGACATGGAACATGACCTCGTTCTTTTGTACAGCTGCATAGCAGTCCATTGTTTGGTGGGCTGTGGTTCATTTAATCATTTCTCCCAGAGACAAATGCTTGGATGGTTCCCCATCCTCTGACATTGAACTCAGAGCTGCCATGAGCCCTACTGCATTTACGTCTTTTCATCCTTGTGCAGAAATAGCAGGGGTTGGTGGTGTCCATTCCCAGAAGTGGGATCACTGGGTCAACAACTAAAGTGTATTTATAATTTTGATAGATATTTAGATGTACAGGTTTTAGAACTCTCTCTGCCCTAAACACAGCACACCTTCCTCACCCACCTGTGCCTTGAGAGGGCCTCCCTCCCACCCCCCGCCCAAGTCAGTCACCTGTCAGCAGCTGGAGATGGGTGGAGTCAGGAATACAAGGTGCCACAAGTGTAGTGACCTCATTGGGCTGGTCCACATATACCTCTCTTGACTCACAGAGGTGTCCTCTCTGCCTGCGTAAGTGCTGAAATTGTCACTTAAGGTTCTGCCATATGAGCCAGGGCTTGGCCTGCTGGGGAAGCAACACCATGTTTCTTCCTACATGTGGGGCTGCTGAAGTCTCCTCCTGGTGGCAGTTGAGGTTTCCTAAGGAAAGTTCCCCCTTGGGGGTGGACGGAGATTTGCAAGAATCTATCCTTTTGACCAGTGGCTCATTTTTGGGTGGGGCTGAGAGTACAGCCTGGAAGTGGATTGCAAAAGTGCCATAAACAGCTGAGCATGTCACATACTGCACAAGCCACATCTCAGGAGTGTAATTTGTATTGTAGACTACCATTATTTGGTATTGTATTATTGGTATTACCAAATAATGGTATTTGGTATTGTAGTCCACCATTATTACAGTTTTTGACAACTATAAAGAATGTAAGAAGGAGATATGGTGTTCTAATTTGTATGAAGACCTTGTCTAAGCATAGCATCCTAAAAACAGACCACAGATCTCAGAAATGTTCAGTCTCTCTCTTGGGCCTCACTTACAAAGAGCTTGGATCAAAGGTTACACCCAATTGGCAAAAGCTTGCTGGGGGATTTTTATGGGTTCTAGATTTTGCTTTGCAAGGGTGGTGTGAGAGGAGGCTGCAGAGGGAAATGAGCCCTTCTGGAAGTGAAACAGAGCCAGGGGCCAGGAAGGTAAGGAACTTGGACAGAGAATGGGACTGAGGAACAGAAGCTAAGAAAATTGTGAACATGGGAAAGGGTTGTGTCCAGAGAAAGCGTCCAGAGGTTCAGAGGAAGTCACTGGGGATGTACTTAGTAGTGGGAGAGGAAGCATGAGCAGGACGACATATTTCCAGAAGATTCTCTAGTCATAAGCACCATTGTTGGAAGAGATACTTGTCCTAGAAGCTTAGAGCTGAGCTGTCTTTGGGGAAACAAGCTGAGGGGAAGTGGTGAGAGCACAGTCAGGCACCAGACTGCCTGGGTCCCCATCCAGGGGACTCTACCACTTCCTTGCTGTGCAACCTTGGGCAAGTCACTTGGCCTCTCTGTGCCTCTTTCCACTTGTGCAGTACGAGCAGAAGCACGGTCTTACCTCACAGGGCAGGAGGACTGAGTGAGCTGGGTACATGTGAAGTGTTTAGAACAGTGCCTGGTCCTCAGCGAGCTCTGTGTAGGGCCGAATTCTCCACCCTGGTAGGCATGGCTCTCAGAAACATATGAATTTCTTATCATAAAAACCCCAGCAGCACCCGACGAAGTAGAGTGAGCTGTGGGGTTCCACTTCATTCCCCACCCTCACCCTCAACACACTGGTAGCTGTTACTAACTCCGAGCAGCTTCTAGAACTTTACATGTACTTACATCCCACCATCATCCTGTGAGTAGAAACCCCACCCATGATCTGGGCCTGATGTGAGTCTAGAGCAATAATAAAGTAGCACGAAGTCGTGGCTAAAGCAACAGACATTCGTTGTCTCCCAGTCTGGGCGCCAGAAGCGCCCTATCAAGGCATTGGCCTTCTTGGCCTCCTCCAGCTTCTAGCCAACAATCTTTGGCATTCCCTGGCTTACACATTCTCTGCCTTCCACTTGAATATCCCATCTTCACTTGGCTGTCTTCTTATAAAGACACAGGTCATGTTGGATTAGGGCCCACCCTACTCCAGCACCATCTGGTCTTAACTAATGACCTCGGCAATGACCTGATTTCCAAATAAGGTCACATTCTGAGGTCCTGGGGGTTAACACTTCAATGTATCCTTTTTTGGGGGGGGGTATTATTCAATCCATAACACCTCCCAGATAAACTACTGGACCTGAACCCTTGTCTAGGGCTTCTCAAATTAAGACACAAACTTAATACAACCATTAAAGCCTCTCATTGTCAAAGGCAGGGGGCTAAGAAACCTTTGAGTTTCTGCTGCTGAGGACAGAGCTGCTGCTTTTCTAGGCATTTGGGCCCTGCTGTTGTGTTCTGCCCTCTGCCAGCCCTGCCTCCTCAATGCATCTGGCCACAGGCAGCCACAAGGTCTGGAATCTTTATCCTCTGTATTTGTGCTAGAGCCAAGGCCTGTGGGCATGGCCTCACTGGCCTCTGGCAGGTGAGACCCAGGAGTAGAGAATCTGGGTGCACCAGCTCCAGGTTTCTTAGAATCCATGAGCCAGATGGATGCCACCTGCCTGGGTGGGCAGGACTTTAAAATCCCAACATCTCATTTCTTTTCTCAATATCATTGATAACCATTTGATTATTCACTAACTGTTGAGCACCTACTGTGTGCTGGGAAATGGGCAGGTGGCAGCAGGGGAAGGGACCCACCATGAAGAAGATGGACAAAAATCCTCACTCTGATAGGGGAGATGGACAGAAACATTAACATGATAAATCAAAAACTGCATCTATGGTGGGACATAGAAAGTAAGCAAATGCATAACAGGGGACGTGGTGACATGCCCTGTGAGGACAAAAGAGCACAAGAGGAAGGCGGGACTAGTCTAGGTCGGCAATCAGGGAGGGCTCCTCAGAGGAAGTGACATTTCCAGAGAGAAGGAGAGCGTCAGACGGATGTTTGTGGGAGAGCATTCTTGGCAAAGGAAACAGCAGTAGCTCACCTACATGGCATGTTCAGCCCCCTTCCAGGTTTTCCCAGTTTTGATTTGTTCTTTTCTTTTCTGCTTGGCTTCCTGGTTAAATTAAGCGCCTTCTGGAAAAAGCCTAACCCCAGCTAATCAGCAGTGTTGTCAAAGATTTATATCAGGATGTGCATCTCAGCATTATTTGTAAAAATAGAACAAAACTGGAAGCAACTGGTTCAGTACCGTATGGTCCCTTCATATGATGGAATATTACGTCGTCATTAAAAAGCATCTGTTGGGAGAATATTTACGGACGCGTGGAAATGCACACTGTATAATGACGAGTGGGGAGAACTGATTTTTTTTTTTTTTTTTTTAAAGAATCAAGGTGAGGTAAACCTATGTCTTAGCTCCGGCTGCCATTATAAGAGTATGCAGCAGGCGGCTTCAACAACAGAAACTCATTGCTCACGGTTCTGGATGCTGGAACCATAGGGCCAACACAGTGAGGACTCTCTACCTGGCTTAAGGACAGCCGGCTTCTTGCCAAGAGAGAGACAGCTAGCTCTCTGGTGTCTCTTCGTATAAAGACACTAACCTCATCATGGGGGCCCCACCTGTGTAACCCCCTCCAACCCTGACCAACTCCCAGAGGCCCCGCCTCCTAACACCATCACACTGGGGCTCAGGGTTTCCACACATGATCGTAGGGGTTGCGATCCACTTCAGCCTGTCCTATCTTCTGCTCTCAAGTGTGTACATTTGAAAATATACGTTAGGGAAAGAAAGACTGGAACGCACTGTACCAAGATGGCCTCTATAGAGTGCGGTTCGGGAATCTTTATCTTCCCGATTCTTCTCTGTATTATCAATTTTTCTACTGTGAGCACAATTTCCTTTTGTAATCAGGAAAAAAATTAGGTTTGTCTTGTTATAGATTTAAGAGGAAAAAAAAGATATTTTTGCTCATTATGACAAGGGGGGGAATGAATATTTTCTGGGTGTGTCCACAGTGTGTTAGCTGCGTCACCCGTCCAGAGAGGGTGAACACCAAAGTCTCAATTGATATAGCAATAATCAATGCTCATTCTTATTGTTTTACTATTAAATAAACAAATTAAATGAAGAAAAAGGAAATCTTCCTTATGGAAGAATTCCATTTAATATAAATGCAGATGCTCCACTTCTAGAAGCAGGGTTGAGTCTCCCCCCTCATTGGAGGGTAGGCTGGACTTAGTGACTCACTTCCAGAGAATAGAGTAGGGAAGGGAGAGATGAAGTCATTTTATAGTGGGGAAACCTCTCAGACACCACCTTAAGCAAGGGACCAAGGTCGGACGCCCCCCCCCACACACACACACAATCGTATGACCCCTGACGGATGTGATGGGCAGGGGACCTCACCTCTGGTTTTCTTCCCTAAGACTCACAATCCCTGTGTAATCATGAGCAAAACATAGACAAACCCAGACTGGAGGGTGTTCTGCCGGATACCTGGCCAGTCCTGTCCCGGACTCTCAAAAGTCATGATATATGTAAGGGAAGACTAAGAAATTATCACAGACCAGAGGAGCGAAAGGAGATGTGACAACTGGATGTGACGTGAGGTTCTGGAACAGAAAGGAGACATTAATGGGAAACTGACAAAGTTCAAATAAAGTCAGGAGTTTAGTTTATAAATAACCTGAGGGGGAGAGAGGACTATCCCCCATTTTACAAATAAGAGTCCGAGATAGAGAGTGTGGCCGGAGGTTGGCGGCCAGGAAGTGGCAGTACCAGGTGCCCTGAACTGAACCCCAGGAAAGAGATATGGAGGAAGGGAGGGAGAGCGGTTTAATTTTTTTTAAGATTTTATTTATTGATTTGAGAGAGAGAGCATGAGTCGGAGGAGGGGCAGAAGGGAGGGAGAAGCAGGCTCCCTCCCCACTGAGCATGGAGAGCCATTTAATTTTTAAAGGAGTAATTTCTTAAAACTCCCTTTAAGTCTGGGGCAGAAAACGTAGATTAGGGGCCAAAGAGCCTACATTAGAGAATTCAGGGATTCTTTGTGGTTTTTGTGTTATTGACATACAAGTTTGAGATGTTCAAGATGCTGATCTGACAGACGCATTATTACCCAGTGAGTTTAGTGAACATGTGTCAGGTGATAGAGTGGCCCAAACTTGTTTTTTTGCCCCAGGTGGTGGCGGCGGAATGGGGAAGCTCAGGAGCCTTGTGCTGGCCCAAAGCAGCCTGGAAGCAGCGTGTGGGTGATGGGAACTGCCCTCTCTTGGTGGACACAAGGGAGAGCAGGGGGAGAGGCACAGGTCCTTAACCCAGGACCTGTCATGAACAGCATGGGTGTCCTGGCAAGACCAACACTACCTAAGTTCATTTTTTTTTTAAGATTTTATTTATTTATTTGACAGATAGAGATCGCAGGTAGGCAGAGAGGCAGGCAGAGAGAGGGAGGAGGAAGCAGGCTCCCTGCTGAGCAGAGAGCCCGATGTGGGGCTCAATCCCAGGACCTGAGATCATGACCTGAGCCGAAGGCAGAGGCTTAACCCACTGAGCCACCCAGGCGCCCCCCTAAGTTCATTTTTGGCTGCCATTCACTGAATTTACCGGATGCCACACATCTTCTTGTCCTGTTGATCAATCCATAAAACAACATTGTGCAAGAGGCATTTTTAGACCCATCATCCAGATGAGGAAACTGAGGTCCACAGGGATAAAGCAACCTGCCAATGTCCTATAGCCAAGCGTGGTGAAATCTGGATTCGAACCCAGCACCGGGAACTCATCATCCCACTCCCTCCCCTTTGTTTGACTCTCCCCTTCTCTTCCTTCTCCCCCTCTTTCTTTGTGTCTTTTATGTTGTATCTGTCTCTCTCCTCCTCCACCTGTCTTCCCTTTCTCCCTCTCCACCTCTCTGCTTTACTGTGTGTCTCTCACTCTGTTTCTCTCCTTCAGTTAATGTCAATTAGGAAGGCAGCGAGACTGTGCATGGTTGATGGTTATAAATGTGTGTCCCTTGACAAATGGTCACTTGTGCTTGAAACTGATCTTTGGCCCAAACCCTTTTTAATTCATAAATGCTCCTTTTGGCCAATTTCAAATCACCAAAACTGAGGGGACTTTGGGTCATACATTCATTCAACAAACATTCATTGAATGCCTCCTACGTTCATGCACTCTTCCAGGCACTCAGGATATGCAGTGAATGGAAGAGACAAAAATCCCTGTTTGGGGGGAGTTGACATTTTAGTGGAGGAAGCAGGGGATTGGGATAATCAACATAATTTAGAGATTATATATGTATGTGTAAAGGGCAGAGAGTATCTTAAATATTTTAGGCTTGGCAGGCCTCACCATCTCTCTCACAACTACTCAGTCTGCTGTCATAACACAGAAGCAGCCACAGAGAAAATACATAAGAGAATGGTCATGACTGTATACCCATAAAACCATCATTTACAAACACAAGTGGCTAGGCCATGGGCTGAACTTTGAGGACTCCTGTGTAAGAGGGGAAAGAGAGCTTAGGAGAAAAATTAAACAGGAGAGGAGCTTTGGATTGTCAAAGTAAGGGGTTGCAGTTCTTCTAATAAGCCCTGAAGGAGGTGAGGGGGTTGCCATGCAAGTATGCTAGGGAAAAGAAGCCCAGGCAGACAGGATAGCCAGTGCAAAGGCCCTGGGACAGGAATGTTCCTGGCATTTATGAGGAGCAGCAAGGTGGGGAGTGAGTGAAAGCAAATGAGGGAGCTGGTGAGGCCAGAGGAGGTGGCATGACCAAATAGGCAGAGAGGCTGTGGAATTTATCATCCAAACCGGGACAATTTTGAGAGCAAATAGGGAAAGGAGGACTCAAAAAATAATTAACAGGCATTGCGTGATCTACAATGAGTATAAACTAGGACATACGACCTCCCTCACAGCCTCTGTGGGACATTGGCTCTTTCACGGTCAAACCCACACCATTTTTATCCAGTATGCTGGGGAATTGGGTGTTCTCCTGAATTGCGTATTTTTTTTCTTAACATCCTGTATACTTTTTCTGAATGAACCAGGCTCAAAAAAAAAAAAAAATAGAGGAAAATAAACCATAAAACAGAAAGCACTTAAGAATTTTACTGGGACTCAGCCATTAATTTGTTTGATGAGTATTTATTGAACGCTTGCTAAACGCCAGGCGCCACGCTAGGCACCAGCAGTGTGGGGATGAATCAGTCTCTCCTTTAAGGCTCTCACGGGCCAACTATTATAAATATAAAATACTATGTAAGTGCAGCGAAGAGGTGAAGTAGAAAAAAAAATCTTTCTGTTGCAAGCCAGAAGGATGGTTCCAGTCCCAGCTGTGCCATCCACACCCTGTGCAAGCTGGCGAGTCACGTTGCCTTCCTCAGCCTGGTTCCCCTATCCTCTGGGCATGGAAACTGTGGGAATCAAGGGGTATTTGTCACTAAAGTGACAGTGGTTGTCTTGCCTGCCTCTTTGTTCCCAGGGAAACAGCCTGATCATTTGGACCTGAGATAAGCACAGTCTCCTGTCCATGGTACTGTTTTTTTAAAGATTTATTTATTTATTTTGTGGGGGAGGGGCAGAGAGAGAATCTCAAGCAGACTCCCTGCTGAACATGGAGCCTGACCTTGAGATCATGACCTGAGCTGAAATCCAGAGCCTGACGCTTAACCGACTGAGCCACCCAGGTGTCCCTGCCCTTGGTATTATTTAAACAACCCATTCCAGGGACCTCAAGGTTACCTGCATTCATCATGCCACCAATGCTTAGTAAGTACCTGCTGTATGCCAGGTGCCATTCTGGGCACTGGGGAGGTGAGGTTTTAGGGACAAAGACTGTCTACAAATAAAGCGAAGGTATAAATTGACAAGGTGAATCAGAGAACAAAGCATGCCAGGAAGAGAACGGAAGTCTGGCAGTGCTGGAGGGAGGAGCTAGTCCTGTGGGTCAGGAGGCCTGGGAAGGCTTATCTGAGCTGGGGACAGTGGAGCTGAAGACTGAGTGATGAGGAGGCATCAACCACACCAAGATCGAGGGGACTCTGGGCTCCAGGGGGCGCTGGGCTCCAGACAGAGGCTCAGAGAACAGATACAACTAGTGCGTTGTAATCTTGAACTTTACCTTTTGGTGTACCGATTTCTCCATCAGACATACCGGAGACATTGTTTTTCCTCACCTGCCTCATGAGATCCATAGAAGGATCAATGAGAAAGTAGCATTTGAGAAAGCCCTGCAGGAGATGAAGGAGCAAACCTAGGAGATATCAGGGTGTGTCACCCAGGAAAACTGTGTGATGCTGCAGTAACAAGCATCCCCCAAAGTCTCCATGACATTAACAACTGCTCATACTACGTGTCCAGTGTAGGTTTGCCGTGGGAGAGAAGGGGCTGTGCTCACCATTGCCACTTGGAAGCCATCCGATCAAACAGCTAGGACATTGCCACTTGCTGTCCCAAATAGAAAGAAAGCCTCAAGGGTCCCACGGCGACAGTTCAGTGTTCCAAAGTGGCACAGCTGTCTCCACTCACTCCTTATTGGCCAGCACTCAGCTTGAGGCCCTCAGCCAACCACAGGGGGACTGGGACGGGCCATCCCACCATATCACCAGAAATACTTAGTGACAACACTAATAAGAAAGTGTTCCAAGCACTGGAATTCTTTGAGCCTTTAGGAAAAAGACAGGACTCTTAAGAACCCGTCCTTTTCAGGATTACTGATTATGACAGGTGAACAAGTTTCCATCCTCCTTCATTTCGCCAAACACAGACTCGTGCACACACCCGCCCTTTTCCTGAACTGCCAAAGGAGGTCAGACCCAGGAGGGGAAGTTTGGGCCCCCCACATCGTCTGCTATCAGAATAGCAGTGGCAGATCTAGCCTTCCTTCTTGGGAAACGTAGTTCCCATTTTGTTCCCAAGCATACCCCAGGGAAAGCCCACCTCCTTATCAAAAATTGCATCCACCCCTCCCCCAACTTCTTCTCCTTGATTTGTTGGCTGTAGAGCATGGACTTGAATAATTTGGGCCAGACTGGAAAGAGAACAAGTTCTCGGTCCCAGGGAGAAAAGCAAACAAGGGAGGTGAGAGAGGAAGGACAGCTTGGGAACTGATGGTGCAGGATGTGTGGGGAACTTGGACCCACCTCTCATTCAGTCATTCCACAAACATGTGTTGAGCACTGCTTGCATACCTGGCATTGTGCTAGGGAATACAGCAGTGAACAAGAACAAAAAAAGCACCTTGTGGAACTGACATTCTAGCCGGGGAGATGGACAGTGAGCAGGAGAAATAGGAAAAGTGTAAAGAGGGTGAAGCTAAGGGAAAATCTGGCACAGGAAATGGGATTAGAAATAAAGGGCCGTCGGGGCGCCTGGGTGGTTCAGTGGGTTAAAGCCTCTGCCTTCGGCTCAGGTCATGGTCCCAGGGTCCTGGGATCGAGTCCCACATCGGGCTCTCTGCTCGGCAGGGAGCCTGCTTCCTCCTCTCTCTCTCTCTGCCTGCCTCTCTGCCTATCTGTGATCTCTGTCAAATAAATAAATAAAATCTTAAAAAAAAAAAAAAGGAAATAAAGGGCCGTCAAGGAAGACCTCTTGGAGAAGGTGGCATTTGAGCAAAGACCTGAAGAAGAGTGAGGGAGGAACCATGTAGGAATCTGGGGGAAGAGCCTTCCAACGGGGGGAGCAGCAGGTGCAAAGGTCCTGAGATGGGACTATGCCTAGTGTACCTGAGGAGCTGAAAGGAGCCCATGAGGCTAGAGAAGAGTTATCCAGGGGCAGAGTGACAGGGGCATTGGGGGGTGGGATACCTCTGCCAATTAGTAGCTATATTTGTTTTCTGTGGCTGCCAACACATGGAGGCCAGAAGCCAGAGACTAAGATGTCAGGAAGGCTGTGCTCCGTCTGAGACTCAGTAGAACCCTTCCTTACCTCGTTCTGTCTTCTTCCAGTGGCTGATGACCCTTGGCGTTCCTTGGCTTCCCTCCACACTCTGCCTTCATAGCCATGTGGCCATCCTCTCCCCTGCATGTCCCTGTCTCAACCTGGTGTTTTCCTCTTCTTTAAAAGGACACCAGTCACATTGGATGAGGGCCCCCCCCCCCATCATGACCTCACCTTAACTTGATGGCAGCTGCAGAGACCTATTTCCAAGTAAAGTCACATTCCCAGGTACTGGGAGAGTAGGGGGACAAAAGGCAACCCAGAATGGACCTTGGGCATGGAACTTTACTTCTCCTTACCCTCCAAGGAGGATGGGAAGAATTGTGTACCACCTTTTGGGGTCTATGAGAGGATTAACTGAGCTCAGGTAGACTGAGTGCCTGGCACTGGGTATGTCTGTTATTAGGCTGGGCAGCATGTCATGGGCCAGAGGGGTCCTAAGCCTATTGGGGAGCTGGATTGGGAGCAGAGGCTGAGATGGAGGGGCTGCGTCAGTTCTGAGGGGCCTCTGCTGTTTCTCCCTGTTCCATCCCACCTCTCTTCCCCCACCCGCCACTCTGTCCCCATCCCAAACCTGTTTCCTGAGATGGCCCAGACTTTTTCTTGTGTTGGCTGGTGCGGGCTTTCTCTCCCTGGACTATATTTAGCCTAAGAAATAGGCATGAGAAGCCTCAGCTGCCGCAGCACTGGAAAGGAAAAGCACAAACCCAGTCCTGCCTTCTGTCCAGCCCTGTTCTGCTGACTCCATTCTTTCTTCCAGAACCTTCTAGAAGCAAAACATCAGAACTTTGGGTGTTTGTTGGAAGAAGGACATGTACAAGAGCTCTGACATATTAATTGTGCCCAGAACTTGTGTGTGTCCATGATGAAAGTTGGCTTTGTTTGTTGGTTCGCTTTGTTTTCCATTTTTTAATTGTGGTAAAACACACACGACATAAACTTTACCATCTTAATGATTTTTAAGTTCTGTGGCAGTAAGTACATTCTCATTGTTGAGCAGCTATCCCCACCACCCATCTCCAGAACTCATTATATCTTGCAAATAGACTGTGTCCCCACTGAACACTGACTCCCTGCTCCCTCCTGCAGCCCCTGGTGCCCGCCATCTACTTCCTATCTCTGTGACTGTGACTTCTGTAGGGATTGCATAGAAGTAGAATCATAAAGCATTTCTTTTTTTTTTTTTTTAAGAATTTACTTATTTATTTGAAAGGGAGAGTGCATGAGAGAGCAGAAGGAGGGCGGAGGGCAGAGGGAGAAGGAGGAGCAGACTCCTCACTGAGCAGGGAGCCCGATGCAGGGCTCAATCCCAGGACACTGGGATCATGACCTGAGCTGAAGGCAGACACTTAACTGACTGAGCCACCCAGGCACCCCCAGCCTCTGCCTTTTTATGACTGGCTTATTTCACTCAACATAGTGTCCTCAAGATTCTTCCACGTTGTACCATGGGTCAAAATTTTCTTCCTTTTTAAGGTAAAGTTTACCCAAAAAATATGGTTAAAAAGTAAAGTAAAATAAGCATACGGAAAACCTACAGATCTTAAGTGAGGAGCTTGATGAATTTTCACAAACTGGGCACACCTGTGTGACCAGCACCCAGATCAGGAAACAGAACCTTCTCAGCCCTGAAAGCCCCTTGGGGCCCCCTCCACAAAGGGTGCCCCATCAGGACCTCAGGCATGGTTGACTAGTTTGCCTGCTTTTGTATTTTGTAGAAATGGAATCTTCCATACATGTTCTTTTCTGTCTGGCTTCCTTTGCCTGACACTAACTAACTCAGTAAGGTTTCATGTGACAAGTGGCAGTCATTCATTGCATGACATTCCATTTATTTATCCTCTTGTTAATGAGTTTCAGACCATTTCCAGTTTGGGGCTATTATGAAGATCACCACTATGAACAATCTTGACCATGCCATTCATATTTCTGTTGGGTAACGACCCAGGACTCAGGAGTGGAATTTCTGGGTGGTAGTACAAGTATGTGATTTAATTTTGGTAGAAATTCCTAACCCCTTTTCCAAAGTGGTTGTACCATGTGTTATGGATTGAAACGTGTCCTCCCTCCCCCAATTCATATACTGAAGTCCTAACACCCAGTACCAGAAAAGCGTGACCTTCATTGGACGTGGGATCATTGTCGAAGATGAGGTCATTAGGGTGGGCCCTAGTCCAATATGGCTGACATCTTTAAAAAAGGGGAAAGAATTGGACAGAGAGACAGACATGCACACAAGGAGAATGTCATGCAAAGATGAAGGTGAAGATCAGGGTGATGTTTCTGTAAGCCAAGGAACCACCAAAGATTATCAGCAAACCCCCAGAGGCCAGGGGAGAGGCGTACAATGGTTTCAGCCTCAGAGCCTCCAACAGGAACCAACCCAGCTGACACCCTGGTCTCAAACATCTGGCCTTCAAGAACTGTGAGACAATAAATTTCTGTTGTTTTAAGGCCCCTTGTTGTAGTTCTTTGTTACGCCAGGCAGAGCACTCATATGCCATACTACCCTCCCATGGGCAACGTAAGGGAGATTCCAGCTTCTTCAGACTCCCCAACACCTGATAGAATCAGTTTTTCTCATCCTAGTATTTGTGGTTGGTGGGAGCAGGGGCAGGAGAAGCATCGTATGGGTGTGTTTAAAGGTGAGCTTTTAAAGCCATGTTCCATGGGTGTCCCAGACCTGATGAGCCACCATAAGGCTCCCTCTGCTCCAGCTGCTGATGCCAGGGCTTCCCCAGCACAGAGGTTACCTCCATGGGCTCTTGGTCCCCACCTCCTGGTTCCAGTCCCATGTCTACCACCAATTGGCTCTGGGACCTTGTACTGGCACTTTTGTCTTTCTAGGCCTCAGTTTCCCCAGTTAGAAAATGGGCATGATGGTAGAATAGGGTCATCATGAGGATTAAATGAGTAACTAAGCTAACATAACTAATATACTTAGAGTGTCTGGCACAAGTACTCCATGAGCATCTGTTTTTATATTTCTCCCTTTCTTTCTCTTTCTAGTCTTGATTTTCTTTCTTTTTTTTTTTAAGATTTTATTTATTTATTTATTTGACAGAGAGAGATCACAAGCAGGCAGAGAGGTAGGCAGAGAGAGAGGAGGAAGCAGTCTCCCCGCCGAGCAGAGAGCCCGATGCAGGGCTCGATCCCAGGACCCTGAGATCATGACCTGAGCTGAAGGCAGCGGCTTAACCCACTGAGCCACCCAGGCGCCCCTCTAGTCTTGATTTTTATCCCCTCCTCTTACTTCCTTCTTGGCACAGTGTTCTGCCATCCAGAGAAGAATGTTTGACTTGTAGACATCTTCCCTGACTCTTCAAAAACTGAGCTGGGCACATCTGGGAATTTTTTTGTGGTTCACATTGAGGCTGTAGAGCATAGAGGAGGGAGACCCTTGAGGAAAAGGCTCACAGCCCTGCCATCTGTCTTGGTGATTTAACCTGGCCTTCAGACCCTGCCTTCATGCACTTCCTCTAAGGGAAGAGTGTGACTATATCAGGGAGAAGGAGGGAACCAGGGGATCATTTCTACATTTTGATTGGGTTGTTTTTTTTTTTTTTCCTAGAGTTTGGTCTGGGATGTTCTCTTGAGTTTCATTCTGGTTCCTGGGTCCTGTGAGGCCTACATGATTAAGAGGGGACTATGTCCGTCTAATGGTACCTCTGGGGTTTCCCCCACTAATTGATCCAGTTCCATTTCTCTGTCTGTGCTTCCAGAGCTCCAGGACTCCACAGGCCAAGGACATTTGAGGGCAGAGCTCCCCCTTCTCCCACCTGTCAGGTCATACTTGAGTCCCATGAACTCTCACCTACTTTCCGTTCTCATTTCCCACAGAGCAACGATGCCTCAGGGAACACTTGGAACTGGTTGTACTTCATCCCCCTCATCATCATTGGCTCCTTTTTTATGCTGAACCTTGTGCTGGGTGTGCTGTCAGGGTAAGTCTCTGCTAGTCTCCCCATCCCACACCCCCTCACCATCTTCTGACCATAAAGAGACCATCAAACCTTTGTTTTCATTCTCCAGGCAGAAAATATACCTTCCCTTGTCTTGGTTTAGCCAGGAAGTTATTAGCAAGTCAGGTGCAGGTGCACAGGTTGAGCGCTGCTAAAAGCACCCAGGGAAAGGACTCATGAGGGCTGGAATCCATTCCAACATTAGCTCACAACATTGTACCCCTGGCATTGAGCAACCTCCACCCGAGAAAGGGGAGGTTCTTTCCAATGCAGACCTCTCATTCAGAAGTCTTTCCCAACCACAACCACCACACAAGAAACTTCTATAGAGCTTTACGTTTTATAACTTAAATTTTTTAAAAAACCAATAGATTGGGTTCCCCCTTCCCATTTTCCAAATATACTGTATATTTCAGTATACAATCAAACACGCATTTTCATGACATATAGTATCTCTTATCCCCAAGACTGAATGTGGGTTTGGAGATTGGGGGGCTTGATGATAAATAGGTTTTTTTTTCTCATCACAAGAAGTCCGGGGGCTGGAATGGTGGCTCCATGGTGACGTGAAGGACCCCGGTTCATTCTAGCTTTCTACTCTGACATCCTAACTGGACAGAGGGTTTCAGTCTCATGGATGCCTCATGGTCTTAAGACGGCTGCCTCACACTCACAAGAGGGTCCACTGCACACTCCAAACATGAAGAAGAAAGAGGGGGAAAAAGGGGAAGGATATATATCAGGCTACCACAGAAATCTTCAGCTTATGTCTCATTGGCCTCACTTAAAAGAGAGTTGAAAATATTCTCCACCCAAGAGTATAGAGAATCAGAATGGGGTACGCGGCCAGCAGTGGTTGGCATGGCATGGTTCTGTGGCTTTACTTTTTTCCTCTACCTGAGTGCAGTTGTTGGATAACGTGGGAAGCTGGCAGAAATACTCCCAACCCCTGTGGTATTCTAATATCTCAGGAGACATGATTTCTTGTGTTAAAGTCCGCTGCCTGCCCTCTAGGGATTTCTGAACCCCCAAACGCACACACACACACACACACACACACACCCTAAAATGTCAACAACAGCCACACCTGGCTCTTTCCTGCTTCTGCAGAGAGTTTGCCAAAGAAAGGGAGCGGGTGGAGAACCGGCGGGCTTTTCTGAAGCTCAGGAGGCAGCAGCAGATTGAACGAGAGCTCAATGGGTACATGGAGTGGATCTCAAAAGCGGGTGAGGCCCTTTCATTCCGAGAGTTTTGGAGTACACGGAGTTCTGCATGCAGCTCACGGGTGGGGGAAGGGAGGGCCTTGATGGCAGGAGAAAGAGGACCTGGTTGGGTGGCCCCACTTCTCAGCAGCAGGCAATCTGGAGCAGGGTAGAGAAACTTTCAGGGTGACACCAGGATAAGGTGTCACGTAACGGCTGAGGGACTTTTGGTTTACATCCCAGCTCTGCCACCTCCTAGCCGCGAAGCTCACTTCCCTGTGCTCCAGTTTCCTTAGTTGTTAAATGGAGATACGATAGCGTCTCCCTTGCAGGGCTGGGGAGTGTGCGGTAAGAGCTTCCAAGCTAAGCCACCGAGCAAGGGCAGGGCCCAACACACAGTGGGTGCGTGTTTATTGGTTCGGCCATTCAGCAGACATTTATGGAGCAGCCCTTGTGTATCAGGCACCGTTCTAGGCACTGAGGATATGGCAGTGACCAAAAGACCAAATCCTCACCCTTGGGGCTCCTAAATGTTCTACTGAAGGAGACAGAAAATAAACAAGGGCACTTGGTGTTGAGTGTTCCCCAATGCTGAGAAGAAAAATAAAACAGCGTAGGAAGTGGAAAAAAGTTGGAGGAGGTGGGGTGGTCCAAACGAGGTGGGGTGGAAATAGCTGAGGAGGTGAGGTTGGAGCAGAACCCAAAGGAAGCCTTGTGGATGTCTAACGAAGGGAGTTCCAGGCAGAGGAAATAGCAAGTGCAAAGGCCCTGAGGTGGGAGCAGCATTGAGTGATAGCCAGGAAACCCGTGTGGCTGGAGCAGAATACGTATAGAGGAAAATGGGAGGAAGCAAGGACCAGGAGGTGACAGGGGCCAAATCGGGCAAGGCCTTAAAGGTCACAGTAAAGAAGCTGCATTTCATTTTGAGGGAGACAGTGTTGGCTGCAGTGAAGCTGGGAGTCTGGAAGAACAGGGCAGCACATTTGTAGCTGGTTGAGTTGCCTCAATCAGCAAGAGGAGAAGGAAGGTGGCTGGGCAGACCCTTCTCCTTCCTGATCCAAGGGAACCCAGCCCAGGAGAGGCCTGCAGGCGCTGGAGCTTAACTATGTGCTCTTCCTCTTTAGAAGAGGTGATCCTCGCGGAGGATGAGACCGACGGGGAGCAGAGGCATCCCTTTGATGGTAACTGCTCTGAACCTGGCTCGGGGGGTGGGGGTGGATCCCAGGGGAGACTACAGCAGCCAGTGCTGGGGGAGCAGACTATTTGGTTCTAAGAGGCCTCCAGGGAATAGATGCTCAGGGCCCAGGTGACTCCAAGAACAAACACAAGATCAGGTCAGGACCAGGAAGACACAAGCATGGTGCAAATCTGCTTCTTTGGGGGCATTTCAGGACCTTGGTGTAGGCTTTACATTTTCTGACCTGCCCTTTGTGCTTGAGCCAGGTGCCTCAGTCTTCCTCATCCATCAAATGGGCACAAGAGTAATAATACCTACCTCACCAGGTTGTTTATGGAGATTGCATTAATGCTTGCAAATAGAATGCCTGCAACAGCGCCTGGCCCAGGGTCAGCCCCATCTGTGTTCGCTAAATAGATCAATAGCCAAGAATCCAGCTTACTATTCAGGACAGTCGTCTCCCATGATAGAAATTTGGCTAGACAGAGCAAGGACTTTGGATTAAACAATACCAAGAGTGAAAAGGAAGTAAAGGAGCTGGAGCTTGATCTCCATAGATTACAAAATAGATTTTACAATTTGCGGGGGAGGGGAAGAGATGGACTCATGGGGGGTGTATGTGACTGAACTCACCGTCCCCTGGAGAGCTCGTGGGGAAGGAATAGAACTTAAATACTGAGGAAGGGCGTCCACAGTCCCATCCTGCCTAGCAAGTGTGCTGAAGGTGTGCTGCTTTCATGGGAGTCTTTGTATGTCTGGTCCCAGGCACCCCCAAAAGGGAAGGGTGGCTGAGAGCCCAGACTTAGACCGAACAGGACTTGGTTCTCATCTTTACCCCTGGGGCAAAGTCATGTGACATCCCTGAGCCTTGGTCTCCACTTTTATAAAATGGGCATACTCTTACTTCCCACCAGCCCGGATGGCCACAAGGATTAGCTAACCCAACAACACATGGCAAGTCCCTGGCCCCAAGAACCCAAGGACACCGAGGTATGCTTCTTTTCTCAAAAAGGGTAACGTCTCTTTCTCTTGCCATGTTTCCATTGTTGGAGCTCTGCGGAGAGCCACCATAAAGAAGAGCAAGACAGACCTGCTCAACCCCGAGGAGGCTGAAGATCAGCTGGCCGACATCGCCTCTGTGGGTGAGTCCCTCCTGCCCCGGCCTGACGCTCAGCTCTCACTGATCGCGGGAAAGATGGGAGCTGGAAGCCTGGGAACCACGTTCCCTCGATTTGGGTCCCTCATCTGATCCCTTTCCACCTGGGTGTCCTGGGGCAGATGACACAATGATGGGAGTAACAGCAGTGCCTATCTCCTAATCCCGTTGTGAAAACTTAAAAAAATCCACATTAAGCATTTAGCAGTGTGTCTGTCAGAGAATAAGCTCCCAGTCGTGGTACTAGGTGTCATTAGTATTCATTGAGGGGCTGCTGTTATTAGGTGCCCGTTGTGAACGAGACAGGAACCAAATCCCTACCCACGCGGAGCATGCAGTCAGTGTAGCACATGGATGTTGAACAGATAATTACTGAAATAAACCTGTCGTGGTAATGGTGCCGCAGAGGAGAGGCCCTGGGTCCGGCCTGCTCTGGAAGAGTGGGGTGTGATCAGGGAAGTCTTCTCGGAGGTGGTGACACTGAAGCTGAGGACTGAAGGATGAGTAGGAGTTCGCCGTGGCAGTGAAAGCAGAGAGGACCATGGGAAAGGCTGTACTCCGTCTGTTGCTGTGGGGGCAAACACAAAGGCAGTGTTTGAGGGGGAGGAGACATTTACCCTTTCCCTGCTCACCCCTCCCGATTGAGACTGTGTTGCTTTTGACCTTGTACGAGGAGAATATATTATTTCTTGAAATGGATTTTTAAACCTTCCGGTAATGAAAGTGGGAGAACATCCAGACAGGGGAAATAACGCATGACTCTGAGGGGAGAAGTCATTTAAACTGTATGGCTGGAGGAAGGAAGGATGGAGGAGAGAGGGAAAGGTGGAGGAGGGAGAGAAGAGGAGGGAAGAAAAGAGAGACAAGGAAAAACTAGAGGCAGAGAAACAGGAAGGTGAGGGGAGCCTGGGTGACTCAGTAGAGTATGTATCTCTTGATGTCGAGGTTGTGAGTTCGAGCCCCACGATGGGTGCAGAGATGACTTAAAAATAAAATATTCTGGGGTGCCTGGCTAAGTGTCCAACTCCTGATTTCAACCCAGATCATGATCTCAGGGTCCTGAGGTCGAGCCCCATAGCCAGCTCTGTGCTGAGCGTGGAGCCTACTTAAAATTCTCTCTCTTTCCCTCTGCCCCTCCGCCCCCCAAAAAAACAGAAGGAAGAAAGGGGAGAAGGGAATTTAACATACACATATAGCTCTAGTCCACAGGCACCAACTGTTCTATACTCTGCTGTTTTCACTCCACCCTAGTTTTTGACCTGAATGCTAAGTTTCAACATCATTCCCACTGCAGTCCCATACTCCAAAAGAGTGCTACACTATAGTTTGCTTGGCTGTGGTTCCGTCATATGGTGTTGGGAGTTGTTTCCAATTTTTGCCCCAACGAGAAGCACCACGGCGAACATTGATATACAATTACTCCCCCCACCCTTTGGGCGTGTTTCCTTGGGGATAATTACAGGATCAAAGATATTAACAGCTTTTCAACTCATTATTCACAGAGCCATTCTGAGTTTCCAAAGCACTGAACCCATTTATAAACCTGCCAAGTACTCATACGATCACGGATTCCACCCCCCCAACCCCGGCCACTGCGTATTTTCCGTTTAATTTCCTTTCCCAGTAAAGTAAGTCTGTAATGATACCTTAAAGCTTGTTTTAATTTGCATTTTTTATTTCTAGCCAAAACACTCTTTTCCTTGTAATGATGAACCCGTCCTATTTCAACTTGTGGACTCTATCTGTTTCCCTCCTTCCAGCAAGTTCAAGAACAGGAGCACTCTGTCAGTGCTCTGTTATTTGATGGGTTCTCTCTGCCCCACACCTTTTGCCAATTAGGTTGCTTCCATTTTTTTTTTTAATGTTTTGTTGTATCTTGATAGGCAGACACATTTTGTTCAGACCTCTTGTTTTAAATGCCAGGTGCTGAAAAAAAAAATTGGTACACTCAAGTCAGGATCTCCCCTATGGATAAGATTAGGCACCTGCTCTTAATTGATGGAGAAATTATTTTCATCAGTCATTCTAGAAAAAAGGAAAAAGTGGTACTACTCAGTGTCGGCAAGGATGTGGGGAAATGAGCATTGTCATATGCTGTTGGCAGGAGCGTAATCTGCAGTGTTTCTGATAAATGGCTTGGTCTTATTTAATTATAGATGTTTATATTCTTTGATCTAGCATTTCCACTTCAAAAGCGTTTCTTCCATGTGTGCAAAAGGCCTATGCCTCTTCTCAACAGTGTTGTTTCTGGTGTTCAAAAAAGTGAAAACCAGGGGTGCCTGTCTGGCTCAGTCAGTGGAGCATGCGGCGCTTGATCTCAAGGTCGTGAGTTTGAGTCCCACATTAGGTGTAGAGCTTACTTAAAAATATAATATTTTTTTAAAAAGTGAAAACCATGGGGCACCTGGGTGTCTCAGTCTTACTAAGTATCTGGCTTCATTCAGGTTGTGATCTTAGAGTCCTGGGATCGAGCCTCACATTGGGCTCCCTGCCCAGTGGGGAATCTTCTTCTCCCTCTCCTTCTGTAGCACCTCCTTTCTCATGTCTCTCTCTAGCTCTCTTTCTCTCTCTCCCCCTCAAATAAAGAAATAAAACAAAATTTTTTTTAAAAAGGGAAAACCAGAAACAACCCACATGCCCAGAAATGGGGAGATGACTAAAGAAATTACATTATTTATACATGATGGACTATTACGCGGCCAGGAAAAAGAACATGGTTTCTACTGGCATGGAAAAATGTTTGAAAGCAATTTCTCAGTGATAAAAGCAAATTGCACAGCATTATATAAAATTTATGATCCCGTTTTAAGAACAATATTAAGTATAAGAGCTACTAAAAATGTGGAACTCGCTCCTCTCTCTCTGCCTGCCTCTCTGACTACTTGTGATCTCTGTCTGTCAAATAAATAAATAAAATATTTTTAAAAATGTGGAAATCGAAAAAAAAATTTTAATGTGGAAATTGGAGGATTGCAAGGGATTTTCACTTTCTATGTGACATTTTTCTAAAACATACAAATTAGTGATGGGCATTACTTTTGAAATGAAAAAAGTAATTAGATAAGTTTAAATTACTTAAAAGCAACAAAGAGTAATTATGAGGAACCTAATGGCTGGCTGTGTGGGCTGGGAGGTATTTGATAGAAAAGCAAAGAAAGCTTCATGAAGGAGGAGTTTTTAAACTGGGTTTTATGCAGAATGGGGTGCATGTATCCATTTATGAGGGCTGCCATATTTCAATAGCACAGACTGGGGGCTTAACAATAGAAATCTGATTTCTCACAGTTCTGGAGGTGAGAAGTCCAAACTAAAATCAAGATATTGGCAGGGCCTTGCTGCCCCTAAATGCTTCAGGGGAGAATCTGCTCCCTGCCCCGCATGGCTTCTGGGGGATCCTTGGTTTCTATGTGCATTACTCGAGTCTCTGCCTCTGTTTCTACGTGGCCCTCCTGAGCCCCTGTGTGGCTCTTTTCTTTTTATAAGGACACCGTTCGTGGGATTTGGGACCTACCCAAATCAAGTGTGACCTCGTCTTAACTTGATTACAACTGCGAAGACCCCTTCCAAGTAAGGTCGTGTTCTCAAGTACCAGGCATTAGGAGTTCAGCACATCTCTCTAAGACACACAGTCCAACCCACAACTTAGGCAGGACCTGTTTCCTATTTACAGAGAATTTTAAGGACCGGTAAATTACCCAAATCCCCAGATCAAGCCTTGGTGGTGACAGACTGCTGTCCTCACCAGAGAACATTCTAGACTGCTACTGGCCACCTTTAGCTCTTGATCCCTTAAGTACAGCTGGTGAGAACCAAAATGTGCTTCATTCTAATACATCAGATCTGGAAGTCCTGGTACCAAAAAAAAAAAAAAAAAAAAAAAAAAAGGTGTAAACTATCTCCTTAACATAGATTTATACTAATGCTATGCAGAAATTATAATATCTTGGATCTGTTGGGTTTCATAAAATCTCTTATATCTTTAAGGGGTGCCTTAAATTTTTAAGGGGCACCTGGGTGGCTCTGTCATTAAGCATCTGCCTTCGGCTCAGGTCATGATCCCAGGGTTCTGGGTTCGAGCCCCACACCAGGCTCCCTGCTTGGCGGGAAGCCTGCTTCTCCCTCTTCCATTCCCCCTGCTTGTGTTTCCTCTCTCACTGTGTCTTTCTCTGTCAAATATATAAAATCTTTTGGGACACCTGGGTGGCTCAGTGGGTTGGGCCTCTGCCTTCGGCTCAGGTCATGGTCTCAGGGTCCTGGCATCAAGCCCCACATCGGGCTCTCTGCTCAACAGAGAGCCTGCTTCCCCTCCTCTCCCTCTGCCTGCCTCTCTGCCTGCTTGTGATATCTCTGTCTCTCTCTCTGTCAAATAAATAAATAGAATCTTTAAAAAAAAAAATATAGGGGCACCTGGGTGGCTCAGTAGTTAAAGCCTCTGCCTTCGGCTCGGGTCATGATCTCAGGGTCCTGGGATCGAGTCCCGCATCGTGCTCTCTGCTCAGCCGGGAGCCTGCCTCCTCCTCCTCCTCTCTCCCTCTGCCTGCCTCTCTGCCTACTTGTGATCTGTCAAATAAATTTAAAAAAAATTTCTAAAAAAAAAAAAAATTAAAAAAAATAAAAAATAAATATATATATATATATATAATCTTTTAAAAATGTATTTTTAAGATCTAAAGATTGCCCACAATTATAATCCCAGACCACAGAGATAAGGATGGGTCAAGGTGGAGCGCGAAATACAACACAGATGACAATGCACAGCTAGTACAGGCCTAGCATGTAGTACGTGTTCAATTAACATTTGTTTCTCTCTCCCTTCCTCATGAGTGCTGGGATTGAGGGATGTGTCTCCAGGCCAGTGATCAGGAAAAACTTGCTCCATAAGTTGGCGCGTGAACCAGATCCTCACTGTAGCTCTTGGGGTTATAGAAGAAGATCATCATGGCCAATAAGCATAATGTGCCAGCATCATGCTAAGGTGCATTCCTCCCCACAGCTCTACGAGGTAGGAAGTGTGGTTGTCCCCAGTTTACAGATTGAGACACTGGAGCACCGAGATGCAAGGTGACTTGCCCAAGGTCATTTGGTGGTTGGTGAAAGAACCAACTTTTCAGGGTGGCTCCAGCAGGAGTAGGGATGGGGACCCTCTTGCCCAGTGACTGAGCTCTACCCCAGCTCTCTTTCTCTCCCTCCTCCCCACGGAGCATTTAAACCTGACCTGAGACCTTCAAGAATCTCATTCCTCTCTGCCACACCCTGTGGATGCCTACGGGTCTGGGCACACCTTCGGGAGCTGCAGAGACCAGGGCCAGAAATGTCCCAAGTGGGAAGGCCCTTGAAGAGCCACCCTGGGGTTCTCAATGCCTGTGAGGTCAGGCAGGTGATAAACATGAGAGAGGGGTCCAGCCAGCATGCCTGGCCCGCTGCTGCTGAGTAGAATTTGGTGACCAGGAAGGAAGTGGCATCCTGCGACATGTCTGCTGTGTCCCGTGCCTGCCTGGTGGGAGGGGGTTGGTGCACAAGCTGCGTGGACGAACGCGTAACTGGACGCGTCAGCTAATGGATACATGGGTCAGTGAACAAGCTTGTGAACAGAGGAAGGAGTGAATGAGCCAAAGCACAATAAACAAACAAATGAGTGCAACTGAAGGTTTTCAAGAAGAAATCATTTAGAAGATTAAATCAGTTCATCCAAAACCGAGCTCCGAACCTCCCCACAAACCCGTCCACACTCACCGGATGGCAGCTCTGTCCCTCCAGGGGCTCAGACCCAAAACCTCGGCTCCTCCCTTTCTCTCACACCCACACTTGATCCCGCAGTGGGTGTTGACATCTCCGTTAAGTAACACATCCCTAATCTGCCCACTCTTCTGCTTTCTCTGCCACCGTGGAGCCAAGTGGCGTCATTGCTGGCCTGGACCAGGGCTGTCGCCTCCTCTCTGTTCCTGCCCCGATCTTCCACAGTCTGTTCCCCCCATGCCTGCCCAGGGGTGCTTGTGAGCACCTGAGTCAGGTCCCGTCCCTCCTCTGCTCAAACCTCTGTGGTCCTCATCTCATTCAGAGCAAAAGCCCAAGTTCTCTGCACAGCCCATAATGCACTGCTTGTTCCACACTGTCCTCTCCCTGTCCTCACCACCTCCCTCTCTCCCCCTCAACCACTCCACTCCAGCCATACTGGTTTCCAGATGCCACTCCCCGAATATACCAGGAGGCATATTTCTGCCTCAAGACCTGTTAACTCTTCCTACAATACTGAGATGATTTAGGTCAACACCTTCACCTTGACCGCTTGACTTAATATGGCAGATTGTCCCATGGCCCTTCCTGGGGTTCCCCATCCCGTTACACTACTGTTTCTTTTTCCCCAAAGTATTTTGTAACTTCTCTCACACTACTAATTTACTTTTTATTGTATTTGCTGTCTCTCTCCCCTAATGGATATTGGGCCCAGAAAGCCAGGGCTCTGTCTGTTAATTAGTATGTCTGGAACACCTAGAATAGAGTCTGGCACATAGTAGATGTTCCACAAGTAAAAGTATATGCAGGCAGATCCCTTGGAGGCTCATTCCTCGGTGATCATGCCTAAAGTGTGGTGTCCATGAAAACTAGGGTCTGATTCACACCTCTTCCTGGAGGCCTCCCAAGCATGAAGCTCTGCTGCTTGCCTCTGCGCTGAGGGTCCTGAGCTCATTCCTCATCCCCACCCCCGTGGTATGACCCCCAGAATCATCAGATGTGACAAGGAGAAGGAGACACAGAAAGTTGACTCCATCATTGAAGAGCCGTCTGCCTACCCCCGACATCCAGAGCGCTCATTGGGTATTTCCGCCTTCTTGTTAGCTCCATCTCTGGAAAGCTAAGCCCTGGGTCATGATCATTCCCTCGGGCCAGAGTGCTCACCGGGGAGGCTAATGGATCCCCTGGCCAGATTCCGTGCCTGGGCCGCACATCAGTTAATTTCCTCCACAGGAACACCCTGACATTCTCCATCCTTTCCTTGGCAGGGTCTCCCTTCGCCCGAGCCAGCATTAAAAGTGCCAAGCTGGAGAACTCGACTTTTTTTCACAAAAAGGAGAGGAGGATGCGTTTCTACATCCGCCGCATGGTCAAAACTCAGGCCTTCTACTGGACTGTGCTCAGTCTGGTAGCCCTCAACACGCTCTGTGTTGCTATTGTTCACTACAACCAGCCCGAGTGGCTCTCCGACTTCCTCTGTGAGTACTACCCGGCCCTGCCCCCACCCGCTCCCTAATCCCTTCCTTATACCTTTTCCCCTTGTCCTCCTCTGGTGGCATGTGTTCCTTCCTTGGCTCATGTTGAATCTGTCCTTTCAGTTGGACATGTCTGTAACTGCTACCACAATATCAGAGCCCAACTTCTTTGGGCCTGGGGGCTGGAAGCTGGAATTCAGGCCACCAAATACTACAGTGGTGCTTTTTTAGGAGAGAGCCATAGGGGTGAGAGGGGCATTGGAAGAGAGACAGAAAAGGGTTGAGACCACAGGACAGCCAGATAGAGACAGAAACACACATCTAATTAATAGGCATATTTCTGAGGATGTTAAAATAAGTAATTTGTGGTTGAGAGATGGGGATGCTTTAGAGACAAAGAGTGGCCCTTATGTTGTCCCCATTCTCTCTGCTCATTTCTGACACTCTCAGCTTCTCTCCTCTTCTTTCAAACCTTCTGCTTTTCCCCCCTTTCCTCTCTTGCCCTTTTTTGACTTCCTTAAGCCTGGAATTCATTTCTAGAAGATCTCCTCCAACAAGTGTGAGGGCATCTTTCTCCCTCAGTAGGTACAAGGACCCCAAAGGAAGGCTTTGCCCCACTGGGCCTACTCCCAGATTCCGGGAGTTAGCATAAGACAGTATCAAAGTCGATGGCCAGGTGGGGGTGAGGAGAAGCAGTGGAAGGTAGAGAGACTTCTGACTAGGATTTAAAAAACAAAGAGTTCTGAGGAATCAATAAGAATAGTGTCTGGGCAGTGAGGAAGGCAAGTCCATGCTCTGGCTCTGACTTCTGAACCCCAAGAGAAGATTTCCCTAAACCTTTTTGCCTGCTGGCTACTCTCCTCCCACATGTTTGTGAACTTAGGTCTGTGGCTTCTTTAACCCAGACAGCCACTGGAGGTAGTCTAGTCTTCAGGCTAGAGAGGCCTGGAAGCCTGGTCCAGGTCATTGTTTCCTTGTAACCTTTCTCGTTCTCAGTCACATTTGTTGACCCCTCAGGACACCCCCCAGGGACCAGCTCTCCTTCTGAGAGCCCTGACCTAGTTCCAACATTAGTAATTGCTTTGGTCCCCCTGGAGTCTTACAAATGAGGACTCTTTACTTCTTCTCTTAACCCCCTCTATAGTCTATTTTTAATCTCCTATATTCTCCACACTAATCACTTTGCTCTGTCTGTCCTGGTTCAGGAGCAGGGGGTTGGGATTTCCTGCCCTGGGACTCTGTGTCTGTAACAGTCCTCTAATTATCCCCAGTTGAGAAAACTGAGACACAGAGAGGTTAAGTAACTTGCCCAGGGTCACACAGCTAGTAAGTGACAAAGCCAGGATTTGAACCTAGAATCCAAGTTGTGTCTGATGACAGATCCCTTCCCTGGTCACCAGGTGACCTGGATTCTCAGTGTCTGCACTGCTCCTAACTCATCATGTGACCCTGGACAAGTCACTCCCATCATCCATCAGTTGAAAGCATCTTCATTTATAAAGCACCCTTTTCGTTTATTTGCCACTAAGAAATAAAACGGTGCTACCATCTTAAACTGGGACATGTCGATTTTAAGATATACCCCGAATTCACAGATGTCAAACTGAACAAAAGTGTTTGTCTTAGAATCAGTGAAGTGTGGTAGTTTCTTGGGGTCTTGAATTTCTCATCTGGAAACTGGAGTTGACGGCCCTGAAAGTTCTTCCGGACCCACCAGTGCTATAGACAATTCTCTCAGGTCTTGTGCTTTGCCAGATATCAGGTTTCCATGATAACTGGGAAGCAAGCGCCTCGGAAACTCTTAAGTACTCCCAGAGTTGTTTCTGGTGGTTCTTAGAATACACCAGATGTTGTAGACAGATTTCCCTCACTGATATTTTGGTCTGATGATCCTGGAGACCCTGATTTCCTTCAGATCCTAGGAGCTCCCTTGAGTCCAAAAAACTAAGGGGAAGTTTCAATCAGGAATGAGTGTGAAGGACCTTGACAGTTCAAACCATCTCTTAAAAGAATGATATAATAAACACCCTTGACTTTCAAACAGAATTCGTTATGTGACCAAAATTGACATTCTTGGAAGTTTGGGTCTTCCAGCTTCCTTTCTATATGTTTTCTTCCCCTCAGACCCCGCCATATCCCCCCTTCCCATCCACTGGGGGAGTATTCATACCCTTCCTGATGACTCCTCTTCCCACCCTACCAAGAAAGCTCTCTGGGAAACGGTCCTGCAATTAGCCATGTCTTTGCTGGAGCAAACAAATGACCCTTATGTGACCTCTCCCCAGGGCATTTACACCATTATGCCGTCTCAACAAAGAATAAGAATGCTTTATCTTGTTCAAGACTTTTAGACATCAGTAAGACAGGATTTTTCCAGGGGACCTCAGATGGGTTTTCCAAGTTGGGAGAAAAGCTGTACCTTAGATGGGCTGCCCTTGAATCTCCAGCTAAATCCCCGACACAAGGATTACTAAAAGGACACCATTATGATTTCTATTTCTGTTTTTCCTTTCAAGCTCAGGAATATAAAATTGGATTGATTATCATTCTTAGATTATGACACACTAGCATCCTGGGACCATTGTTATTTTGTTAGTTAGTCAGTTAGTTTGTTAGTTCATTAGTTTTAAAAACACGGTAAGCACCCAGGAACCCACCAGCCAGCACAAAACCTAGGTCCTTGGCCATGTCCCATGTCCAGCCCTTCTCACTGAACCAGGGCAAAAACTACAAGGTGGAAAGCCACAGAACTTTTCCTCACTCCTTTTTAAGATTAGTCCGGCGACGGTGGGTTGGAGGGTGGGGGGTGGGCAATTGTTGTTCCTCCCCTTTAACAGAGGAGAAACTGAGGACCACGGAAAGGAAGCCTTGCATAATCTTTGGCTGAGGCCACCAACAACTGTCCTCTGTCCCTGCCTCCCAGGCCAGAGCTGGATGGGATAGCTATTAACAGGAAAGTCAGAGCCACGTGGAACCACCCCCACCCCACAAACCTAACCTCCTCTCTGTTTCCTCCCACTCCTTTCTAGACTATGCAGAATTCATTTTCTTAGGACTCTTTATGTCCGAAATGTTTATAAAAATGTACGGGCTTGGGACGCGGCCTTACTTCCACTCTTCCTTCAACTGCTTTGACTGTGGGGTAAGTGCTCTGGTTGGTAAGGAATTCATTTCTCCAGCTCTTACCTAGCATGGCTGAGGCCTGGGGACATCAGAAAGGGAATGATAGGGGTCATCCCTGGATGCGAGAGACTCAGCTGAATGCGGAAGGAATGAGAGGGTGATCCCAAATATTGGTGGAGATGCAGAGCTCCCCAAACGTTTAGCCAACTGCCAGTGGGAGGGAGGTGTGCAGACCTTCCTTTGTAGGGGAGACTTGGTGATTCTAGGGGTTCACGCAAGAGCAACTCACAAGAATGATCTGTGTGGCTGTGTTTGTAACAGTCCCAAACCGAATAACCCAACATCCCTTTACAGTAGCACGGATAAATAAATAAGTTGTGACATAGCCATATAATGGAATTCTCCACGGGGATGAGAGACAACCAGCAACAGTCACACCCAACAGCTGGGTGAATTTCACCTTCATGGTATTGCACAAAAGGAGGCAGACCCTGACAAAAATCAGTCCGTACAGCATGTTTCTGCCCATGGGAGTTCAAATGGATAAAATTAAAGTGTATTGGCTAGGGATGATGCTTGAAAACTTTAAAAAGGCAAGGACCTCGAAAACATTATGCTAAGTGAAAGAAGCCAGACCCAAAAGGTCACATACTGCATAATTCCATTTAAATGAAATGTCCAGAACAGGCAAATCCATTGAGACCGGAAGCAGATTAGTGGTTACTGGGGCGGTGGAGGGATGGGGGCAGTGGTCATGGGGTTGGACTCCCTTTTGGAGGCGATGAAAATATTTTGGTAACTGGAGAGGAGTGAAGGTCACATAACTCCGTGAATGTGCTAAATGCCACTGAGTTGCGTGCTTCAAATGGTGAGCTTTGTCTTATGTGAATTTCACTTCAATTTTTTAAAGATGCTAGGAAATGGTTATTACAAAATTCAGGATGATGGTTATCTCTAGGGGTCTCTCGAGGCTTCTGGGGTGTTGACATGTCCTCTTTCTCGATGGAGATGGCAGTGACACGGATCTTCACTTTGCAGTTGTGCATTTCAGGAACTCTTTGCTCGGCGTGACCTATTAATCAACTTCAAGAAAGGGATGAGAGGAGTCTGACACCCTCCCCCTGTTTCCATCCAGGGGCTAGCATGGTTGGATTCCTGCAAGCTTTAGAGCCAGGGCATGTTTTCAAGGTCCCTGGACACAAGACCAGGTTCTCTGTTCTAGGTTATCATCGGGAGCATCTTCGAGGTCATCTGGGCCGTCATAAAACCCGGCACATCCTTTGGAATCAGCGTGTTACGAGCCCTCAGGTTATTGCGTATTTTCAAAGTCACAAAGTAAGTCCTCGAAGCTCCCTGGCATCCCAGCAGGGGTAGGGATGGGGATCAGGGCTGGAGCCCCCTCCAGCGCGGTGGGAAGTGGGCTTAGCTCTCCTGTCCTCACCACCCCTCCCCCACCTGGCCTTTGTTGGCAGGTACTGGGCATCTCTCAGGAACCTGGTCGTCTCTCTTCTCAACTCCATGAAATCTATCATCAGCCTGTTGTTCCTCCTTTTCCTGTTCATCGTTGTCTTCGCCCTTTTGGGAATGCAACTCTTTGGCGGCCAGTAAGTGCTGAGCAGATTCTCTGACTTCTGCTTGTGCCCCCAGACCCAGGTCCGAAGCATCCGGAGACTCAGGCTCACCTCCATCCCTCAGACCACCCTCCGCATGGCCTGGATGTCCAATGCACTCACCCTGGGGTACCAGTCAGGGGCCCCGGGTACCAGTCAGGGGGTCCTTCTGGAGAACAGAGATGCTGGAGATGTTGCCCTGGAGACAGGATGCTGAGCCAAGCCCTCAGAGCACCCAGGGTGGGGCCAATGTGAAATGCCTGTGTCCTCCCTGCAGGTTTAATTTCGATGAGGGGACTCCTCCTACCAACTTCGACACTTTTCCAGCAGCAATAATGACAGTGTTTCAGGTACGGTCTTCACCCAGCCCCACGGGGAGATGCCCCTTGGTGTCAAAAGGTTAACGCTCCCATTCAGTATACAAGGGGCTTCCTTAAATCCCTCTTTCTCTGCTTTGCCTTGCCCCTCTATTTTAAAATACAGGTTTTATCATTAATTCAGGTATGGTGAGCCAACAGATCAGTGGACCACTGCCACTGGACAGTTTGTTATACTTGCAGAACCCAAGAGAGGGAGTACATGCTTGCCACACAGGGCCACACCAGGAAGCCCCAGGGTCGTCAGGAAGCAAAGGGAGGGGGAACACGAACCCAAGGCTTTGACTGTGGTTTCTGCAGGAGGGATCGGCAAGGCAGGCTAGCAGATTCAGAATTGGCTAGTTTGAATGATCTCAGTGGGCTCTGGGCGTCAGGGCTGTCTTGCTTGGGTTGGCTGGTACCTGCTCTGAGTGCCTGGGGCAGGGGATTTTGGGCTCTAAGTGTAAGAGCCTCTGGAGAAAGTGGTTGGGAGTACAGGCTCTGGATTGACTGGTTTGCATTTGAAAAGTGTGCTCACAAGCAAGTTGATTACTATTAGTAGGAATTTGCCAGCCCTAATTCCCTCCAAGGTCAGCAAGCCACGTCCCCCCATGTCAAAGCATCAGAATAGAGGAAGTAAAAGACAGGGTGTAGCAATAGGCCCATCCTCCTCAGATTGGAAGACATCCTGATCCCATATTCTAAGGCAAATAGACCTTTGAGTGGTCTCCCCAAACCAACTTCTGCACTGACGTGGACATATGCCCTGACATCTGGGACTATCCTAGCTGGGACCACCAGAGCCTTTCTGGTAGTTTCTGCCTCTTTGGGGTGAGGGGGACAGAGAGTATATGGAAAGGATGACTTCACTCTCTCCCACTCCTGGGAGGGTAGTTTCTAAATGAGACCCCCTAGACCAGGGTTGGAAAGGGCAACTGTCCATGAAGTTCTGAGCCCCCATATGCATGACTGTTAGCAGCTGTAATCACCACCCACGTATCTTTAGCACAGGGCTTCTTGTCCAAGAGGGATTCTGTCCTCCAGGGACACTTGGAAGTTCTGGAAGCATTACTGGGTGTCACAGCTCTGGGGGAGGGATGCCACAGGCCTCTGGTGGGTGGAGGCCAGGGCCGTGGCTCAGCTCCCCACCGTACACAGGACAGCCCCACCACAGAGAGTGACCCAGCCCCAAATGTCAGCAGCACTGAGGCTGAGAAGCCTGCATTAACGGATTGACATTTTTGGAGTTCTTTCACATTTACTTTATCCTTGTGAAAATATTATAAAGGAAGGAAGCTGGATTTTTTCTTTTTTCCAATGAGCATGGCTGTCCCCTCAATGCATCCCATAAGCATCTGGGTAACTTATCTTAGTTCCTGCATCCCTGTACCTCATGCGTCCTCTGGTCACTGGCTCCCGCCCTGCCCACAGGCCCAGCAGTCCAGAAGGACCAGTGACAATTTGGTTTAAGTGACAGAGCTTGGGAGGCTGGAAGTGCGTGACCAGGGCACTCACAGGGTCTGTTCCTGGGTAGGACTCTCTTCCTGGTTTGTGGATGGTCACCTCCTTATCTGGCACAGAGAGAGAGACAGAGCGTGTTCTCTGGTGTCTATTCTTAGAAAGAACGGCGCTGATCCCATCCCGAGAGACCCACCAGCATGTGACCTCACCTACCCCATCCCCAAATACTGTCCCATCAGGGTTGAGAGCTTTAAGCAATGCATTTAGGGGGCACAACTCCCATCTGTAACAAATCCCCTTATTGCACCAGGGAAGACAGAGTTGCAGAAAGATTTGTGGCTCCCCCAAGGTCACCTTTTCCTAGAATCCGGACAGAGGGCCCCTCAGGACAGGGATGGCCCTTCCCACTCACAAACGAGATGAGACCCCCCCCCACCCAAGACGAGGGCCCAGGAAGAGCCACCGTAGGCAGGTTCTAGCCCCCCAGCTGCGTCTCCACAGCTCTGTGGCTGAGAGGGGCTGGCTGTGTGTTTCTCCATCCCCTTTCAGATCCTGACGGGCGAAGACTGGAATGAGGTCATGTATGACGGTATCAAGTCTCAGGGGGGCGTGCAGGGCGGCATGGTGTTCTCCATCTACTTCATCGTGCTGACGCTTTTCGGGAACTGTATCCTCCGTGGGGGAGGTGGGGCAGGCCTGGGCGGCTGGTGGAGCAGTTGGGTGGGATGGAGAGGGTGCTGGGGTGGGGGGTAGTTACCCGGGAGGTTCCGAGTAGCCAGGGTCCCAGTGGCGGTGCTTTCCCTGACTCCAGCGCCTGCAGACACCCTCCTGAATGTGTTCTTAGCCATCGCGGTGGACAATTTGGCCAACGCCCAGGAGCTCACCAAGGTGGAGTTGGTGGGAGAATGTTTCTCCCTGTGGCAAAGTTACCACCCGCTCGTGGCAGATCAGGACTGGGCTGGGCGTGGGGGCTGTGGACAGGGTTAGAGCTTTCGCCCTGGATGCACTGGGCCAGGGAGGAGGCCCACCCTCTCCCCGAAACGGACTGTCCCTCACCAAGCGGATTCCACAACAGAGGAGGTGGAAGGCGGTAAGGCAGCAGGTCTGCCGCAGGAAACAGATGGCAGACTCCACTGGAGTGCCCCTTATAGGGAGTGGGCGGCATCAAGGGACCTCCAAGGAATGGTGTAGCCCCCCGGCTAGCAGGCACTGTCACCACCCTAGAGCTGAAAGGATGGGACAGATGGACTAGAACCCGCATAGGGTCCTGAGGCTCAATGCCTGAACCTGGGAGCTTGGGAGCTGGCCAGACTTTGCCTCCAAGTGACTGGAGTAAAGAATTAATTGATGCTCACAGTGCCAGGCATTGCTGCCATCTCCCTTTTGAAGAAGGGGAAACTGAGGCTCAGAAAGGCAGAGTCACTGGCCCCAGATGGTAGGATAATAACAGGTGCTATTTATAGCATCACACAATGCACGTCAGGCACTCAACCCGGTTCTTGCTATACAGTAGGTGCTCAATAAAGGAAGCCTGTGTTAGTCACTAGGCACGATCTGGCCCTAGAGCTTTCACTGGACAGAGCGGGTAAAAGGAAGGCTGGGAATCCAGGCCTGGCAAGCTCCAGAACCCGAGTTTTCTACTTACAGGCTCTGCTGGCTTTTGCTGGAGCCCCAGCTGAGCAGGAAGAGATACAAAGTAACAACCACAGTGAGAGATGGGGATTTACTCCGCTTCCCATTTCACAGATGGGAAAGCTGAGGTCCAGAGGGGTTCAGTGACCTTGCCGCATAACTAGGAGCTGAGAAAGGAGAGATGCAATGCCCTCAAGGAGCAGAAATGAGAGAAGAGCAGAGGAAAATGAAGTCAGGAGACAATTTTGGGAGACGGGGCTGAGAACCATCCATGCGAAAAGTCCAGTTGTTACTGCTGTCAGTAATGTTGAATTGCCCTGGGCAAAACTTTCTGGCTGATGCCCCTTCACACTTCCCTGGGACTCAGGTCCAGCTCAGCTAGGCACAGAGGAGGCAACATAACTTTCAGTCACATAGCTCACTGCCCTGGGATAGCCCATGAGCAGGGCCGTGGGGAATGGTTATACAGGTTGTGCATTGCGCAAAGGAAGCCAGGCACCTTTTTTTGCAATTTGAAAGGAAGGTGTTGGGAAACAGCCGCATCCCTTTAAGAGGACATGTGCAGAGCCTTCCTGTCCGCCCAGGAGGGCCAGGCCTAGGGCATCCCTCCGCTTCACGGCCCCATCTCCCGAGCCTCGAGGTGTTGAACCGAATTGAGTGGACGCTGCCAAACCCTCCATCTGTTGGCCCTGGCAGGAGGGAGAGAGAGTTTCTCCAAATGGGGGGGAGAAACGGAAGTCTCTGCTACCCCAAGCACACGGCCCCGGGCCTGGTCACCGTGGTGCTGGCTGGCTGCAGGCGCTGATCGGACCTTGTGCTCATCCAGGTTCCAGGAGCCTATCCTCAGAGGTGGTCTCCGGGGAGGGGGTGCGTCGGGAGGCTGGGAGCAGGGGAGCAAGAGAGGCAAGACCATCTGTGGAGAACGGACATTCTCTTCCAGATCCACACTGTTCCCTTCCTTTATGCCACAAGCATTTCTGGGGTCTTTCATACGAGGCATGTACCCTGCTAAGCCCCTGGGGTGTTTCATCTCATTGAATCTTCACAGAAACCCCAAGAAGCAAGTTTACAGACTGTGTCATTCATCCAAAAGCATTTATCGAGCACCTACTGTGAGCATGGCCTGTTCTAGGAGCCAAAGACGTGGCAGTGGACAGAAGAGGCAGAAATCCCCACCCTCACTGGGGCTGATATTCCAGCGGGAGAGACAGACAAGAAATAAATTTGTCAGATGGGGAGAAGTGCTGGGGAGATGAGGGAGGGAGGGAAAGTCGGGGAGAGTGGAAATTTTAGGTGAGGCTGGTGAGGCCCGGAGAGGAGAGGCGACTTGCCTGACATCAACAGTAAGCGGAGGAGCTGGGGTCTGAAGTCAGGTGGGTCTAGAACCTACGTCCTTTGCCACATTCACAGCTGCTTAAACTTGACCCATGCTTGATACTCACCCGGGCGCTTTTTGAAGATGCAGACTCCAGGACCCAGTCCAGGCTTTCCCGGGGGCCTGGGAGTCTGCATTTGCAGTGCCACTAAGGCGAGTGGTCCAGGGACCGGGCTCTGAGAAATGCTGAGTAAGGTGCCAAGGAGGAAGGGAGGGCTTATGAGAAGGGGTAGCCGGCCGGGTCCCACCTCCGTGTTGTCACTGGCAGAGTGTCCTGATCTGACCACTTCCCAGGTGGTAAGGTTGCTGCTTGCCCCAGAGATCCCCGCACAGGGGGAGAGGTGCCCTGCCGTCAGCATGACTCTTCTTACGGGTGGGTTCATCTCTGGCCATTTCTTTCTCGTTGCTTTTTCTTTGCTTTTTCTTTGTTGGCTTTTCTGTTTTACGAATGAGGCCCTGCATGAAGGCTGAAGAAGGATTTAAAGCCCCAAAACATCTTTTTCTGTATGTATTTTTAAAACCTCTTCCCCCATCCTCCTCCTCTCTGAACCTAACCGGCTGAGAACATAAGCTCCTCTCCTGATTCCCCTTCTGGAGGCTGTCGGCAGTGCATGGGATGGGCCATGGGACTCCGGGGGGGGGGGATTTTCTGCACGTGGAGGCTAGTCAGTGTTTTTGAAAAGTCTTGGTTCAGAGAGCACAACCCAGAAGGTAAAGCGAGAGGAAAATCTCTGCCTTAATTTCTGGCTCATTGAGACAGGGCGCAGAGAAATCCCCGTTGTGCGGAAGGAAAGGAGGTCTTTTTTCCTTTTGTTTTCTCCTGGCTGTATGCCAGAATAGGGTTAATAACGAGCTGGATGTCAAGACTGCACATCAAGGGGGTGGCAGTGCCCTTGACCAACATTGGGCTCTATTCCTATCTGTGGGCCTCAGCTCTGGTGGGTCAACACCCAGGCCACACCTGCTTCTAAATATTCCATGTGTTGCCACTCATTAGCCGTAGGATCCAAGGGGAGGCCCCAAGGCCTAGTTCCTGTTTTGTGAACGGGGACTCCGTGTGTCTTTTAGGATGAGCAAGAAGAAGAAGAAGCAGCCAACCAGAAACTTGCTCTACAGAAAGCCAAGGAGGTGGCGGAAGTGAGTCCCCTGTCGGCGGCCAACATGTCCATAGCTGTGTAAGTGCCCCCAAGTCCAGAATGCTCTCCAGGCTCCTCAGCCCATACCCCCTCCCCATCAATGTTTTGGGGGCAGGGAGCAGTCCCCAACAGGGTTGAGCTTTAGAATGAGGGACTTCTGCTCTCCTACATCCTTTTACTTGATGAATAGTTAATAAGCACCTCCTTTGTGCCAAGCCCTGTTCTAGCTGTTGGGGATACAGCATTAACAAGAGGTTAAGGGGTGGAGGGCCTGCTGGAGCTGGAGAGAGGTGGGCTTTTAAATAAAGTTGTCAGGGCAGGCCTCCCTGAGAAGGTGGAAGGAGGTGAGGGAAGAGCATACCAGGCAGCAGGAACAGCATATACAAAGGCCCTGAGGCAGGAAAAGTGCCTGTTGTGTTTAGGGAACATGAAGGGGGCCATGCTGACTGAAATAGAGGGAGGGAGGGAAGAGAGTGGGAGGAAGTGAAGACAGGTGGCAAACAGATCATGCAGGGCCTTGTGGGTAATGGGCAGGACTCAGACGTTTGCACTGAGTCAGGGGGAAACTATAGACCGTTCTTGAGCACAGGAAGGCCAGGACCTAACTTGGGAGCTCACAGGTGCCCTCTGACAGCTCTCAGGGAAACAGACTGTGGGGAGCAAGGTGGAAGTCAGGGGACCAGTTTGGAGAAGACTACATTGGTCCCTGCAAAACAGATAGTGGGACCGGAGTTAAAATATGATGTGATGGATGTAGCCAAATTCCAGACAGATCATGAAGGCAGAGACGACAGAGTCTGCTGGTGAAGCAGAGGTGGTGAGGCGCTGGGAGTTGTGGTGTCTCGATTAAAGGGAGATTTGTTGACCCCGATACTCCAAATGGTGCCTACGTCGGATGTCCCAGGGACTTTACACACTGTGGGGTGGCGCATCACGTGATGGTGGGGAGGGGGCTTTCTTGGCCAAAGCGGAAGGAAGTGGCTCTGAAAGGGGAGCCTAGAAAAACAAATAATTAGACTAGTAAGTTTTCGAGGATGGTCTGTGGATGGTCTGTATAAAACTACCAGTGCGCACAGAAACCCTGGAAGAGTCTGTATACTCCAGCAGTCCAGCAGGGACCCTGTGGGTAAATCAACAGCTGCAGGTAAAGAGGTGCTGCCCCCCCAGACTTCCAAGTGCCCAACCCGGCTCTCCCTGGGACCACCTAGACCTCCCATAACCCAGAACTAAAGGCTCCTGCAGGCCCCGTGGGCAGTTCCAGAATCTGCTCCAGGCCAATGTCCTTTTGATTGGTTGTCTCAGAAGTTAAAATATTTTTAATGTCAAGGCTACATCCCCCAGGGGGTCATGTGCTACAATTTGAAAAGAGTAGAGGGGACAACAGGGATGCCCATCTGGGCTGAGAGCCCCCATTAGACAAAATATGCACCAAGACCCCTTGCTGAATGGAGACACCCACCTGGACCAAGGCACTTGCTAGGCCAGGATGTCCAGCCAAGTTGAGTTTTCTGCACAGGCTGGTTGGGCAGAGATAACCAAGCCAGGCCAAGATACCCTTCTGAGCTTCGAAGTGCCTCAGGCCAAGACCACGTGGGCTGAGACGCCCCCTGGGCTGAGACTCCCGTTAGTGGGAGCAGCCGGAGGAGGCCACAGTGCCAGCGGTGCTCTGAGCCCCGCGCCCTCCCCTTGCAGGAAGGAGCAACAGAAGAACCAGAAGCCCACCAAGTCGGTGTGGGAGCAGCGGACCAGTGAGATGCGGAAGCAGAACCTGCTGGCCAGCCGGGAGGCCCTGTACAACGAGATGGACCCTGATGAGCGCTGGAAGGCCTCCTACGCCCGGCACCTGCGGCCGGACATGAAGACCCACCTGGACCGGCCGCTGGTGGTCGACCCCCAGGAGAACCGTAACAACAACACCAACAAGAGCCGGGCCGCCGAGCCCACAGTGGACCAGCGCCTCGGCCAGCAGCGAGCTGAGGACTTCCTCAGGAAACAGGCCCGCTACCACGACCGGGCCCGGGACCCCAGCGGCTCGGTGGGCCTGGACCCCCGCAGGGCCTGGGCCGGCAGCCAGGAGGCCGAGCTAAGCCGGGAGGGGCCTTACGGCCGCGAGTCGGACCACCACGCCCGGGAGGGCAGCCTGGAGCAGCCGGGCTTCTGGGAGGGCGAGGCCGAGCGGGCCAAGGTTGGGGACCCCCACCGCAGGCACGTGCACCGTCAGGGCGGCAGCCGGGAGAGCCGGAGCAGCTCGCCCCGCACGGGCGCCGACGGGGAGCCGCGACGCCACCGCGCCCACCGCAGGCCAGGCGAGGAGGGCGCGGAGGACAAGGCCGAGCGGAGGTCCCGGCACCGCGAGGGCAGCCGGCCGGTCCGGGGCGGCGAGGGCGATGGCGAGGGGCCCGACGGCGGCGAGCGGAGGCGGCGGCACCGGCACGGCCCTCCGGCTGCGTACGAGGCGGATGCGCGGAGGGAGGACAGGGAGCGCAGGCACCGGAGGAGGAAGTAAGTGGGGATGACCTCGAGGCTGGCTGGTGACAGTAGCGGTAATGATGCTCAGAGTCCAAGTGGTCCCTGCTGAGCGTATCAATCTTCCGCGGTCCACCCCATTGTCAAAGACGCGGAACAGAGAGGCCTTTGGGCGGCTGGCCCAGGGTCTCGCCGCCACTCAGGGGCCTGAAACTAGGCCTTCTGGCCGCCAGCCTCTGCAGGCTCACCATTTCCCCCTTGTGCATCTCAGGGATAATCTATGAGAAATCCCCCCACCCCCCTACCCCCGAATTCTTCAGCTCTTCCATGTACTTGCTGTGTGATCGCGGGCAAGTGACTAAAGATCTCTGGGCCTCAGTTTTCTCAATCTGTAAAATGGAGATGGTGGGATCAAATTGGGTCATGGCTGAAATTCAAAGAGATAATTCATGCAAAAGGCCCGAAGAAGAACAGCTGACACGTAAGTGCTTGGTAAAAGTAGACCATTTTTAGCTGTTAATGAGTCAGCCATCTTTTTACCTGATGCTATTCCTGAGGGATCCGAAAAGCCCCTCCGGGCCCTCAGAATTGAAAGGAGAGTAAGGCGGAGGCTTTCTGAGGCCCCTTGCAGGCCAGCACCCTACCCAGTAGCAAACAGCATCTTTGTTTTCTTAATATTTTGTTACTGTCCTGTAATAATTCTACATACAGGAACCCAACCGTGTTGAAACAGATGTTGTTCTTATTTTCGCTGACGTCCTGTTCGTCTTCATTTATATCACCACGAGGGGATCATATTGGCTTTTTAATGATGTGTTTAAGTGGCTCTGTTATATGACATGGGCACTGGGCCAGCACTTACCAAAATTGAATGTGTACATGAATCCCCAGGGATCTTATTAAAATACAGTTTCTAAATCAGTGGGTCTCAGGTGCAGCTGAGATTTTGCATTTCTAAGGAGCTCTCAGGTGAGACTGATGCTGGTCCAGGGACCCCACTTTGAGTAAGGAGGGTCTAGAGGACAGAGTAAAGTGACACAGGGCCCTGTGTGCAGAGGCACCACGAATGAACGTGACAGGTGCCGACGCTGGCTGGCTCTGGGTCGTGTGGGCAACTCAGGTGACATGAGTTGCCACCAGTATTGAGATCTTCCAAACTGGAGAATACCTCTTGGTGAAGCTCCCTGTGAAATAGTCTAGTCTTCCTTCAACGTGTCCAGTAGTTGCATTCCGGGAAAATAGGGTATGTATTTAAAACATACAAGAAGTGTCTGGGTGGCTCAGCTGGGGGAGTGTCCAGCTCTTGCTTTGGGCTCAGGTCATGATCCCTGGGTTGTGAGATCAAGCTCCACGTCAGGCTCTGTGCTCAGTGAGGGGTCTGCCCGAGATTCTCTCTCCCCCTCCCCCTGTACCCAGACCAGGCTCCCAACAGGAGCTATCTGATGTGGGAGCAGACTGTTCTGGGCTAAGAACAGCATGCGCAAAGGCCCTGAGGTGGACCAGAAGGAAGCTGGTTTGCAGTTTGGAAGGTGAGGAGAGAGTGGCAGACAAAAAAATGGAAAGAACAGTGGTGGATCAGCAGGACCTTGAATCCTCCCAGGGCAAGGAGAGGCCACAGAAAGGGTTTTTAGGTGGAACACAGTGTTTAGAACATGACTCAGTGATTAAGGACCCGTGATTCACTGATGCTGTTCTTCTCCCTCCTGCTGGTATTACTATTACTTGTTGCTATATTACTCCTGTGATTGAAGGAGGCTGAGTGACAGGGATGGAATGTCAGCACAGCCTGGTGGTGAAGGGCAAGAACTCTGGAGCCAGAGGTCACACTCCTGCCTGTCACCTCCCAGCTATGTGACTTGTAGCGTGTCCCATCTCTGCACCTCTGTTGGCTCATCTGTAAAGTGGGTATGAGAGCGGTCCTACTGCCTGGCGTAAGTGGAAGGTTCAATGGAGTTAATATATGTAAAAGGCTTTGAATCATGCCTGGCGTATAATAAGTGCTCAGTGAACATTAGCTATCATCACGGTGAAGATTATTACTATGTACTCAATATATGTTAACTATGTGTAGAGGTGGTAACAGCAAGCATTTAGGAAGTATTAGCTATTACTATTTCTATTACTATTATCATTTATACTATTAAGATTTTCTCATAGAGGCACCTGGGTGGCTCAGTGGGCTAAGCATCCGACTCTTGGTTTGGGGATACATCATGATCCCGGGGTCGTGAGATCCAGCCCCACGTTGGGCTCCATGCTCAGCACGGAGACTACTCTGGATCCTCTCTTTCCCTGTCCCTCTGCCCCCACCCCACCTCTCTCCCTTCCTCTCCAAAAAAAAAAAAAAAAAAAAAAAATCTTTTTTATCATCAACAGACATAAAAAACAACTTCATATCCATAGCCTCTAGAGTGACCACTCCAGCCCCTTCCTTTCACAGATGGGGAAATTGAGGCCCAGAAAGAGGAAGAGATTTTCCCAAGGGCAGCCCACAGATAGCCGTGGTGTGATAAGAATGCAGCGTTCCCAAATCCCACAGATGGCCGCTGCTTCCCCTCCGCTCCAGAGGAAGAAACTACCTCCCCGCTACCACCCCAGACCTGCACCAGGGGGCCGCTCCTATTACCATATTAATGGACATACTCAAAGCCCTGGCCAGGAAGACATTACTCTCCTGGCTTATGAAAAGGGTCTAATGCTCGTTGGAAATAGAGCTTCATGAAGATTCGAACACTTTTAGAGAAAAAAAATCCAAGACAAGGCATTCATCTGCTTTAAAAAAAAAAAAAAAAAAAAACTGGCCAAGAGAAACTTTAATCACGAATGTAATATACTAAAAAGACATTCAGTTCTCCATGGTGGCCCTGCCTAAGGGGTCTGCCACCTGCATTTTTCCTTTTTATCATTTCTCCGGCCTTTTCCCAGATCTGCACTGTGTTTTTCATTCACCAGAACATTGATAATACACATATAATGGTTCTTTCCGTTCCCTCTGCCTCTTCCTGGGTTACACCTTCCTCTCCTCCCCAGCTTTAAATGGCCTCCTGTAGCTCTCATAAGCTCACCCCAGTGAAACGTGGACATAAGCACATTCTGTCATTCATTCTACATCGTTCTGTAGCCACTGACCCCAAATCCCCCACCCCAGGTGGCTGAGCCCAGTGGCACCCCAGGGCCATCAGAGCGAAGGTAGAGATTTCCCTGACCCCCAGGAAAACGCTGCGGGTTGCAGAGTGGCTGCCACTCCCCAGTAGCCAGGCAGTGCCTCCTGCTGGACGGGGCTGAGCAGAGGCATCTCTTGCCAAGACCTGCACCACCCTGGAATTAGCATCTGGGCTCTCTGTGCCCTCGTTTCACCTGCTGCCATCACCATGAAACCCACTCCCCAGAAAGAGCAAAAGGAGATCCTGGACGCCTGAGCCTCACAGAGTCTATCCTGCCTTAGAATCTGTAGGACCAGAGTCCAGTCCAGCGCAGCCCTTTCGAAGCTGGGTGACACCTGGCCTTTGCCTCTCCTGGCCTCAGTTTCCTCATCTGTAAAATGGGTCTGATCCTAATCCCATGTCCAGTGGTGGTGGCTGTGGGGATTAAATGAGCTAATACACATAGGTCCTTAGGACATAGTGGCACCAGGAAGCAGAGGAGGAGGCACCATCCTCCTCTGCATCGGGGGCCTGTGCACGCCCCGGAAAAGGTGTCCATAGCCTTTGGCAGAAGGACGCTGAAGTGATTAGCTGGCAGAGGGATGCGGGGCGGGACCGGGTTATGCAACCGGCTGCCTATTCTGGGCAGCTGATGCACATCCCCAAAAGGGAAGGGGGAAGGGGCCTGACTTCAAAGTTTTCTGCCCCTTTTGAGTTCTCCTTGGAGATGCTTGGCAGTGAAGCCTCCTGGAGACTGAGGTGCGGCCACTGCGGTTGAGCTGGCTCCGGTTTCTCAGCAGACCGAGCCGGCAGAGGGAGCCAAGGGCTCCTGGTCCTGGGCACGAGGCTGCTATCCCTGCCAATGCACCAGGTCTCGGCTGTGTGTACTTTAGTGCTGGCCAAAGGATCTAGGTTCTCTCTGAAGTGGTAATTTACCCGAACCTACTTTGTGCTAGGGATGGCTATCTCCTCCCCCCCCAAAAAAATTGATAAGAACAATGAGAAAATACTCCCAACCAGATTTTCCTCTCATGGACAGCTTCTCAGAAAGGACCAGGAGTGGGTTCAAAATAGGAACCTATTTGTGGGCTGCATGAGACATTGGGGAAATACGGGTGGAGACTTGATTTACTCGTGCCATTACAGCTGACGCACACTCATTCTCCGGGCACCGTACGAGGTTCCCAGGGCTGCTGGCGTCCTGGAGGCTGGGTCCTTCTTGGACAACGGATGCATCCCTGCACATTTGACCTCCAACTTCATACCGCACAACCCACCCCCTGGCCCCCGTGTCCTCTCTCCTTCTCTTCCAAGACCTTCCAAGACTTCTCTCTCCCTCTCTCCAGACCTTCCAAGGACTGGTCATGGCATTCAGGGGCCAGCCTGATCCAGGATGACCTCATCTCATGATCCCTTTTTTTAAAAGATTTTTATTTATTGAGAGAGAGGAGGAGAGAGAGCACAAGTGGGGTAGGGGCAAAGGGAGAGGGAGAAACAGATTTCCCACTGAGCAGGGAGCCCAACTTGGAGCTCGATCCCAGGACCCTGGGATCATGACCTGAGCTACCCAGGTGCCCCTCATCCCACGATCTTTAACTCAGTTATGTCTACAAAGGCCCTCTCTCCAAATAACACCACATTCACGGTTTCCAGGTGGGCGTATCTTTTGAGAGGCCAACATTCCGCCCATTACAGGCTGCCCTCTGGCTCCTCCCCCCGCCAAGATGCATGTCCATTTCACATGCAGCACACACTCCCCCCATGTGCCAACATCCCCAGAAGTCCTGGCCTCTCACAGCATCAGCTCAGGAATCCTACATCTCATCATCTAATTTGGGTATGGATGAGACTCTGGGTATGAGCCATTTAGAGGCCAAATCCCCTCCCATCTGTGGACATGTACTAGAAGACAAATTCTCTGCCTGTAGAATACAGGGGTAGGATGAGCACAAGGTAGACAGCCCTATTCCAAAAGGGAGATGCTGAGAAGGATAAAGGATCACTAGTCACAAGCAGGTTCTAAGCGAGGCAGGGCAGATCCCACCAGGGAGTTGCCTCATAGAGACCCAAGGAGGTTACCACACCCGTGTGTTGGATGAAGAACAAGGTTGAGTAACTTGCCGATGGTTTTGCAGCCACTCAGCTCCAGGATCCCCACTTTAGCCTCCCGGTCATAGGGAAGGCTCTGCTACTCTATCCCCAATATAAAGACAAGGGACTTGGGGCTCAGAGAGGTTAATCAAACTACAGAGGGTCCCACAGCTGGTGAAGGGCTTTGCTGAGACTCAAAACCAGGCCAGTCTGCCTCACTCACATGACTGAGAAGTGAGAAAACCAGCTGGGCCTGCCCTTCTCCCCGTGCAGCCTCAGAGACGCAAGTCTGAAAATAAAATCCCTCGTCTCTCTTCCACTTCCCAAAAACACCGTGGACTTTGGCAAGTTAAAATGCAAAATTAAGACAAGGAAGTGTTAGGTGGATTTAGAGTTCCAGACTGGGCGTGGGTTTTCGTGCCTACCATCCTACCTGATCTCCCAGCTGGTCAATGAACATGTGCAGCCTGAGGACATCGTTTTCTACTATGCCTTGGCCTCTCCAGGACTCAGTTTTCCTCGCCTGCATGATGGGACTAATAGCACTGCCCACTTTCCCCAGTGATTCTAAGGATTAGAAGATCTGTGTATGTCTGAGAGGCGTGTTATGTCTGGCCCACAGCAGGTGCTCAGTGCGTGTGAGCTATTATGAGCAGAAGCGGAGGATACAGGAAGCAGAATTGGGGTTGCCTTTAAGAAGAGCCGGAGAGATAAGTTTCGGATTGTAAAGCCCTCCAGTGAGAGACATCGTTGAGATTATAAACAATAAATGTTCTGGGGTTTCCCGGGCACAGGCTTTGCTGGGGCCAGCGCCCAGGTACTAGGGAAGGACAAGACCCCTCGTCTGAGGACCCAGGGTCTAAAGGGTGGTCTGAAAGCAAACAGAGCAAATTGGGGTCCAAACCCTCAGGGAGCTGACTGGGAGCCAGGTCCGCTTGGCGCAGGCAGGCAGAGCCGAAGCCAGCTGGGAGGAGGCAGGGCCTGATGGGAGGGCTGGGACCGTGGGAGTTCAGGGCTTCAGTGTCCTCATCTGAAAAATGGGGGCATCTACTTATTACTTGACAAAAAGTGACCAAGCATTTGCCATGTGCCAGGCCCCATTCTGGGCACTGGAATCACAGCTGTGAACAGAAAGACAAAAATAAACCACTTGCCTCGCAGAGCTGATGTCCCAAATGGCAATGGGGTAGAAAAAGCCCAGACAAGACCCTTAACATTTTTCTCTTCTCCCCAGTTGCACCGAACACTCAAGGCTCTTCTGTCCGTCTGCACGGAGTTAATTATTTGAGTAGTTGAGGCACCAAATTCCGACCCGCCTTGTCTCCCCCACTCTCCACCTGCAGCCATACCAGCATCCTGAAACTCAATGAGCTTGTCCCCGTTTCAGGACCTTTGCACTGTCTGTTCCCTCTGCCTGGAATGCTTTGGCCATCACACTTGTATCCCCATGAAAAATTATCATGTTCATTTACCAGCTGTGTGGCCTTAGGCAAGAGACTAAACCTCTCTGAGCTTCAGTGTCCTCATCTGGAAAATGGGGCTAGTTATCTAGCTGAGGATGAAGGGGTTATTATAAGCCGAGTGCTTAGAGCAGCCGCTGAGAGCTTTGTTACTGAAGTGTTTGCTGTTATTAGGTTTATTCATGTTTATTATGCTTATTTGGGTGTATAGTGTGTTCTCCCTAGCTGGGATATTGGTAGGGGACATAAATACATCAGGCATGTAAAGCCATGAGGCAGTTTTATCCCTAAAAAGATGGTGTCCCCTATCGGTTTTAGCCACCCCTGAAAACACTCTGGGCCCCAGTCCCACCCAGGAGCTCCGGGGGTACCTATAGGCAGAGGCAGGGGGCTTTGGTTTGGAAGAAGGCAGGTTCTGGCAGAAAGTTCTTTTACCCTCGGGTTTCTCCCCACAGGAGTAGCCTCATCCCCCAGGAAACAGCAAGAGAAGCACCACACTGAATTCTGGGGGGCCGGGACGTTACTCTTCCATGGGGTCATGATCTCCAAGCAGGAGTCAGCCAGGCCCCTCTCGTGCCAGGGCCTGGGGAGCTCCAGGACGTGGCCTCTCTGGGTCCAGGCGTACACCCCAAAGGGTGGAAGCTGAGGCGGGGTCTAGAGCATTCGTCCTATTATTCTCACTCAATTACGGGTCCTTTCTCATTGGCCTGCCTTCTGCAGAGAGAACCAGGGCCCTGGGGTCCCCGTGTCAGGCCCCAACCTGTCGACCACCCGGCCAATCCAGCAGGACCTGGGCCGCCAAGAGCCGCCGCTGGCCGAGGACATCGACAACATGAGGAACAACAAGCTGGCCACCGCGGGGTCGGCCGGTGCCCACGACAGCCTCGGCCGCCCCGGCCTGCCCCAGAGCCCCGCCAGGACCGGGAACAGCATGGAACCCAGACCCACGCCAGCCCCGCCCACGGCCACCAACCCCCAGAATGCCGCCAGCCGCCGGACGCCCAACAACCCTGGGGACCCGTCCGACCCTGGCCCCCCCAAGACCCCCGAGAACAGCCTTATCGTCACCAACCCCAGCAGCACCCAGGCCAACTCAGCAAAGACTGCCAGGAAACCCGACCACACCACAGTGGACATCCCCCCAGCCTGCCCACCCCCTCTCAACCACACCGTCGTCCAAGGTGAGACCCCCACCACCCCCATCACCGGGAGGGGCACCTGCTGTCCCTGGTGCCAACGAGGTGAGCAGGGCTGGCTGGGCCCAGTCCCGGCAGGCTTAGCCAAGTGACCCTTGACAGTGAACCTACTTCTGTGGCCTCAGTTTTTTCCTCTCCAAATGGGTATAGATGCGGTTCCTGCCCGCATGGGCCTGCCAGGAGGGCTAAAGGAGATAATACACCGTGGTACCTGGCACACGGCCTCCAAGAAGTTCAGCGATATTGTCTGCCTCCCAGATTCTCACAGGGAAGCCAGGACGCCACCGTATTTGACAAGCAGTGGGTCCTTTTCATGGAAATCAAGGAGGCATCAGATGATTCCCCAGATCAGCGCTGTCCAAAAGAAATGCGACATGGGCCACGTGTGTAGTTTTAAATTTTCTAGTGGCCATATTGAAAGAAAGAAAGGCGAGAAGGAGGGAGGAAGGAGTGATTTAAGAAAAGAGGGGCACCGGGATGGCTCAGTCAGTTAAGCATCTGACTCTTGCTTTCGGCTCAGGTCATGATCTCAGGGTGGTTAGATCGAGCCCAGCATCAGGCTCTGCGCTGGGATTGGAGGCCGCTTGGAAGTCTCTCTCTCTTCCTCCCTTTAATCTCATTTAACCCGAAGTATTATTTATTTGTATCTAAAATGCTACCATTTCAACACGTAATCAGCATTTTTAACAGTAACGAGCTACTTTACATTCTTTGTCTTGTATTCGGTCTTAGAAATTTGGTATGTTTTACACATACAGAGTATTGTACTGTTCAAGTATTAGACAGTGCAGGTCTAGGCCTTTGAGGGATTGGCAGTTTGTGACCTCCCTCCAAGCCCCCCCACCATGTACGATTGGGGTCAGAGAAGCAGTGAGAATTTAGAGATGACCCACTGAGCTAGTTATTTCCAAAGATGGTAACAATAGCCCTCTTGGTAGTGCCAGCTCTATGCAGGAGAACTTCATGAATCTGCTTGATAAATGCTCACCACAGCCCTACAAGGAGGGTCTTATAATTGTGCCCATTTTATAGATAAAGATACTGAGGCTCAGAGAAACTCAGCCTGCCCAGAGAGGCAAAGCAAGGCTGCAGGATCAATGCTTGGGAGGGTAGTGGCCCTTGCCTTCGAATGAGAGGTATTCATGGTGGTGGGGAAACCCTGCAGTGTGATGAAAGAAGAGCTCAGTATTACCATCTGTAAAATGGGTCTGTTGGAGCTCATGCTACCTGCCTCTAAGTGATGGTATGATGATCCAACGGGATGGGGGCAGGTTTGTGTTAGCATCCCATGAACGTCCCACCCGCCTCAGGGCTGTCGAGTGGTTGAGAGCAGGCACTCTGGGACCAGGTTCAAATCCCAGCTTTGCCACATCCCAGCTGTGTGACCTTAGGCAAGTCACTTCACCTGTCTGTGCTAGTTTCATCCTCTGTAAAATGGAGAGTATAAAGTACCAACCTCACAGGGTCATGTGAGTATTAAATGGACTAATGTGGTCGCTGGCGCACTGTAGACACTTCACAAATCTCAGCTGCTTATTGTCTGCTCTGGGGAGCGGACGGGAGCCCAGAGGCTTATGGGAAATCACGGAAGGAGCCCTGTGTTGGTTCTTGTCCCCACAGTGAACAAAAACGCCAACCCAGACCCACTGCCAAAAAAGGAGGAAGAGAAGAAGGAGGAGGAAGACGACGACCCCGGGGAAGACGGCCCCAAACCCATGCCTCCCTACAGCTCCATGTTTATCCTCTCTACGACCAACCCGTGAGTATGGCCTGTGGCCAGGGCAGGGTGCCTGGGGCTTCCACTGGGTTGGTGGAAGTCAAGCCAGACAGCAGGCCCACCCAGTGGGTACTGGGGAGAATGGCCTCCAAGATCACCATTAGGCCATAGGGGATTTTTGAGCAAATTTAAAAATGATGCCCTTTTCTTGAGTCCTGTAAGACAGAAATTTCTCATAAAGTATTGATTTAGGGAAAAAGACCCTTTCCGACCATCATCTAGAAATTATGGTCATAAATATTCAAATCTACACCACCTGTAATGTGAGAGGCACCCCTAAGAAATGTTTGCCTTATGCAGTGCACAACCTATGTCATCATATATGGCAGCCCTGGTCCCTGAGCTCTTGCTCCTAACCTCTCCTCCCCAAGGATTTGGATTCTAGGCAGATGGTCTCTGAGTTCCGTAGCCCTTTGTCTTGGGCATCCTTGAGGAAAATAGATTATTTAGGAGAGAAATTTACCACGTGCATCTCACTGTGGCTTCTTTGAGGATTGTATTTTTCCAAAGGACATTTCTTGAAACCCTGGTCCATCAAAATGCTTCCTGACAAAAATCATGTCAAAGAAGCTGGTCGGTAACTACTTTCTATTACCTGCCTCTTGAGACCTTTGAGTCTCATCCTATGTGCTTCCTTTTTTATGTGGTTGAAAGTATCTATTTTACTAGGAAAACATTTATGTGGTATTTAGTGCCAGGCACTGTTGTGAGTGCTTTACCAAAAAAAAAAAAAAAAAATTACCATAATAACCCTATGAGATTGGTACTGTGCTTATGCCCATTTAACAGATGAAGAAACTGAGGCCCAGGAAGGTGAAGTTACCTGCCCAAGGTCATACAGCAAGCAAGTGGGAGAGCCCAAACAGACCAATGCCAGCATCCCTGTTCTTAACTACACACACAGCCTTGCTGCCATCCACACAACTTTATGACATATTTATAAATATTATTAGCTCCACTTAAGAGGTTAGGTACTTATGTATTATCCCATTACCACATCAAAGGCTCTGATAAGGCCTGCAACCTATAATTTCAGTAGCTTTCTGGAGGCCCCTACTATGTGCCAGGCATATATTAACATTTTTGATCTTCACATTCTTGTAAGGTAGGCTCCATGATTATGGCCATTTCACAGATGAGAGCTTTAAGGCACAGAGGGGATAAGGAACTTGCCTAAGGTCACTCAATTAATTTAAAAAAAAAGAGAGATCTCTTTAACCCAGAATTTCCCTATTTTATTTGACCATGGGACATTTTATGCGTGAAAAACCTTTTCATCTCCTGCAGAATCGGGGAAACTATTTCTTCAACTCAGTCTGGGAATCAAGATTTTCCAAGAGGATGGTTTGGAAGGGATAAGAACTTATCAACAGGCCCTGTGAATATGTCCCCTGGTTGAGGGCCCCCCCCACCTTCTTGGGGTTCCATGACCTCCATGAAAGCCCCCAGGTGGAGGATCTTGATACTTTGTTGGGCATGGGACCTTGGGGAGTGGTAGGTGAAATAAGGAGAAGGAAATTACAGAAGGAAAGGTTTTGTAAGCCCACGATCTGAATAGACCTCTGCACACCCACGTGTCCCCAACAGCCTGCGCCGCCTGTGCCATTACATCCTGAACCTGCGCTACTTTGAGATGTGCATCCTCATGGTCATTGCCATGAGCAGCATCGCCCTGGCGGCTGAGGACCCCGTGCAGCCCAACGCACCTCGAAACAACGTGAGTCCCACCCAGCAGACCCCTTCCTGGCTGGGCTCCTCTGTTCTGGGCTCCTTTGTCCTGCATCCCTGAAAGCTGATTGCCATGGTGGAAGGAATGTCAGGGGTACCCCTGGGGCACAGCCCTGGGTGCACCATGGCTGCTGGTTGGGAGGGGAAGTTCTGATTCCTTGAGGAGGTGCTTGGGGGCAGGCTGTTGCTTAAGGAGACAGTGGCTGTGTGCACGTGGCAGAGGGGAAATTGGCTGACAGTGGGTGGGGCTAGAAATTGCTGGCATCCCTGGTAGAGGGAGTGAGGCTGGGTGATATGGAGGGACGCACGCTGTGCGTGGCAGGTAGGGGGGACTCCGGCAGGGGGTCCTCCACAGCCAATCGCCTGGGCAGCCAGGTGTCACCAAACAGACTTCTGGGATTGGACATGAGCTTTGAAAGAAAGGACTATTCTGACTCAGAAACGCAGCCGACAATTTTAACTTTTTGGAGGGCTAAAAAGCTCTCCCTTTAGGGGTCCACGGTCTGTTAGCAGTTCCTGTTAATTGAGCGCTTGCTGTGTTCCAGGCACAACCCCAGGCACTTGGCACGTAAGCTTTCCCAGATATCCCCACGTGGGACGATGGGGAAACTGAGGCTCAGGGAGGCTAAGGGACCCGACCAAGATCACACAGCACAAATCCAACTCTGCCTCCCCTAGGGCTCCCGCTGCTTCCTCCAACTGTCTCTTTATTGAGCACCTCCTGTGTGCACAGCTCCCCTTGTGCCCTGCCAAGCAAGAATGAGTTTGTGCTTGTGGTTGAGATGGGGAAGCAAGAGATTGACAGACGGGCACATAGCAGATTCTGGACTGGCAGCAGCAGCCCCTGCCCCAGCTCCTTCCTGCCCCCCATTGCTGCCCTGCCCCCACTCAGAGCCAAAGGTACATTTCCCGCTGGGAGCTGGGCCCTGCTGCCCTCGCTAAGTAGGTTAGGAGCCTGGCGAGGCTAGAGAGCCCCAGAAGTCAAGGCTGCATGACAGCAGCTTACCTTGCACTTTCCCTTCCTCTGCAGGCCTGGCAGGGCCCCTGGGGACCCGATGGGGGAGTTAGAAGGAAATAATTAGAACAAGGCTCCCGGAAGAAACTAGTACCAGGGCAGGGCTGGGGCTGTACCCTGTTATCTCCTGCTGCCTGCTCTCCCCCAGGGACGGCAGGGAGCCAGGCCCAGGACGGGGCATCCCGAGAGGGGTCAGCAAACCCCCTGCCGACTATAGGACATAGGAGAAGGCTCAGTCGCTGGCTGGCAGGGGTGCTGCTGTGGTGCCCAGGCTGAGCGAGCCCAGCCGGGCTCAGACCAGCCCCCGTGGAGCATTTGCAAAGCTTCAGATCCTGGTCCCTGCCGGCTGCATCTCACAGCTAAAACTTCTTTCCTCAAACCCCACCCCCTTCAAGGACACTGTGGCCCCGCACTGCCAGCTGATGCCCAGGGACCCCCTCCCCCCATTCTTTTGTTGGCTGAACTAGAACAGACCTCAGAAGAGTGCAGGAAACACGCATGATCCATCTCTTCAAGGATTTAAAGCACCCACAACCCCTCCCAGGGACAAGAAATAGAACAAAACCACCCGTGACCACGGCCTCCTCAATGCACCTCTTCTTCTCTCTGGAGTCAGGGTTCACAAGCGGGGACAATGTCTGCAGGCACATTTCGTTGTCGTGACTTGGGGCGGGTGGCAGGGAGCCACTGGCATCTGGAGGGCGGAGGCCGGGGGTGTTGCTCGGCCCCCTGACGGTGCACCGGGGCAGCCCCTACCACAGAGAACGACCCGGCCCTGAGTGTCCGTCACACCGACCTTGGGAAACGAAGCCCGGAGGTAACCATGACACAAACCACCCCCTTCCCACTTCTGGAATGAGCTTAACTGCTCTCATTTTCCCATGGGCTTGTGCTTTCTTAAGCACTAGATTTTGGTTTTGCGCCTCTCTGACCCTCAACAGATAGAATCCTTCCATGCCTCTCTTCTGTCACCCGACATCGTGTCCCCTGTGAGAGGAACACATTGTGGCAAGGAGTGACGGTCATTCTTTTTCATGGCTGTTTCGTATTCCTCTGCTGATGTCTGTTTGCATCATTTCCAGCTGAAAAACTGGCCACACACCCCACCCCCACCCCGGGCGCGTCTCTGGGGGTGCATGGGCTTGACTTTCTTCAGGGTAGAGAACCATAAACGGAGTTTCTAGATCAGAGAAGCTGTATGCAGTCAGGCTTGCTAGCTGCCCTCAGGTGTTTGCTGGACGATATGGTGACACTTGCGCGGGCGGCGTGGGGGGCTCCCACTGCTCCACGGGCTTGTCAGAACTTGGTGCTGGAGACTCGTGTGCTTGGCGGACTCCGTGGCTGTGGAGGGGAATCTGTCTGCAACTTTGATTTGCATTTCTCTGGGATAAATGGATCTGAGAACATCGTCGGATTAAACTAAGCCACAGGAAATTGCCATTCGTAAAGGTCAAAGGATCTCCATATTCAATATAGTCAAACCTAATTTGTTGGTCTCTTGATTTTCTCTTGCCCCATCTAATTCATTCCGTTTTCACAAGTAGATTCCCCTGACCTCCTAGCCTGCCCTTCCCCACTCCCTGTCTTCCATTTTCTCTTTCTGCTTTTCATTCGTTGCTTTGCTTAGTCATTACTAAATGCGCAGCCAGTATGTGCCAGGCACAGAGCTAAGCATCAAGGATTGACAGGGTATGAAACGGTCCCTGCCTTCCCAGAGATCACAGAACACCACGTCTTGGACCTTGTTGAGCCCTCCACCCAGTGCACCCGGAATGCTCTCTCTGCACCCAGATACCTCCAGCCCTTTGCACCTGTCGCACCACCTCAGGAAGCTGGCCATCCTGGCCACTCTGTCCCTACTGGTCCTTTGAGCACCACACAAAATGGGAATGTGAGTTGCGACCAAATGGATCACAGAGCCCAGCGCCTACAGGACCCAGTACAGTTCCAGTACTCATGCCTTCATTCAGCAAATATTTCTTGAGTGCCAGCTCTATGCTTGGACCTGGATATTGACCCAGAGGGGCTACAGGGACAGCCAAATGTTCATGCCTTCATGGGGCTGACATCGGGCTGGGCACATGGACGATAAGATCACTAATGACTATAATAAATTATAACAAATAGTTTGCCAGGGTGGGTGGTAGGCTTGGTAAGGGAAAGTGCAAGTAGGACTTGAAACAGGCAGTGGGGGAAGGCGGCACTGAGAAAGTGATGTGTAAGCCAAGCCATAGAGGAGGAGAGAGAGAGGGCATCCAGTGGGATGTGGGGAGGAGCATTCCAGGCAGAGGTAGCCTCCTGTGCAAAGGCCCTGGGGTGAAGACAGGGTGACAGGAGCAGAGAGAGCAAAGGGGTGTGAGAGGAGGTGAGGGCATAGAGGTGAACCCCCCAGAGTGCTCATGGCTTTGCTGGGTGGGGGTGTGTGTGGCAGGAGGATTATGGCTTTTACCTCAAGTGAGATCAGAGCCACAGAGAATTCTAGAGCAGAGAAGGACCCGAAACTGACTCGGGTGTTCACAGGCGTCCTCTGGTGGTGGGCCTCAGGAAATATCAGCTCCTTCCTAACGTGAATGTGATGGGAGTCAGGCCCCTGCATTTGCCACCCGCCAGACCCTTGCGCTAGCCCAGTCACATCCTCACACTAAGGTTACACCAGAGGTGTGTGGTGACAGGGCCTAGGAGGGGCCAGGCTGCAGACTGCTGCGCATCTAGGCAGAAACCTCCCTGCCTGGCCCTGTCTGTGTACGGCAGGGGGTGCAGGGAAAACCACCCCACCATGGTGAGGATGTGGCCACAGAGCTGGGAGGGAGACCACAGTGGTGAATTTGACCCCCTGGGGTCTGACTTAGGTGGTCATGTTTAGGAGACCCTACAGTTTCTCACCTAGGATGCCCAACAGGTCAAAGGCATTGAGAGGTGTCAGACTCATCCCCAACAGGGATGCAGGCCTCCCTGAACTCCCTCAAGACCACCTTCAGTTTATATTTCAGCTTTGGGCAAATAAAGAAACCCTTCCCACTGGTAGGCCAACCATCCTGAGTGATTTTGTTAGGACGTTGCTGCCATCTGCTGGAAAGTTTCATACACAACATAGAAATCTGTACTCTTTAAGACAGGATGGGATGGGCCCTTGTGCAGTGCACACCCTGCCCAACTGTATGTGGCAGCCATGTTTCCTTCTCTGCTTGGGAAAGTGTGTTCCTCGGGAATTTTTCTGGAGACGACACACCCCAGTGGGCCATCACTTGGTTCATGGGGACGCTGCTGGAGCAAGCTAGTGATCTGTTGCCCCCTTGCTTTTATCCCCTACAGGTGCTACGATATTTTGACTACGTTTTTACAGGCGTCTTTACCTTTGAGATGGTGATCAAGGTGAGTGCTGAGAGAACCAGGGATCTAAGGGAATCTTCAACCTCAAGAACGCCACCCTGAGGCAGGTGGCTTGCCCCCGGGGGTTAGAAATGCTTGGTGTGTTGGAGCAGCAGCAAGGACTGGAAGGAATGAGTGAGGAAAATGGGAAACCAGGGCAGGGAGATGAGAACAGGGAGGTGACAGGACAGAACCTGCAGGGCCTTGTGGGCCATGGGGAGGACTTTGACTTTTGCCCCAAGTGAGGTGGGAGCCATGGAAGATTCTGAGCAGAGAAGGGACTCAACTCATACCCATGCCCACGGCACCCTCTGGTTTTGCTGGGGAGGACAGACTTGAGGCAGGGGCAGGACAGGTGGGAGCCAGGAGAACTAGGAACAGGTGGCGATCATACTAGTCCAGGCAGAGGGTGATGGGGGTCAGATCAGGGTGATGGTGGAGAAGGTAGGCAGATTCTTGGAAGGTTTGCTGATGGATTCCACGTGGGAAATAAGACAAAGAGGAGTCAAGGGGGACCCTGAGGTTTTGGACCTAAGAACCAGCAAGTGAGAACTGCCTCTCATGAGATGGGGAGGTACTTTGGGCTCCCCCATGACCTCTGGCTGCTGTCCCATCCCTCACCATGTCGCCTCCTGGTGCCCCTCCCCCAGAGGCTGGAAAGGTGGGTCTCGAACCCCAAGGTGGGATGCGGGATCTGAGCACCATCTCTTCTCACCTGTAGATGATCGACCTGGGGCTCGTCCTGCACCAGGGTGCCTACTTTCGTGACCTCTGGAACATTCTTGACTTCATAGTGGTCAGTGGGGCCCTGGTGGCCTTTGCCTTCACGTAAGTCTCCTCTTGAGGCTTCTACTTGCCTCTTTGCCCCCTGCCCTTAGTTTGGGGCAGCCCACTGGATCAGGGAATATGTTCTCAGGGTGTAGAGATGGGGAGAGTGGGCTCTGGGGGGTGGGAGACATCTGCATGCCTCCAGGAAGAGCTTCAACTGGCTTTTGCATGACGTCCACTGTGGAGGAAGAAGGAGAAGGGACGCTACCTTCTACCTCCTCACACAGCCGCGTCACCAAATCCTTGCTCTGCTGCTTTCAGTAGAATAGCCCCGCCGGGACATCTCATCTTCCTTCTGCTCTACAAGCTCCACCCCAACCGCTGTCTCTCTGAGAGCCCCTTAAAAAGAAAACCAGGAAATGAATGTGCATGAGAATTCAGCACCCCCACCCTGTGCCTGAAGGCCCTGTAGTTGTAGACCTGTGACTCCCTTCATGTGTCTTTTACTTCTCCTGGCAGTCCTAGGACTCTCTGCCTCCTGAAAGGTCATGCATCATTGTGCAACTCCAAGATGGCACCTGGGTTGTGGGTAGCCATTCCAGAATGGCACCCAAGGGCCAAGCAGCCATTCCGTCCAAGATGGCACCCAAATTGTGGGAATCTGTTTCAAGATGGCACCCAAGGGCTGGGCAGCCACTAGATCTTAGGGCCTTGATAGCTAACTTAGCAGTGCTTTCCTCGAGTTATAGATGTTTGGAGCAGGTTGAGAAGACCCAACCAGCTCCTAATCCAGAAACAAACTGTCTTGGGGACCTGTCTGGGCCCAGCACCTTGGATCATTACCAGAAAAGAAAGTCTCGGAGGGACTGTGACTCATCTCACCCCCATAGTGAGAAATCAGAGGCTTCCTGTGTGCCTCTGCCCCCTAGTTTCCTTCTCAGGAGATTTTTAGGGGTTCTTGAATGTCCCCCTAACCAAATAACAAAGACTTGGTTTGTCAGGAGGCCAGAGTGGTGGCTCATTTCCAATTTAGGGACTAATGTGGGCCACTCTCGGATTCTTCTCTGGGAAAACGATGAGGTCAGCTTATGTCAGAACAGCCAGAAAGCTCCAAGGTTCTGGATGTCTCCAAGCTGGTGGAGAGGTACCATAAGGGTCAGGAGGCTGATATATTTCTGACTCTGGCCAGACTTCCCACCCCCCCTCCCTTTCCCTTCTACTTTCTTTTCCTCTTTCTATGTCTGCTCTCCTTCCACCTTGTCTCCTTTGTTTCTCCTTCTTCCTCATTCCTTCCTCCTCTCCTTCTCTCTTACCCTTTTTTAAATGAGTATTTAAGTATTAGAGCAATGGAAAACACTGTTAAAAAACACAAAATTTGACTATGTTATTAATGTGTTCTGAAGTTTCAAAAATTAAATAAGTGCACAGTGAATTAGAGGAGAAAGATTGCCACAAATAAGACAAAGAACTATTGACATTCATATATAAAAAGCAATTACAAATCAACAGGAAATATGAACCTCAGTAGATAAATGGATGAGGGATGGAAACAAAAATTTTGCAGAACGCTGACAACTAAAAAAATGGAAAAAAAATCAGCCTCCTTAGAATTCGGAGAAATGGAAAATACAAGTAAGATACAATTTGTTTCCTATCAAGATAGCACCAGTTGCTTCCAAAAAGATTTTTAAAGTGTATTTAAGAATGTCATGAAATATGCTCCTTCCTCCCTCCATCAGGTATTTGAACGACTCCTACAAGGTATCTGGTAGGCACCATGCTAGGTCCTGAGAAAATTTCAATTCTGAGGAGCCAAAATATTTTACTGCCCTCAGCCTGAGTGATTCTATCCCCTGTGGAGATTATTTACATGCTGTCTGTCTCCATTTCTGTCCCAAATCCTATTCCTTCCCTCGTTCCTATTTCTTTCTCCCTCTTTCTCTTACCCCTTTTTTCTCTTCTTCCCTCTAACTGCCTATCCTGCTCTTTCTCCTTCTCTGCTCCTCTCCATCCCTCCTCCCCTCTTTCTGTGTGTCTCTCTCCTTTTTCATCCTTTTCCTCACTTTTTCCCCAACCCCTCATTTTCTCTTTTCTGTTATCATCTTTTGTCTCTCTGCTTCTCTTTGCCTACTCAGCCCTCCCCAGCACATACATGTCTCTCTCTATCTCTGTCCTTCTGTCTGATTTATATCCTCTCTCCTCTCCTCCCTCTTTCTCTCTCTTTCTCTCTCTCCCTCCTCTGACCCTGGCCCCCTGGGTCTGATCATCTACCTAACCTGTGTGGCCTAGAGAAAGGGGACACTCTTCCATGCACTCTGGCATCAGGAGATGCAGCCCCCACCATATTCTGACCTGGGACAGCCTCTACGGCAAGGGAGGGCAAGTTAGCAGGCACCTCGCTCAGACTTCCTCTAGCCTTCCAGGGTGATGTCCTCCCAGCAGCCATCAAGTCTCCTAGAGCTCAGGAGATGATAGGTCAAGGGGGACCTTGACCATCCATCTGTCCACACACAACCACTCCTTTGCCAACTCTGCCTGGGGTGGGGGTTTTGCTCTCCATGGCCACCACTGGGTATAGAACAAATGAAGTGATGACAGGGGCCCATCAGTTCACCCTTGGCCTTGACACTTTCCTCCCAGACCTCTGTCGGAGCCAACATGCTTCAGTAAGAAGGAGGGGGACCCCACAGTTGCCCTGCCTCACCTCCATCCCCCAATTTGACCTCACAATTTGGGGAATGGATGGTGTTCCAAAGACTTGGGACTTTGAACCAGAGAACTTTCGCCATAATGAGCTATAGTTGACAATATGCTGTTTCTAGGATCCCTGGAGCTATAATTAGGCTCTACTTTAAGCAAACAATTTGCAAAATCAAAATTATTTTTCCACCAAAAATCAATCAGCAGTATGATTCTTTGTGTTGCAAAAGAATCTGCTAGAGGGAGCTGATTTTTTTTTTTAATTTTCATTTTATATATGAAATTATACAAGGGCATTCAAAATGAGCCTGCAACTCACAGAAATCTGGCAGCATATTTGTAGTCAATCTTTTAAACTGCTTCTATGAAGTTGCTACAGGCATAAAGCCAGCCAACCCATGACCTTGAAAATCCCCGTTTTGTATTTTTTTTTTTAATTCGTATGCAAGGAAAAGGTCCAGACTGGGATTTAAGGACATCCTCTAAGCCTCAATGGGCTTGTAGATCGTGCAGGAACTGGGGGGTGTGAAATTTTGCCAGTGGGATCCTGACAAGTGCTGGCAGCTCTCAAGGGATTTTGGGAGAGCTGACATCCATGCGAGCCCCTTTGTATGATGGTCATGGAGATAGAAGAGGTAGACCCTGAGACCCCCCTGCCAAGACCCTCCCTACCTTGCTGCAAGGAATCCATCTGGTGCTGCCACCTCTCTTTCAAGGCAGGGTTGCAGACTTGGCACAGTTGGCCAGGCACCTTGATCAAGCTGCTCCTGCATTCCCAGGGCTATATCTGCCCATAATCCAAAGCAGGAGCCCACAGGCTGTTACTTCTCTCCTCAGCAAGGTCTCAGAATCCTGCCCATGGCTGCAGGTTTCTGGCCTCTTTTGCCTGAGAACATTTCTCGCCCTATGAGGACTTTCTTGCTATTTTCTCTTGTTACTACATGGATATCACATTGGTAGGAGTGGGAAGTCTCTGAGGGTCTCAGCCTGAGTGCCCAACCCCAGAGTCCTTTGCTTCTTTCCTTTCTGGTCTTTTAGCTCAATTTATCAGTCCAGTGCCCATCTCCTCACAGACAAGGCTGAGACCCCTGAGAGGTGTTAATTAGTCTTATTGCTTTAGAAAGAGCCTCCTGCAAGTCTACCTAGTTTGTCTCTTATATGCACGTCCCATCACTGTTCTGTGCCTCAGTTTCCCCATAAAGCCGAAAATTGACTGGATAGTTCATCCCAGCCTCCATATAATTAATCCCCACCAGCAACCTCCTGTGGGAAGTCGTCTCATTGTTCCCATTATGTAGAGGAGGAAACTGAGGCCCAGCGGTGAGTCTAGCAGGATCGCTAAGGTGGGCCTCAACTGACATATTCAAGGTTGCTGCCCATCTCGCAGCTGTGAATGTGGAAGCTTTCACAAATCAGCAGAAGGACACTTGACCACTTAGCCACCCTGGGTTCCTCGAAAGCCTGGGGAAGGGAGCACAAGGCTGCTCCTTTCTTCATTGAAAGGAATCTTGCTGTTCTGGCCTTTTGGGGAGGAGGCAAGGATTCTGCTGTGATCGTGGCCCCGTCTCAGATGTAGGAAAACTATCCCTATGGTTCTCCAAGGGATGTGTTGAAGCTCTGCTGACAGTTTCCACCCCTCCTGCACCTCACCCAAATCTGTGTGTGTGTGTGTGTGTGTGTGTGTCCTGCTCCTTCCACCAACTGTGTGCCGTGTCCACGCGACCACCATTAACACACCATCTCATGAGCCATCACACGTGATCTCATGCTCTGTGCCCATGCATCGGGGTGGCCAACTGACATGTCTCAGCAGCTGGCAGATCGTGATCCTGCCCTCACTGCCAAGAGTCCATCTGGTGCTGCCACTCCTCCCTCAAGGCAGGCCAGCACAGCTGGCAGAACGCCTTGATCAAGCTTCTCTTGCATGCTCAGGAGCCGAACTGCCAGGAAGCCAAAGAAGGAGCCCTCGGGCTGCCGCATTTTTAATCCCATCCTCAACCCAGCCCCTGCACTGAAGACACTATTTTTCTTGTGTGTGACAAAATGGAAAAGAAGACTTGAGTGCAAGATACACGAACCGGGGTTTGAATCTCAGTCTGCTGCTTCCAAGCTGTATGACCTTGGGCAAGTCACTCTCCCTCTCTGGGCCTCAGCTTCCTCATCTGGAAAACCGCATGATGGTGCCACCTTCCCACAGGCAAACATAGTGACATTCAGAAGGCTCACATTTTACACCTAAAGTCAGGAGGTCAGGCAGAAATCACTATCGTTGAAAGATCTGTAATAATCCACCGAGGAGAATCTACACGATTCCATGTGTATGATAAGTCCTAGATACATTGAGCTTTGAGAACCTGGAAGATGAAATCAAAAGGTTGGAGGGGGGCAGGAAAAATCCAGCAGGAATATCTGTAAACATTTAAACCATTCTGCATTTAGAAATATCACTAACTTTGAATAAAATGTTAAATGGAAAGAAGGAAAGAAGGAAGGTAGGTCACTAGCTTTGAAAGAGGCAGCAGACAGGAAGTTCCAGAGAGTACCTGCCTAGTAGAAGGGTTTCTGGTGATAGTCAAGTTCCTCTGGCCTTGACCTCCAGCCATGGTTGGAGGGTTGTCGTGAGACCAAGCCTGATTCCAAAGATAAGTGCGAGGGCTGAGCCAGATGCCAAGAGCTTCGTCTCAGGACCCCCAAGACCTGTGTCTAACTACACCCCAAAATGGAACTCTTTGCTGACCTCCCTCTCCTTCCTACCTTAGGGAGTAAAGTCAGGGCCATAGCTACCATGTATCAAGCATCAGAATCCCCAAGGTCTGTTTTACAGATGAGGACAACAATTAGGGGCAGAGCTGGGATTCAAACCTCAGTATCCCCCGACTCCAAAGCTCACAATTTCCAAGCCATTCTAAGACCTTCCAGCCCCAGAATCTCTGGAGAAAAGGGGTTTCTCCAGCTCTTGGCAGTGACCTTCAGTGGTGAATTTGCCTTTGGTCATTGACAACTTTCTGGCTGTCCTGCTACTTGGAAATTTGGCTTTCTTGGTGCTGTTGGGCAGTGCCGGGAGCCTGCCGAGGGCAGGGGACTGAACGGGGGGCTTCCAGATGGAAGGCTGGATGTCGGCCAGAGCCACAAGCCTGAGGCTGCCCCTCCTGGTGCCCGGGTAGGGCAGGGGGCGCTCAGGTGTGTGTGCGTGTGTATGTGTGTGTTCTGTGTTCTTTCTTCTGAGGCCGCTTACGATCTGTCTCTCCTTCCGACGCCACCTCACCAGGAGCAGTACACGGTAAAGTTTTCTCTCTCTCTCTCTCTCCTTTTCTCTCTCTCTCTCTCTCTCATTTTGTCTCTCGTTCTCCATGCCCTGGTGCAGCTGTGTTGGTTCTGGGCCTGTTTCCACGGCCTTCTGTTTTTGCTGCCGTCCGTTGCTTGCAGTGACCAGAGCCCGCCCTCAGTCTCTCTGCGGGGAGGAGGATCCCTAAGGGGTCTTGGCCACTGCCTCCCACCATGACCCACCATGAGTCCAGTTCTTGGCAGAGAATAGAAAGGACATGGGGAAGCGGGGCCTCTGCAAGGTCTGATTTCAACAAGGCAGACAAACATGGTGGGGCGGTTCCTAGAGTGGTAAGCGTGTCCAGACCCCGAGATGGGACAAGCCACACCACCAGGACTTGGGCTCTAAAAGGAGAAATCGGCCTCCCAAGGAGCGTCTACACTTTCAGCAAAGCCGGTTCGAAGTCGGGTTGTTTCTGTGAGCGCGCCTTGATCCAGCCATTCCTGCATGCTCAGGACCCAAACTGCCAGGAACGCTCCTCACTGCCTCAATAAACAAGACTGTTTCTCAGCCTCACCTGAGGCCAGAGTACCTCGTGGGGGAGAGGGCCCCAAAGGGGGAGGCCAGGTAGTCCTTTTCAGAGAGTGGATATGCCCATGGGAGTCATGCTTCCAAATGTCAGCCATTCAGCGCTTCGATTGTAGCCGGTTCCACATACAACCTAGACGTCCACCTGCTTGACATTTTTTCCACCAACATGTAGTCTAAACTTCGCTTCAGTTTTTGCTGGGAAACTAGATCATCCCGTTACAACCAGTATTGTTAACCTCAGACAGAACCACATCTGGAAATGTGAATCCCACAGGCATGAAACAGTGACAATGTGACTTGTCACATTAAAGTTGGCTTCTAGGAATTCCAGAGAAATTAGTGAGTGTTGGGGAAACATTACAGACCTCCTAGCACATCTCGGAGACCTTCCATCTTACCAAAGCAAAAGGCCTAAAACATTCTTGAAGAAGAAATCGCAGGTTTCCCTGTGTGGTCTAATTATTTAATTGTGTCCCTCTTCTGCCTCACATTACCTCAGTGACTCTTTTGACATGTGTCACTTCAGGGGCACAGCCTTGAGATAACAATGATGACCTTGGCTTTAAAAAGGGAAAAACAGGTTGCAGCTGAATCCCGGAGCACAGCTGTGCCCTGCAGGATAACGTCCAGTTCTCCTCTTTATTCCCCGAAAAATGAGAGAAAGGAGATCTAAAAGAAAGGTTGTTTTTGTGCCCAGATACCCAGACACATCATGGTGGGGGTCCCTGGGATAGCTCTCCATGTGACCCACAAGGTAATGAGAGAGAAATGTTCACTGCAGGACCCTCAAAGAACTCTGATCTAGATCCATTCACGGGCGTCCTGAGACCACACGCCAGGCACATGATGGGGGCTGGGACAAGAACCAAGATGAAAGGGAAAATGGACACGTAGATGAATAAATCACAATTCGAGCCTTTGAGGGGTTGTCTGTCTAAAGCCTGAAGCCAAAGACAGAAGCAAAGGTGACTGTGGAGCAGCAGTAGGGGCTGGTAAAACCCAGCGGCAATCAGGGAAGGCTGTTAGATAAATGACCATCTAACTTGGCTTTGGGGGCTGTGTGGTCCTGTGAATGGAGACGTGGAGGAAGGGCATTTCTAGCAGCAGGAACAGTATGTGCAAAAGCAGAGGGAGACCAAAGAGTGTGGCTGGGGCTTGGGGTGTGTCACAGTCGATGGGAATGCAAAGATAAAGGTAAGTTGGGCTAGATTTCCAAGAGCCTTGAATGCCGCGCCCGAAGTTCCCACTTCTAGTAATTCAGATGCTCCAGAAGGATTCTGAGAAGGAGAGCGAAATGGTCATTGGCTTTGACCACTGTGTGTAGAAAAGATCAAAGGAGAGAGAGACAGGGAGTGAGGGTGTGGGGGACTGGGAAATGGGTAACGAGAGTCCAGCGTAAGATGGTGGCCAGGGACGATGATGGAGATGTTATGGGAGTAACCCATTGGGGATGGAGGACAGGAAGCTGAATGTGACATTTGGGTTTCTGACTTGGGAGACTGGGTAGATGGTGAGTTCTATTAACCACAAGACCTTGATGGCTGCACCCAATGCCCTCCTCTTGGGGGACCCACATCATGGCTGGGTAAGGGTAGGAAGGCATCTGCAGGGGCCGTAGTGCAAAGGCTCAAGTCCAGTAGACCCTGGACTAAAGCTCTATGCAGCTCTCTGGAAAGATGGGCTAAGGGATCCTGGCAGAGGTTTAACATGGGCATCTGAAGTCTGGTTCTTTCCTTTCATGTGGGCTCAAGGAATACTGGGGGAGGACCACATTAAGTATTTCCTGAATCCTGTTGGAAGACCCCACCAAGACCACCCCCAGTCAGCATACAAGGGCAGCCAGTTCTCTGCTAGGTCTGAGCACCCCCCTGCCACCCCTACAGCTACTCAAGCCCAGCCAGGTGGTGGAGGACCTTAACAAATCCTGAGACAAGAAACACGGAAGCCCATCTGTTGATTATCTCTTGAGCTCAAACATAGCAGGGATGCTTACCACTCTTCCCCAGAAAGGGCAGGATGTGCCAGGCTCCCCCCAGACCCTTAGGCCTGAGAGGGTGGGGGGGGGGGTTACATGCAGTTGTGGGCCACCAACCACCCAGACTGACTTCTGCTCCCTCTCTTCCCCTCTCTGTACCCTAACATCCCTCCACAGTGGCAATAGCAAAGGAAAGGACATCAACACAATTAAATCCCTCCGAGTCCTCCGGGTGCTACGACCTCTTAAAACCATCAAGCGGTTGCCAAAGCTCAAGGTGAGATTGGGGCATGCGGGAGGCCTGTCTGGGTTGCCATGTACAGTTGCACAGGTTGCATGCTGCTCAAGGACACAACATTGAAAGGGGTGCTGATAACATCACATCCGTCATATATGGATATATTTATTATTAGAACTTTCCAGCAGATGGCAGTAAAGTGAGTTGATCTAACAAAATCTGTGTATTGTGACAGTTTTCCATTAGATGAAATGTCTTAAGGTGGAGATCCCTTTTCCTAATTCACAGGAGGACATCATATGGATAAAATAGGGCACAACCATAATGTGGGAAGCCAGAAACTGGGTTTCTGCTCCCACACAACTTTTTACTTTTCACCAGTCTGTTCTAGGCTCTATTATCTCCTGTTCCAAAATAGTATGAACCAGTATTTCCCAAGCTTGTCATTCAGGAGAAACGGGAGAAAAGAAAGGGAAATGCAACCTAGTCATTCAAACACACCTTTTCCACTGATGTTCCACCTGAGGGCCACCTGTATTATCTCCTACTTCATGTTAAAGTCCTCGCTTTTTTTTTTTTAATTTAAACGAATTTGTTTTAAAAGGAAATGCTATGCCAAGGTTCTCAAACTGGAACCCGATGTTAACAGAAGGTAAAACTAAATACATTCCCCCAAAAAGACACGGTTATTAAAATCTAGCCAAAAAGATTGCCTGAAAAAGGCTTCGGACATGGGTACTTGCTCTTCCCAAGTTAAAAAAAGAAAAGTATCAGGGTTAGGTGCTCACAGTAGCAACAAAGCAAGACTTTCTCCTTCACCCAAAAGGACTGAAGGGAAAAGCGGAAAGTGAATAACTTTGTTACCGTGCAGTTCAGCACGACTTAGTGTTGGGCTCCTGCAGGACCTAAAGGAACGTCCTTTGTCGCCCAGGTGTGCCCCTCCCCCCATGACTTTGGTACTTGTGCTCCCAGATATGTGGCAGCCCTTTGGGCAGGAAAGCTTGCGCTGAAACACATGCGATGCAGTCCAGCCCTATTCGGTGCTGTGGTGGCACCTTTTCTGGGTGGCAGCCCCCTCCCCAAGCCCCCGTGAAAGCTATGCCCTCTCCCCCCCCCCCCCCCGCGCCCCCCACCCCGGGGAAAGCTGGTCTGTAGTTACAGGGGGATGGAGGACCCTTACCCACTTGTGGTTAGGACCCACTATGGTTAGAAGCAGAACGGGGTGGGAGACGCTGCGAGCGGAACCCCTGCCTTCTTTGGGAGATGATGGAAAGATTCCATCTCACCCAGGATGGAATCTCCTGGGCCTGGGAGGTCAGCTCCCAAAGCCGGAGCGCCCCCTACTGCTCAGTAGGCAGAAGGAAGGGAGGGAGAAGGAGGGGAAGGGCCAGGGAGAGGGGAGGCAGGGACGCGGAATCAACGGGAAAGGCCTTGTCTGTGAGATGGAACGTGGGCAAACTGGCCACACGTTGGTACCACGGGCTGCTGGAGGCAGAGGCCGGGCAGGCCCGCAGCCCCTCATGCCCTCTCTCCCCTCCGCCCTCCGCCCCCCAGGCCGTGTTCGACTGTGTGGTGAACTCGCTCAAGAACGTCTTCAACATCCTCATCGTCTACATGCTGTTCATGTTCATCTTCGCTGTGGTGGCTGTGCAGCTGTTCAAGGGCAAGTTCTTCCACTGCACTGACGAGTCCAAGGAGTTCGAGAAAGATTGCCGGTGGGTCTCTGCTCTCCTCAGGGTCCCCGGGGCGGCGGGCCGGGGGAGGGCTGGGGAGGGGCCAGAAGCGCCCCTGGGCTTGGAAACCCCCTGGACGTGACCCAGGTGCAACCCGTTTGGGGCTGGAGTGGGAAGAAAAGGTTTTGGTGTTTGCATCGCCGCCGTGCATCGCTCCGGTCCCCACCTTTGTCGCGTGAGGGCTATCCATATTCGTCCACGTTCCCTTTTTGGAAAACCTTTACCAGCAGATGGCGTTTCAAAGTGAAAATGTTTTGCGATTTTAGAAAGATCAAATAGTGCGAGTTACACATAGGACATCAGTCGCACCCTCAGCTGTGTCTAAGGCATCCCTGTAATCAAACCAATTTTTTGTTTTTGTGTGTCTTTTTGTGTTTGTTTGTTTGTTTTCTGGGAGCCGTGCAACTTGTTTGCACCAAATGGGACAAATGACAAGGGTGAAGAGCTTCAGGTCCAGTCGGGTCAGGTTTCATTGCCAAACAAATTAGGTCAGAAGTGGACAAATTTTGTCTGCCAGGGGCCAGATCCTACGTGCTTGATCTCTAAGGGGTCTACAGTCCTCCGCAGCCCGTGTCCACTCCCATCCTAATGCAAAGCAGCCACACAACACGGGGACAAACGGGCATGTCTGTGTTCTTATTTCTAGAAATGAAAATTTTGAATGCCGGACGAATTTAATTTGTCATGAATGCATTCTTTTTATTTGTTTTCAACCACTGAAAAAGGTAGAAAACCGTTCTCACTTTGTGGACAATACAGAAACAGGTGCACATTTGGTCTGCGGGTCATAACTTGCCACCCCTGACTTAAGAGAAAAGTGTTCAGTTTTCACAATTTTCTAGATTTTGGAGTCGTGGAGGAGAAATTGTAGACCAGAAGTCGCCCCATCTTTGGGTCAGCCTCGTGATAGAAATTGCTAAGCCTTTAACTAAGCTCCCTGTAAATTTTACCATCGCCGGTGTAAAACCTGACTAGACAGGGAATGGCAGCCTCTTATTTTGGTGGCTGGGTCTTGACATTGGAAGGACCCCACACACTTGGCCACGTGTCTGGGGCTGAGCCTTGTGTCCTGCCCTGAAAAGGAGAGGCAGTCACCCCCTCCGGCCTGAGGAACCCAGAGGTGTGCCTCTCTCTCGCCCTGCTCTCAACCCCCCAAGCCTGAGGCTCCCACCTGCAGGACCGGAAGTTTTTCTGTTGGAAGAGAGTGCTTGGTCCTGAGTCGGCTCCTGGCCCCGAGTCCGGCCTCATGTGGGGGTTTATCTCCAAGTGAACGCACACAGACGTCAGGGAGACCCGTCGGAGGCTGCTGCCTGGGCTGAGGGACACAGTGGGGGCTGGTGGTCCCCTCTTCCTCTTCCTCCTCTCTCTGACTGCTGTAGATGTCCCCTTCTTCTGTTTACTCATGGCCCCCATTTTCTGTGGCAGTGGCAAATACCTCCTCTACGAGAAGAACGAGGTGAAGGCACGGGACAGACAGTGGAAGAAATACGAGTTCCATTATGACAACGTGCTGTGGGCTCTGCTGACTCTCTTCACCGTGTCCACGGGAGAAGGCTGGCCACAGTGAGTGGCCCACCAGAGAGCCCCACGGAGGAGCTGGGGGGCAGCGGCTAGGGAGCAGGACGGGGGAGGGTCTGAGAGCTCGGTGCTGAGGAAGGCCTGGCTGAGGAGAGGCTGGCTTCTGGCTTCCCAAGGTGGATACCCCGCTAGGGGCGTGAGGGGCTGCCACCGGAACGCCAGCCTGCATGTGCGGCTGGGCCTGTGGGGCAGGAACCCAGCCCTCACTGGGCTCCGTCTGCCAGACCCCGATTGTGGAAAGGGCATTGCTTCTAATTTGCAGGAAGGCTCCCCAGACACAGGCAGTCACATCTCTTAACCCTTCCTGTGCCGGTGAGCGCAGATCTCCAGGACCAGGGTGTGTGGGCATGACATTTCCCAAGTCCCTCTGACCACAGGATCATTCTTTGCCCAGAACAGGGCAAGGGCCGGGGTGAGGCTGAATCGTGCACAAGTCCAGGGCTGGACGTGTCTTTACTTAAAATGTTGATTTTTTTTTTCATCATAGGTCTTTTTGGCATTTGTTATAATTTGCTTAAATATTGCAGTAAAATGCTATTTCTCCTGATGACTGAGAGGTTTGGCACCTCCTTAATTTGTGTCCAAGGCAAGTGCCTCACTCTCCTCACCCAAGTCCTGGTCCTCCTCCCAGAGGTCTCAGAAATGGCAAGTTGACTCCAGAGCGCCCTCGTCATCCTCGCCTCCCTCCCTCCTGCTCTCAGGAAACACACCAGCCCTCATGTGCCTTTCCACCCACCCACACACACACTCAGTACCCACTTACATGGGGCCAGTGCTAGCCCATACGGCACCTTAGAGAAAATTTTTTAGACAGCCCTTCCTCAGCAGACTTCACTTCCATCTGTCAGAAAATCATTGCAATATACTTAATGGTTTTGTTCAAATGAGGTATTTCATGGCCACCTGCCCAAAAATTGTCATCATAAATACACAAATCTATCATGTCTACAGTATGAATGGCACCCCTTAGGCACAGAACCCTTGAGCAGTGCACAATCTGTGCAACTGTGTAGAGCAGCTATTCACATACACACCCACGTTCATCCCCACTACCCCTTCTCGGCTCCCACCACCAGCTGTGCTTAAATGCCCCCCCACACACTCATATCTGCCTCCATGACCCTATACACCCTCCCATCCATCACCACCAACCTGGTTTCCCATCCCAACTTGGCCAGACCTTAGTGGGTGAACTTTAGAAAGTCACTTTAAATTGCTAAACCTTAATTTCCTCATGTGCAAAAAGGAGCCAGTGGTAACCTCCCCGAGAGGGTGGCCGAGAAAATAAATTAAATCATGCCCAGGGCTTAATAACCCTCCAGAAGCGTTGGTGAAGGTAACTGACGCTGTTTTTGACCCTCCCCACAGACAAAGGAGGTGGGAAGACTTCTGGCTTTGTAAAGTCACCACAGTAACGGGAGTCTGAAAACAACGACTACTCTCATTTCTTTGCTGTTTTCTCTTAACATCTCCCTCCGTTCCTGTGACCCACCTACTTGCCCCCTCTCCCCACCCCACCCCTCACAGGGTCCTCAAGCACTCCGTGGACGCCACCTTTGAGAACCAGGGCCCCAGCCCTGGGTACCGCATGGAGATGTCCATCTTCTATGTCGTCTACTTCGTGGTTTTCCCCTTCTTCTTCGTCAATATCTTTGTGGCCTTGATCATCATCACCTTCCAGGAGCAGGGGGACAAGATGATGGAGGAATATAGCCTGGAGAAAAATGAGGTGCTACTTCCTGCCTGCACCCCTTGTTTAAAAATTGAGGACACCCCCCCATACACACACATACACACACACACACACACACACACACACACTCACACTGAGGAAACAGCTTTTGGGGGCATTTGGGGAGGGCACAGCAGCATCCTGCAGGCAGAAGTCCATCTGCAGGGCAGCCCGTCCCGGGGTTCCCAGAGGAAGACACACCGACCTCAGGTGTCTGTATCAGTCCGTTTGGAATAGCTTTGCCACTCCAGAATCTCGGCACCAGATACCCACAAAGGGATTGATGGAGTTCTTGCTCAACACCACATGTCTCGGGGGACTCTGGTCCATGTCATCTTTACTCTGGTTACCCTCTGAGTCTCTGCAGATCAAGAAGAGAGAATGGCAAACCCCGGTCCAATTTTTGTGCTGTGTGCCCAGAAGGGACACGTTTCCCTTCTGTCCACATCTCATTAGCCAGAGCAAGTCACACATCAATGTCTGATGTCAGCGGGGTGAGGGAGTATGATCTCCCCGAGGGCAGGGTGGTGAATATTTATGAATGAAAATCCAGTCCTCCAGAGAAGACAGACCTGGCTCTTTGCACTTCTAGAATCATCCAAGCTAGGCAGAGGACCTGAAATCCATCCTTCCTCTGCTCTGTTGGCCCCTAAGACTAAGCAGCCATTATTCCTCCTTCCCGTAAAGCGAAGGAGGAAAAGAAGCAAAATATTCAGTAGGAAAGAACGGTCAGACTTCAAATCAGACTCTGGTTCAGGTTCAGGTTTGGCCCACTTGGCAGCTGTGCTACGTCAGGCGAGGGGCTTAACCTCTCTGAGTTTCTGTTTTCCTCCCCTGCAAAGTAGGGTTATCGAGAGTACCCACTTCCCGTGTTCGCTGCGGGGATTCGGGGAGGTCACAAGGGGCATATTAGCGCAAGATCAGGCAGACGATGACTTCTCAAGGAGCCGCAGCTGCTGGCAGAAGAATGTGGTCTGGTGAAGGGCTTCCGGGAGTGGGTAATCCCGGCTGGAGACAGGCTCGAGCAGATGTGCCCGAGAGCCGTGGCCAGTGAGATGGGGGGTGCTCTCCTACCACCGCCTCTCTCCTACAGAGAGCCTGCATCGACTTCGCCATCAGTGCCAAACCGCTGACCCGACACATGCCCCAGAACAAGCAGAGTTTCCAGTACCGAATGTGGCAGTTCGTGGTGTCCCCGCCCTTCGAGTACACCATCATGGCCATGATCGCTCTCAACACCATCGTGCTCATGATGAAGGTGAGCCCCCAGCCTGCTTAAGCCCCATGCGTGCCCGCCCCTCACACCCATCCTCCTCTGGCCCATTGGGGCCATGTGCCCAAGTTTCCCAGGCAGATCACACTCCATCCCCGCCGCAGAGCCTCTGCTCTGGCTGTTCCCTGGCCAGCTCCTTCCACCTGCATCTCCAGGAAGCCATTCCTGACCTCCCATGACTGCACGAGGCACCTTTCTTTGCAAGCACCAGCGATCCCATGTGCCATATCAGCATCGGGTTGCCCGGCACTCTCCCCCACCAGCCTGTGAGCTCCGAGGGCCCAGGCAAGTCCCAGTCACCCCTGAATTCCTGGGGTTCAAGGAATCCTTCACCTTAAGGGCACAGGAAGCCCTTTAAAAATGTCCAGTGGCTAAACTGAGGAGGGAGGGACAGGCAAGGACCTCGCAACTCTCAGGGCCACAGAGCCTCTTCAGGGTGAAAAGTCAGAACCTCTCACCCTGTGGTTTGGAAACCAAAGGGCCGGATATAAGCCCAGCTCTGCCATTTATCTCAGCATTTAACTTTGCGCAAGGGACCAGCAACACTCAGGCCTCAGTTTACCTGTCAATGAAATGGGGATGATCATAATAGCACATTCCTCCCGTCCCCGGGTGGGGACAAGGATTGAATGAGGACATTGAGGCAAAGACACGAGCACATCTCTTGACACTTCAAAAACACTCGATGTTTAAGCTATTCATTTTTGGATTGGCAAAAAAGCAGTGCCTATTTTTGCTTGAAACGCTTCCCCATAAGCAAGTTCTTTTATGTTTTCATTGTTAGAATCATGAGCAGTTTCAAAGAGAAAGGAATAGGATAGCACAGCGCTTCTCGGGCTGCCGTGTGTTCACAGATCATCTGGGGGTCTCATTAACATGCAAAATTCGGTTCAGCAGAATCGGGCTGGGATCCTGACATTCCAAGTCAGGATCCCCCAGGATGCTGGGGCCACGGGTCCCCAGACCCCACTCTCGTGAATACCTAGTCTCCAGCACCCAGAGGTGCCCACGGTTCTAAGGTTGCTTCATCTACTTTCTCTGTTTCCTTGAGGTGAAATTCACATCACGTAAAATTAACCATTTCAAAGTGTGCAGTTCAATGGTACATTCATCAGGTTGGGCAACCATCACCTCTCCCTACTTCCAAAACATTTTCATTGCCTTAAAAAGGGACCCCCCCCATCCCCATGACCAGCCACCCCTACTCCGGGCCCCTCCCCCAGCCCCCAACAACCACCAATCTGCATTATGTTTCTATGGATTTACCCATTCTGGACATTTCATCTATTTTTTAAATTATTTTAAATGATAGACACCACAGTATTTTGCCCTTAAATTCTTCAGTATGTATTTCTAAGAAGAAGTTTTCTTACATATTTATTTTTTTTAAAGATTTTATTTATTAGAGGGGCACCTGGGTGGCTCAGTCAGTTAAGCAGCTGCCTTCGGCTCAGGTCATGATCCCAGGGTCCTGGGATCAAGCCCCGTACCAGGCTCCCTGCTTAGTGGAGAGCCTGCTTCTCCCTTTCCCTCTGCCTGCCGCTCTGCCTACTTGTGCCCCCACCCCCGTCAAATAAATAAATAAAATGGGTTTTTTTTAAGATTTTATTTATTAGAGAGAGCAGGAGAAGGGGGAGTGGGAAAGAACCAGGCTCTCCACTAAGAAGGGAGCCTTACATGGGGCTTGATCCCAGGACCCTGAGATGATGACCTGAGCCAAAGGCAGAAGCTTAACCAACTGAGCCACCCAGGCGCCCCTTCCTACATATTCTTATGCTCAACAAGATGAGTGATAATTCTGTAAGATACATATTGAATTGTCCCCAAAATTTCTTTTACAGCAAGAGTTGGGTTTTTCTTTGTTTGTTTTTTAGAAGTGGGGAAGGGCAGAGGGAGAAGGAGAAAGAGAATCTTAAGCACACTCCCTACTGAGCTCAGAGCCTGACATGGGGCTCGATCTTACGACCCTGAGATTGTGATCTGAGCTGAAATCAAGAGTCTAACACTTAACCAACCATGCCACCCACGTGCCCATGAGTTGCTTTTTGAGCCAAAATCCAAATGGCTACACATTTTCTCTGGTTTTTGTCTTTTAAATCTCTATCTTCCCCCATCCTTTTTGTTCCCCATGCTGTTGACTTCTTGAGGAAACCAGATGAGTTGAATGAAAATGGTCCCCCCTCTGGGTGCGTTGGTTTTCTCGTGGGGAACTGTAACCTCTTCCTCTACCTGCCATGTCTCCTGTAACCTGGTACTCAGGGCTAAAGGTTATAAACTTGAACCTAATTAAACAGTTTGGGCAAGAAGAGTTCAGAAGGAGTCAGAATAGAAGTTACCTCTGGGGTGGGCTGCTGACTGAAAAGGCATGAAAGGAAAGATTTGGGGATCCTGGAGGTGTTCTAAGTCTTGGGCTGGGGAGTGATTTTATGGGAGTTCACAGGTAAGGATTTAAAGAGAGAGAGAGATCTGAAGGGGGGGGGTGGGAACACACACCAGAAAGTCCTGCAGAAAGATGCTACAGATGTCCTCCTGCATCCCATCAGGAGTGCCATCAGGCAGGCAGTCCTAGGATCTGGGATGCTAAGGCAGGACTCAAGAAAGTGCTTTCTATGAAAGATTAGCCTAGCCCACAGAGGGCTTGCCTGGGGCCTGGTTCGCCTCCACAGGATGCTGGGAAGCCCAGTGTCCAAGTCCCACCTGCCCCGGGGCAGGATAGTCACAAAGCCGCCTGCCTCCCCAGCCTCCACCCTGCCCGCTGACTCCACTGTCTTTCCTCCTCCCTTCTCCAGTTCTATGGGGCCTCGGTGGCTTATGAAAACGCACTGAGAGTATTCAACATCGTCTTCACCTCCCTCTTCTCTCTGGAATGTGTGCTGAAAGTCATGGCTTTTGGGATTCTGGTAAGCACGGCCTTGGGGCTAGAGCCATGGGTTGTGGGGGATGCCCAGAGGGGCACTGGGTGCTGGGCGTTGGTCTCCCCACCTGCCCCAGGACCCCCAACCCCAGCAGTGGCATGAGCATCCCTCCAGTGCCTGCAGACCCCACGGAGGTGTTTGCACACTTGCCAAGTGACACCAACGAGACCCAACTTTTGAGGGTTCTTGGGTCCTCTGTGCATCCTGGTGCAGTCATTCCTCAAAGTGATCCAAAGCGGTGGGCGTAATTACCATTCGCTTTAAGGAAAGCAAGATCCAGACAGGCCAGGTCCATGGTGTTCTAGCTGTTCTAAACCACAATCCACAGAAATACGTACATTTTACAAGGGAGGCAGCAGGCAGACATCCAAACACAACAGAGATGATTTGTGCCTTTGTTGTGTGTCCTGTGCCCTAAGCTGTGTGTTCCACTAATGGCCCTGCCTTTCTGTTTTTGTTTTTGTTTTTTTAAGATTTTATTTATTTATTTGACAGAAAGACAGAGATCACAAATAGGTAGAGAGGCAGGCAGAAGGGAGGGGGAAGCAGGCTCCCTGCCAAGCAGAGAGCCCGATGAGGGGCTAGATCCCAGGACCCTGAGATCATGACCTGAACTGAAGGCAGACGCTTAACCTACCAAGCCACCCGGGCACACACACCCCTGCCTTTCTTTTTTATATGCAGTCGGGGCCCCACTCGCTTGCCTTCATCTCCCACTAATACAGGAGATCTTAGCCAGAGGCCCATTGATCCCTAAAGGGATCCGTGGATGCGGCTGGGTTGGGGTCAGGGTGGGGAGTGTGTGTGAAATCAGATGGGGGGAAAAAAAACACATCTTTATTTTCCACAAGCCACTAATCGGACTTTCACATTTCCTTCCATCTTGAAGGCAGACAGCCCCCTGCCGTGTTACCCTCAGTACAGCCTGGGTCCCCGATAAAAATCAGATGCTTTCTTGGGGCGTGATAAGAGATCGCAGGCACCTCCAAATTTCTTTTATGTTCATCCTCACTTCAAATGCTGGTGACTCTCAAACCTACAGCTAGAAGTTATGTAGTGTGTTAACGAAGAAGTGCATTAATTAATTTAAAAAAATACTGTGATCAGTGTATTTTAAGATAACAGGGGCCCTTGCCATCTGGGTATTTTGTTTTATGCATTTACAAAGCTTCCTCTAAGAAGGTCTTCCCAGGGAGCCAAGGAGGTTCAGAGCCAAAAAAAAAAAAAAAAAAAAAAATAGTGAAGAAAGCCTGAACTGGTGGGGTTGTGTGTTGGGGTGACTTCAAGAAGCTCCCCCAACGAGTGGCCGAGCTCAGACTCGATACAAGATGGCTTCCTCCCCACCAGCCGCTGAGTCCACCTCCCTGAGGAGAATGGTCTACAGTCAGTGGCCACAGCCAGGCTCTCAGTGGGGTGGAGGCTGGCTCCTCACCTTGGCTTCCTGAGGTGGCAAAGAGTGTCATTGTTGGGACCAGAGAGCCCTCAATTCAGATCACATCCCTGCTGTGTCACCACCCCCCCACCATCGCAAGGGCCCGTCCTCTTCCCCTTCCTCGGAAGAGCCCGTGCAAACCCCAGCACAGATAAAGTTTGTCTGGATAAAGCGAGGGTGGAGCCTGGCATGGAGTGTCCCGTAAATGCCAGGAAGGGTCACATGAAGGCTCGTTACCCCCACCCCTTCTCCAAGGCAGAGGCTCCCGACCCTCTTACCTATTAGGACCGCTTGGGGAGATTTCTTAAAATTGAATGGTGCCCCTGAGCCAACCCCAGAAGTTCAGATTCCCTTGGTCAGGTGGGGGTCCCAGAATCTGTATTTTTTTAAGATTTTATTTATTTATTTGACAGACAAAGATCACAAGTAGGCAGAGAGGCAGACAGAGAAGGAGGGGGAAGTGGGCTCCCTGCTGAGCAGAGAGCCCCATGCAGGGCTCAATCCCAGGACCCTGAGATCATGACCTGAGCCGAAGGCAGAGGCTTAACCCACTGAGCCACCCAGGCGCCCCCGGAATCTGTATCTTTAACAAATAGCCCAGGCGAGTCGAAGAGACAGCCTGGGCTGTCAGGTCCTGTGCTGAACACCAGGCAGGCAGGGGAGGCACCCTCCATCCTGAGCAGTGGCACCAACTCAGCATTGCAGTCCCGGGGTTGCAAGCAGGATGGATGGCAGGACATGCATGGGGGGTGGGGATCAGGCTCTGGTGTGCCCGCATCCAGGTGCAAATCCTGCTCCAGCTTCTTTCTAGCTACCTGGCCTCAAGTGGGCAACTCTAGAAATAGGAATGCTGTATGCCAGCCTCCCGGGGCTGAGGGGAGCGTGGTGTGGGCTCAGGCACGGGACCTGCCCAATGCAGCTGTGCTGTGCAATTTCTGAATCCCCAGTCCATCTGGCTCTGCCCGAGGGCTGGGGCTCTATCTCCCCCACCCCTGACCATCCCATGGGGGTGGAGCCTCTCTCACCAGTGTAGATGAAGCCCCAAGTTCACCATGTGCAATTTAGGCGATGGGGGGAGTTTCCTAGTCCAGGGGCTTGAGGCCTGTGGCCAGACACCTAGAAAGTTGCCTTCACTGGGACTCCCCAGAACAGAGCTTGAGATAAGGATTGAGTGCAAGGAATTTATCTGAAAAGCCCAGGAAGTTCAGCGTGGGGGGTGGCGAGTGAGGCAGGAGCCAGAAGGCAGCCAGTACAGGGTGTATTATGGGACACAGTTCCATTGAGGGTCAACAGGAGGCAGCAGAGAGCACATACTTCACAGTCCTTTCACTTGAGGGGAGGAGAGAGCTGGGGTATTTATCCCCCAGTGCCCATCAGTCAGAGTCAAGGGCTGCTCCCTGGGGAGCTATTAATTTCCCACAAAGAGAATTTTAATTTCCCATCCATAGAGGATGCCCCTGGGCTGAGTAACTGAAAGCCTGTAGTCACAATATGAGGGAGGGTGGTCAGGGCCCTGGCAGCATCTACAAAAACACCAAAAGGGCCAGTGGAACCCGAATTTCTTTCAGCTGAGTATAAAATAGCATTCATTCATTGAGCACCTACTGTATAACCAAACTTCACGCTTGCATTCACATGCCTGATCTGATTGCTGTTATACCCCTGGCTTCCAGGAGGGGGCTCTGAGGCCCAATCAGTCCAACTCCGAGGACATTTAACTCAGACAGGCTGAAAGAATTTGATCTTGGAAAGCACAGCTCCAAAGCCTGGGTTCTTCTCTCTGAGGCAGAGGGCTGCCACAGGGTCAGACACTCAGGGAAGGAACTGATCCCTCAGAATGGGACCCGAGCCCATTGTTGGCCTCTGCTTTGTAGGATGCTGGGAAGGCCTACGTGTCGTGTGGGTCGCCCTGAGCCTTGAGAGCAGGGCTGTCTGTTTCAACCAGACCCTTGGATTCAGACAAAGGTGCTCCTCAGTGTGAGCTCAAACTGTGGGGAACATTTCGGCATTTTCACAGCAGTGTGCTGTCCCTGTGTGACCCGATCGAGCCAGCACCCTGCCCGGGGCTGTGCCAGTCAGGATAGATCAAGTTTATGTGCAGAAACAAATAACTCCCACATCTAAGTCACTTTGGTCAACAAATGTTTTGTTGACATTCAGCAAGGAGGAGGCTCTTTGCCTCATAGTTACACAGGGACCCAGGCCCACAGAGCAGCCACCACCTGGAACATAGACAGTCACCAAGCCCAGAGTTAAAAGAGTTTGGTGAGTCCGACACTGGCCAGGAGGTGGTTCATACCATCTCTGCTCAAAACCCATTGGCTATAACGAGACACGTGGCCCCACAGAACCATGAGGGGGACCAGGAAGTGAAGCCTGCTGTGTGCCAGGAAGGCCTTTGTGCCTGTTACTATCTCTCTTTTTCAGATTAGGTAGTGGAAGAACAGAGAGGTTAAGTCACTGGCCCACAGCCGCACAGCACGATGGTAGCAAAGCGGGGATATGAACCCAAAACCCACTCTTAGCGAGCGTGCTATAAAGAGTGGTGTCTTGAACACAAACTCTGGACTCACCCAGGCCTGGGTTCAAATCCTGATTCTTCACGTCCGTGCTGTTCGCCTCAGATGGGCGAATGGCCTCACTGAGCTTCAGTCGCCTTGTAAAAAATGGTTGATAATCCTTTGCTCCGAGGGTCTACATGAGGATCCCAGGGACATCATTTATAAAGCATCTGGGGTGTCAGGGAGCCATCAGATGTGTCAGAGGGACAGGGTAGCCCTCTCTCTAGCAGAGCTGACTTGGGCTGCAGAGGCCCCCCCTCTGGGGCTGTGAGAGCTGTGCAGTCCCGGGGAGGGGGAGCTCAGAGGAGATGATACTGAGCAACCCACACAGCATTTTGCCATTGAATGACCGTAAGTGCTGTGGGCACTCGGGTTGATCGGCAGCTGTTCCCCTAATGTACCCCGGGGCTGGCCATGGCAGCCGGGCGTGGAGCCCTGCGTTGGCATCCCTGTCTTGTGGGTCCCCATTCTAGAATTATTTCCGCGATGCCTGGAACATCTTCGACTTTGTGACTGTTCTGGGCAGCATCACCGACATCCTCGTGACAGAGTTTGGGGTAAGTTTCCCGCCAGCTTCTCTCTGGGTAACTCCTGGCTGGGTGGAGAATGGGGGAATCTTCCAGAAGCAGTGGTCCCAAGAGCCACAGCTGACTGGGGCCAGCACTTGACCGTGACCAAAGAGGGAGAAGTGGGGACCCCAGGGGCAAGGGCAGCCCCTCAGAAGGGCAACTTAGGGAGACGGGGGAGCCCAAAGCCACAGTTCTGGGGCCAGCTCTGCAGCGTGAACTTCCCTGCCTCTTGGCTGTCGATTTATGAATATATAATACGGATGAGTGCATTGGGACAATTACGAGACCCCAAGGCTGAGCCCTGCCCCCAAACACCACACAGTCTTGGGACCCAGAAAAAACCAGCTTCAAGTCCATTCTGGTTGAACTAACCACCTTCTGGTTCGTGGGGGGGAGGTTCAGGAGGGAGCCGTGGCCATTGAGCCAACAGGGGACACCACTGCCAGGGCCTTAGGAAGGTCCCCAGGATGTCCACCCTCTTCCATCCCCAGGCTTGGGAGACTTGTGACTTGTGGAGGTCTCTGGGCATCTCTGCAGTGGCCCCACAAGCCACATCGTCCTTACCCCTCATCTGAAAGACTCAGGGCCCCAGAGCTCCTATCTGAGACCCCTTCCTTGGCCATTTGCGAGTGAGCACAGGCTTGGGACCCTCAGGAGACTGTTGGAAGGGCAGGAGATCCTCATAGGGCGAGCAAAAAGGCAAAGACTGTTGGAGCCAAGGGCAGGGCGGGGGGCATCAACCTCATCATAATAGCAATAAATATAATGGCTGGTGAGAACGACATACTCAGATGCATGACAGGTGCTGTGCCAAACGGTTCACGTGAATTAGCTCGTGGTACAGGTCAGGGGGTCAGGACAGAAAAGAATTCCCTTGGAGGATTCAGCTGAAGAGATCAGAAAACAGAGACCACTCACAGAAAGGAGGCGAGGGAGGCAGAACAGGATGACAAAGTGCCCAGCACGCGGCCACCATGGGAAGATGTTACCTGCCCAGGTGCTAAAGCTGGGAGGAAATCCAAGCTGGAATGGGGAGGGTCCACCTGCAGGAGCCAAGGACCTGGAGGGCCTCATCTCTGTCCTGAGTTTCTAAGGGATCCAGAGCTCCCGTTGGCAGTCACAAAATCTCACCATCCAGCTGAGCACACGACAGTTTTGAACCAGTGGCCCTCTGGGTCGAGAGGTCGGAAGGGTGGCCCAGCACCCCAGCCGCACAAGTGGAGGAAGTTGGTTGAAACCTCCAGGCACCAATAAGAGATCCATCAGGCTGGACCCCAATGGCCCATCCTCTAGGCTGGCAGGTTAGGGAAGGACAGGAGGGTGAGGCATGGGGCCCCCAATTCAAGAACATCAGGACTAGTACAGTGATCAAACACCCCTCCCTACAAGCTGTTCACTTCGGCCGGCTTGCATTGCCTCCTCTCATGTAGAATGGGGACAGCGGTTGCACTTAACCTCACTGGGTCCCTGCAAGGTCCACGTTCACCCATGCATTCAGTAGGCATTCACTGAGCGCATGCTGCATACCAGGCATTGCTGTAAGTGCTCTGAAACCAGAGATGGGGAACAAAGCGAAAACAGACAAGAATGCCTGCCCCGCCCCCCAGGGGACTGATGTTCTAGGGAGGGAGTCGACAACTTATAACAGGTGTGAGCAATCCACGTGAAGGGTTTGGCACAGAACCTGCCAGGAAATAGATTGTTCCCGAATGGTGGTTACTATTATTGCTATTATTACCGTGAAGGTATTTGGGTCCGAGGTATTTGGGGTTTGGGCCAACCACCTCCCTGGCCCCATCTCCCTGGGGCCCTGAATTAGAATCACCTGGAGGGAAAGATAGAGGGTGGGCGTGTGGACCCTTTTAGGATGTTATCTTCCCAACCTGCGGGGCAAGGAGCCCACAGCCTCCCCTTTCTGCCTCCCAGGTAAGCCCGCTAGGTCAAGCCAGAGCTCAGCCAGGCTGAGGCAGGAAGAGCCAGACCCTCGCCAGGCCAAGTCCCCAGGGTTTGGGAGGGAGAGGGCTCAGGGGACCCCCTGGGCCTCAGCTGCCGCCCCCAAGTGGCCGGGTGACGTGGGTTTGCCCTGCGTTCAATGGATAATGACTGTGTTTCTTGTCTTGTCTCTTTTCATGCCTGCTCTTTAAACTGTATATTGGCACAACGCCGTCTGAAAAACTCATCCAATCAAAATGCACTATGAAATTCATTTGTTCATCCATGACGTGGTCTGTGTGTTCATACACCAATGACTATCTCCCAACCCACCACCCCCACTCCCCGCCCGGGAACCGAAACCCATTGGTTTTTTGGCACTGGTTACAAATCAACCTAAAAAACGCTGAACACGCCTCCCAACCGCCCCCGCCCGCCCGCTCCCCCTCCATCTTCAACATCTGCATCTAGAATCCGGTTGGTCTTACTTCTTTCTGAAGTCTAAATGCCTTACATTAACTGTGAACGCATCTTCTCGCGTCAGCACTGCACGTCCTGCCCTGGGCTTATGGACTTGGGTTGCCTGATGCTCCTCCCCAGCCCCCCTACCCCATCTGTCTGTCTCCCCCAGCCCACTCCCACTCCCTCCTCATTCCAACAGCCCCTCCTTCCCTCCCTCCCCTCCCACCCCCCTTCTCATTGTTTTTATTGGGTTCTGAATTGGGGTTTTCTTCATGGGTTGGTTTACAGCTTTTGCAAAGAGAAGACTGGGTTTGCCCTGTGTAACGCCTCCCGCAAGACTAGTCAGCTGGCTGGGTCTCCCACCCCATCCCTTACCCACTTCCCTACACTCTGAGCCCTTAGCCAGCCACTCATCGCTCCTGTCTCCTGTTCAGCTTCATGGAGCCTAGGCACCGGGCTAACTCACCCCACTCCAGGCCCGTGGGTTTGACTGGCTAAGATGTCAATTTCCAAGTCCAAGGAGGAGGTCATACACACCGTCGCTGAACCCATGTGCCCTCCCCCCTTTCCGACACCCACTCTCCCCCTTACTCTCTTGTTTGGGTGCTCTTCCTCTCTCTCATCTCCGCTTCAAACATATCCATACATACCTGTCCCTCTCTGTTCCTCCCTGCACACCCACGCTCCTACCCCAGCACACACCATCTCCATCGCTCTCCCTCCCTTCCTCTTTGCACACTTGCACACTCCTTGCTCCTTGCACACTTCTCATTCTCGTAAATTCTGTCTTCCCCTACCTCATCCCCACCATCTCCGAGCCCCTTTGAAGGACCCCCACCCCCGTACCAGGATCCCTCCCATGCTAGCAACACCACGTGCGCTCATCCCCCAGACATTTCGTGATTCTGAATGTGGTGCCACAAGCAGAAGTGGGCTGAAGGGAACACCATCACTGCCACCCTCTCGCCTAAAGCCAAAGTGAGGAAGCCAGGCATTGATCAAATAACCACTCTCAAACCCACCTGAAATTATAACTGTGTTATGAACTAAAGGATAAGCACTGTTAACAAAAGAGCGGGGAGAAGAGCGTTCGAGGCCCAGAACAGCATGTGCAAAGGCCCGGTGGCAAGAGGAATCCTGCAGGCATCTGGGTCTCCGAGTGAGGGGGTGTGGGAGCAAAGAGAGTGAAGGAAGGCTGACCCAGGGAAAGTGAAAACGTCAGGAGGGGATAAGCCCTTGGGGCCTTGTGGAAGCCTGAGAGGATTTGGAGCAGGTGCAGCTATGGAAGTGTGATTAGACAAGATGGCTGAGGCCACGGAGGGAGCAGCCAGGCAGGGGACTGGTCCAGCAGGGAGCACCAGGATCCCCTCAAGAGGGGACTGGCCACCTAAGCAGGGGCTTCTCCAGGACCTGGGGATGGGTTGGGTCTGGGCTGGGGGAGAAAGGTACCTGGAGGGATCTGAGTCTGGCTTGAACTGGGAGACAGAAGTTAGGGAATGCCAGAAGAGGACTAGGTTGGGGGAAGAGCGCAGATGTAGACACAGAGTTTGAGGTGCCTTTAAGGGCACCCCGGAGGAAGTCAAGTAGGCAGGTGGTACGGGATCTGGGGCGCAGGGGCAAGGTCTGCGGAGGTGTGGTCCGCAAATGCTAGGATTCCTCTGGACCCTTCAATGGCTGGTTCTCGTGTCTTCCTGAGCGTGACAAGCCTTCCCGGGCCTGCGTCCCACCCCATCACGCTTGAACCAGGGCACACGGGGCATGCTTGGAGGAGAGCACAGCTGCTCCTTCCTGGGCTGTGGATGGAAAGATGGAAGCTAGGAAGAGGGAAGTCTCCAGAAGTTCTGCGAGCACTTGAAGGACTTGATGCAGAACCAAGAAGACGACGGAGGGGTGGATGAGGGCACACAAGTACCTTCCCCTGCCCCACCCCCTGGACCTCTCTCACCTCCACCCCTACTTCCCCCATGTGTCTCCTTCCTCTGCTCCAAGAAGGGCAGCATGCTCTCTGCACGCGTCCCCCTGCGAGACCCCTTGCTTCTCCTGCATGGTGGCAGGCTCCCACCGCTCTACCCTGAGTCCCCGGAAGCTGCTCCAGGCCCGCCTGCCTTTGCATGCTGGGCAGAGTCCACATGTTATGACCCGCCCCGTGAAGGGATGGCTTGTACTCTGGGGATGGTCGGGAGGGGCTGGGGACACCTGGGCCATCGGCCCCATCCCCAGGTAGAGCTGGGAAGCCAAGCAGGGCTGGGAGTCAGGTCAGCTGGGCACAGGGGGCGACTCTCAGCTGAGCTGGGAGTGGGAGCTTGTTTGGGGCCCCTGGGAGCTTCTCACAGTGGTTGGGCCCAAGATGGTCAGGATAGGCTCTCCCAGTCCCCTCCCCAATCCTAGAAGCCCAAGGGCCAACTGATGGGTCCCAACGAGCATCCTAGACTTTGCCAACCAATCCAGAGCCCCCCTGCCCCCGTTCAGCCCCAGAAATTCCTTGAACTCCCATCCCTGCCTCTCAGCTCCCAGGCCAGACCCAGTAGCTGGGAAGTCCCCAGGAGCCACCAAGTAGGATGCCCATATAGAATTCATTAGCCAAGCTTTTGAGAGCAAAAGGAGTGCTGTGACTGTCAGGGCAGCCTGTATATGGTCACCCCTGCCGCATGTGAAGGGTGAGGGCGAGGCCAGTGGAAATCTTGCTACATGGCCCATGTCTAGGGCTCTCTAGATCCCCTAGAGCAGAGCCCAGGTAAAGGTCCTCCCCCTCCAGCCTGCGGGCAGGGTGACCAGCGGAGCTTTCCTGGTCTGCCCGACGTGGGGGTCTCACACCCCAGTGCCTCTGGCATCGAAGCCGGTGCCATAGACCAGGAAAGCGGGTGCCACTTCTAGAACGTGGGGGACCTCGGCAAACTAGGGGGCACATGGCCCACTTCATGGGGGCTGCCATATCTAAGCCCCAGCCAACTTTTGCCAACCTGGAGGCAGGTCCGGAGTTGCCAGAATCACCAGATTTGGGGGAGACATCTGATTTTTAAACACTGACAATTCTTCTTAATCAGAACAAAACTGCTCAGGCCCAACGAGAGAGCTTCGCCAGTCACATTTGGTCCATTTGTGACTTTGAGCCACGTGTCCCCCACCAGCGACCCTGAGGCCCCAGCAGACCAGCCGCCCCTCCTCCCCGCCCCGGGGGGCAGCCAGGGGCCCACATCCCGCTGCTCTCCTGGCTCCCCTCCCAGCTGACCGCCCCCCCTTCCCTGGGGGTTTCTCCCGGCTTGGGTGGGAGGAGGTAGAGGCAGTGACTAGTCAGGGGGTCTTTGAGCAGAGGCAGGGCCCACGCAGGGAGGTCCTGGGGGCAGGGACGGCCCCACCTCCAGCACCGGCCCCTTGGTGGGCCTGGGCTGTTGGCGAGCTCACCCACCCACGGGCGCTGCGTACTTCCTGCTTCCCGCAGGCCTGGTCCCGTGCTACTCCACCCAGCCCCAGAAGCTGAGAAGCCATCCCTGAGAGGGGGGAAAAGGGCCCCAAATGCATCTTCTCCGACTCAGCGGGCAGCGAGGACTCGCCCTGCAGCCGACCAGCCCCAGCTCCCTCCCGTCCTCCCCATTCCCGCTCGCCAAGGGGGTAAGAAAAGATGCTCTTCCGCTTCTCCGATTGGCTCGAGCCGCTGCTCCTCTTGGCCGTGGGGTGAGGTCAGGGCGGGCAGGAGCGGGTGGGCAGCTCGGCAGGGCAGGGCAGGGCAGGGTGCCCGTTGAGTCCCATGACAGATGCATTTCTGGCCCGGAGCGTAACATGCCCTGGGAACCCGCACACGTCCACCAGGCCTGCGCGCTGGCTACCCCCACCCCGCCCTGGTGTTTGTGCATCGTACACGTGTGATGGATTCGGCAACTTGACCCGCTTGTGTCCTATCGTCTCAGTGCATTTGGTTGTTGGGAGAAACAAAAACCATCTCGATTTTTTTCCTGATTGGATGATTCGGATATATTTTCTTTCCCTTGTTCTTTGGTTATTTTTCCCCACCCCACCCCACCCCACCCGGTTCCTTTCTCTTCCTTCCTTTTTCTTTCCTTTTCCCCATCGCGGGTGGGGCTGGCAGGGAGGGTTTATGCTTTTGAGTTGCCTTTTCCTCCCTTCCCCTCCTCCCCCCAACTTTGTTCCTTTTTCGACGTTTTTCCTCCGCACCATTGCATTAATAGTGCTTTCTCTCCCTCCTTATTTGGGGTCTGGCTTGCTTTTCCTGTTGGTTGGCTTCATGTAGGGGCCTCTGTGAGTGGTGACGGCTCTGAGCCCCCGGGGGTGGGTGGATGGTCACCCTTTTCTCTCCATCTCCCCAGAATAACTTCATCAATTTGAGCTTTCTCCGCCTCTTCCGAGCTGCCCGGCTCATCAAACTCCTCCGTCAGGGTTACACCATCCGGATTCTTCTCTGGACCTTTGTGCAGTCCTTCAAGGTGAGCCCCTGCCGCCAGTCTAGGGCTGAGAAGATTTTTCCCCCACCCCTGCTGTGGCTGAAAGTAGAAACCAGGTGGAAATCCCTCTGTGGTGCCCTTTGCTGACAGTCTGTGATCTGTAGAGCTCTTCTCTCAACCGCGGGCCCCTGGTGTGACTTGAGAATCCCTCTGATGCCTTCTTGCCACTATGACCTCAAAAAGGCCCACCGATCCCTGGCACCACTCTGGCACAGCTTGGGGCTGCCCAGCCCAGTGGGGCAGAGCCCTGGGATGGGGAGGGAAATGGTTTGGATAAGAGGCCCCCTGGCACTCTCCTTTATTGCCTTTTTTCCCCACCAGGCCCTGCCATATGTTTGTCTGCTGATTGCCATGCTTTTCTTTATCTATGCCATCATCGGGATGCAGGTGAGTGCCGATCCCCTAGCATTCCTAGAGCCCTCCCTGGGAGGGCCACCATCCTTAGGCAGGGGTGGGTCAGGGGAACCCAGTTTGGAGAGACAGCCATGACGGTTGAGTGGAGTTTCCCTGAAGCCACTGGGGGCATTGGTGCCCCTGGTCATTCATTACCTTCCTATTCCCCAGGTGTTTGGCAACATCGGCATTGACGTGGAGGATGAGGACAGTGATGAGGATGAGTTCCAAATCACTGAGCACAATAACTTTCGGACCTTCTTCCAGGCCCTCATGCTTCTTTTCAGGTGAGCGGGCACATGTGCTTTCCTGCTTCTCTTCTGGTGGGAGTGTGCCCTCTTCCGGTTGGGGACGTGTCCTCTCCTTTCTCCTCCTGTAGGGGGCGTATCCTTTCCTTCCTCCTCCTGTAGGAGGCGTGTCCTTTACCCCCCTCTTCCTGTAGGAGGCGTGTCCTTTACCCCCCCTCTTCCTGTAGGGGGCGTGTCCTTTACCCCCCCTCTTCCTATAGGGGGCGTGTCCTTTCCCTCCTCTTTCTGTAGGGGGCATGTCCTTTCCCTCTTCCTATAGGGGGCATGCTGTCTTCCTTCTGTTCCAGTGAGGCTTGGGATGGGCTTGTGGGGGGCCCAGGGAACCTGGCTGAGCAGAAGCTAAAGGTCCTGGGATACAAACATGTAAGGCGTTTTCAGGCATTACATCACTGAACCTTCCTGACCGTCCTGTGAGGTGGGGATTCTTGACAACCCCATCTGACAGGTGAGGAAATTGAGGCTAATTGGACCCTGAGGCTTGATTTCTTAATCCTGGCTGCGCATTAGAGTTCCCTCGTTCGTTTATCCGTGGGAGGTTTCTTGAACACCACTGTGTGCCAGGCATTGCTGAAGGTACTGTAAACAAAGCAGAAAGAGATATTCCGTGCCCCCCAGGTGCTTCTATTCCTGCTCAGGAGAAAGGCCATCGGTAAGCTAGTGATGGAGAGTGCAGGAAGGGGATAGAATTCAAGGTTAAGAGGGAAATGGAGACACAAAAGAACAAATAATGTGTGGGGGCGCCTGGGTGGCTCAGTGGGTTAAGCCTCTGCCTTCCACTCAGGTCATGATCTCAGGGTCCTGGGAGCGAGCCCCTCATTCGGCTCTCTGCTCAGCGGGGAGCCTGCTTCCCCCTCTCTCTATCTGCCTCTCTGCCTGCTTGTGATCTGTCAAATAAACAAATGAAGTTTTTAAAAAGAAAACCCACAAAAAAAAAAAAAAAAGAACAAATAATGCGTGATTTCACTTACATGAAGTGCCCACAACAGGCACATTTCATAGAGGTAAAGAGGAGGACTAGAGATTGCCAGGGGCTGCATGAGTGGGACAGATGAAAGATCCTACAGGTGAACAGTGGTGACAAGTAGGTGCACAGTATTGTGAATGTACTGAATGCCACTGGACTCGACCCTTAAGAATAGTTAAAATCGGGACGCCTGGGTGGCTCAGTTGGTTAAGCAGCTGCCTTCGGCTCAGGTCATGATCCCAGCGTCCTGGGATCCGAGTCCCACATCAGGCTCCTTGTTCTGTGGGGAGCCTGCTTCTCCCTCTGCCTCTGCCTGCCACTCTGTCTGCCTGTGCTCGCTCGCTCTCTCTCTGACAAATAAATAAATAAAATCTTTAAAAAAAAAAAAGAATAGTTAAAATCAATTTTTTTAAGATTTTTATTTATTTATTAGAGAGAGAGAGAGCAAGCACAAGCAGGTGGAGGGGCAGGCGGAGGGAAAGGGAGACGCAGGCTCTCCCCTGAGCAGAGAGCCCAATGCTGGGCTAGATCCCAGGATTCTGGAATCGTGACCCAAACCGAAGGCATATACTCAACCAGCTGAGCCACCCAGGCCACCCCTAAAATGATCAATCTTATGTATACTTGGGAATGAGAAAAAAAATTTTTTTTTAATTTAGCAACAACATCTAAAGGAATGGAGGGCTGGTAGGTCATGCCTCCCTGGAGGCAGGTGACGTGTGAGAGAAATAGGTGAGGGAGGGAATCTTGTGGCTCTCTGAGGAAGGGCAGGTCAGGAAGAAGTTATAATGAGTGCAGAGGCCCTGATGCAGGAGCATGGCTGGCATGTTTGGGGACAGTGAGATCCCAGTGTACCTGGAGCAGAGAGACCTAGGGAGAAGGTAATAAGAGGTGATCATAGCCTGGAGGAAGAGGAGCCTTTAAAACATACCTACCTATGTCCCCAGGCCCCACCCCAGATCAGTTGAAAGCAAGCGTGTGGGAGTGGGGCTTTTGCATCAGCATTGTTTAAATTCCCCCCCCAATGAACTTTAAAGACCCCCCCCCAAGTGAACACCTAAAGGATGAGAATCATCTCTCTGAGCTCCCAGAGCAAAAAAGTGGCGTATCTAGAACTTGAACTCATGCCAGTCCAACTCTGGACCCCCGTGCAAATATCCCCATGTCCAGGCCTGGGTGCCCAGGTCCAGGTGCCCAGGTCCCTGATGGTGCCCTCTCTCCATTCCCCAGGAGTGCCACCGGGGAGGCTTGGCACAACATCATGCTTTCCTGCCTCAGTGGGAAGCCATGCGATAAGAACTCGGGCATCCTGACTCCCGAGTGTGGCAATGAATTTGCTTATTTTTACTTCGTTTCCTTCATCTTCCTATGCTCGTTTCTGGTGAGTCTGTGTGCATGTGGGGGGGGGGGCAGGTAGCACGGGGTCAGGGGGGGCCTCCCTGACCCGGCTCCCACCGCGGGGCGTAGGTTTCTCTGGAATACGGCTGTGTCACAGATTTGCTCCCTCCAGAGCGTCTCTGCGCCGGCTGGGGGGATTCAGTTAACTGGGGGTTCTCAGCAGCGACACTGCTGATATTTGGGGCTGGTTCGGTCTCTGCAGGGGGTGCGGGGGGGTGCTGTCCTGTGCCTTGCAGTGTGGTTAGCAGCTTTCCTGGCCTCCAGCCTCAGGTGTGATAAGCAAATGTGCCTTCTGACATTGACAGTGACCCCCCTGGAGATTGGGGAGAAGGACAGACTCTCCCCCATCCGAGAGCCGCTGGGTTTTAACTGAGGAGAAAAACTAGCGGAGCTGAGAGCTGGTCCCCACTGCCAGTCTAGTTACGCGGGATACTAGTTATGCCCCTCCTCTTCCTGGAGCCACAGAGCCAAGTCAAGAGAACAGAAGCTCTCCAGATATCTTAGAGGAGACTTAATACAAGGATTGGCTACATGGGGTTGAAAGAGAACTAGAGAACCCTGGAGTCACCGGGGATTCCTGGCTTCGGGAATTAAAAGGAAAAGAGGGCGGACTGACTCACCCTCACCCCGCCCCTGGCACCCTGGCTGTCCATGGCCCCAGGACACTTGTAGACAGTCCTTGTGGCTGCCGTGACAAAGGACCACAGACTCGGTGGCTTAAAATGACAGGAATTTACCCTCCCACGGTTCTGGAGGCTAAAACCAATCAAGGAGTTGGCAGGGCCGTGCTCCCTCCAAAGCCTCTAGGGGAGAATCCTTCCAGGCCTCTTCCAACTTCTCGGGATCCCGGTGTTCCCTGTTTGGGTCTGTCCCTCCGGCATCTACCTGCATCCTCTCCCCTGTGCGTCTGTGTCCAGATTCCTCTTTTAGGGGAATAGCAGTCAGATTGGATTTAGGGCCCCCCCCCAATCCAGTGTGACGTCCTCCTAACTTGATATCACGAAGGCCCTTTTTCCAAATAAGGTCAGGTTCACAGGTACCAGGGGTTAGGATCTGAACATGTCTTTTGAGGGGGACACAATTCAACCCACAAGACAGATCCACACTGGAGACAGAAGGGGTCCCTTCGCCCATCCTCCCTGGTCTGGTTTCCTGACCGTGGATCCCACCAGCAGGATACAGGAAGCCAGCTGCCAAAAGAGTGTGAGATGAGTGCAGACCCTGACCAGACGCCAGCGTCTGTCAGCGAAAGTCCAGCACCCTCACCCCCTTCAGACCTGTGGCCTCACACTGAGAGACTTGTAGCCTCTGTCTCTCAGCTCCCGAGTCCAACACCCGCAGCCGCTGACCCACAAGCTCCATTCATTGCCCCGTTCCAAGTTCCCAGGCAAGAGAGTCTGAATGGACCAGCCCACCCCTTGGTCAAAAAGCCACCCTTGTCCAAGCAGCTATAGATACATGTGAGGACAAGACCCTATAATAGAGCCCATCTGAGAAGGACAGGCACCCTAGAAGACATCTCTGCTTGACCATCAGCACCCCGAGGTCAGGGATTTCTGTCTTGTTCCCTGCCACATCCCCAGCACCTAGGACAGTGCCTGGCACACAGCGGGAGCTCGTCAATATCATGAAGATGAATTAAAAATTGAGTCACTGAAGTTAGGGACGCCTAGGATTACGGGTTATTTGTTAAGCACCTACTAGGCTTACATCTATACCTTTGTTGAATACCTACTACATGCCAGACCTGATGCTAGGCACTGAGGTACAGGGACAGAACACAGGTGTCTCTGGCTGCGGGGGTAACCGGCAGACGAGTCAGCAGGTAATAGCAACGTGGCCTGATACATGCTGTGATGAGATGATTCAGACCAAGGGAAGGAAGATTTCAAAGAGTGGCCTGCAGGGACCACAAGCAAGAACTAGAACACGTTTGAAGTAGCAGAAACTTCCCTAATGTAAGCAGCACATACAGCTCACTGACTTGTGTACCTGAAAAGTCCAGGTGAGGCTGGATCCTGACAACGGACCCCATCCTCCTCACTCTTCCCCACACTGGCTTCGCTCTCAGAATTTCTCCTTGTTGAGGTCAAACGACGGCCAGGGTGTCAGCACATATCCCAGGGAAGGCTCCCATTGACCACCTTGGGTCATGTGTCCCTCCCTCAGCAATCACAGCCCTGGGTTGTATGACCAGTGCCTGGGGAGCCAGAAAGTGGGGGTTGGCCACACCCAGCTCCATCCTCTTACAGATAAAGGAGGAGGGTTCCCCAGATGCTGCTCCCCACAGGGAGACAAATCCTGATGTTTACTAAAGAAGCAACATTTACAAAGGATTGGAGGCAAAATGATGTAATCTCCCGCTGTGCTGAGGGCCAGAAGGACATGTGAAAATGTGCTACCGGGTGCAGATGAGGACAAGAAAATTAATTCATGCATTTGTCCATCCATCCATCCATCCATCCTTCCTTCCATCCAGGAAATAGTTGCTGAATGCTTACTTTATGTTGGGGCTGGGAATACAATCCACATGGACCACTGACTTTGGCCTTGTTGTGGGAAGATGTGGGGTCATGGTGGTCCCTTGGGGTTGGCCCCCATTTCACATAGCGTCTTCCCCCTCTCTCTCCGGCTCTGTCTCTGTCCATCACTATTGGTCTCTGTCTCTTCATATTTCTCTGTCTCCGTCTTTGTCTCTCTGTCCCATCTCCATTTCTGCATTCATTTCTGGGGTTCCTTGTGTGAGTGTGTGTCTCTCCTCCCCATCCCCCCATCTTTTTCTTTCTCTGTCTCCCTTTTGTCATCTCACCCCTCTCCCTCCCTCTCTCTCCGGGCCTCTGTGTATGTGTGTTTGGGTGTGTCTCGCTCTCCCCCACTCCCTCCCGGCCCCCGGGGTCCCCACAGATGCTGAACCTGTTTGTCGCCGTCATCATGGACAACTTTGAGTACCTCACTCGAGATTCCTCCATCCTGGGTCCCCACCACCTGGATGAGTACGTGCGTGTCTGGGCCGAGTACGACCCCGCAGCGTGGTAAGGAGTCGCCCGCCCCTTCCAGCCACATCGCCCACCTCTCCGTGGCTGCTAGAGCCCACGAGGCTAGGTCAGGTCCTGGACTTTGGGTCTTTGGGTCGCTGGGGAGCTAGCTGGGATCTCCGAGGGGTCAACCTGGAGGAAAGAGACAAGGATCGGCGCCCTCACATGCCACAGGTGAAATGGTTGGGGATCGCCTGCCCGAGGCCCAGGCTTTCTGGGAGAAGAGGGAAGGAATCAAACATTGAGGTTTCGGCCTCCTGTGACTCTCCCCACAACTGAGAAGCCTCAGGATGGTGACGACAAGCTAGCCAGACCAGCCAGAGGACGGGGAGGAAGCCAGAGGCCTCTCAGCCTCTGCTGTCCTGGGAGTGATGGGAACAGGGCCGGCCTAGCTCCCTTGGCAGGTAGCATTGGTGGTGAGATCAGACTGGTGCCAGACAGAGATCACAGGAGGCCAGGGCCAAAGACACAAAGCCTCAGGGGTTCTCGCATTTTCGCGGCCACAAAGGGAGCGAGCTCTCCTACCCTTGGGCACCAGAGTGCTTCTGGTGGTGGTTCCAAAGGGTCGTTCTCCACCCTGTGCACGTGGGGACCAACATGGAGCTACTCAGAGAAGCTACCCCGAACCTCAGCGCCCACCAACCACTAACTGAAGAGTCTAGTTCGAGCCGGGCTGGGGGCCTGAGAAAGCATTAATGGGGGCCCTTGGCACCCCGAGTGCTGGAGGGGAGGCCTCCAGGAGGAAGGTGGGGAGGACTCCATCCTTGCCGTTCCCACAGCCCCAGACAGGTCCTCCGTGAGACCAAGAGGCTGGGTTGAGCCACGGGTCTGGGGCTTTGACTTCTGGCTGGTTCCTAACTCTTCCTCTTTTGATTTTAGGTCACAGCAGTTGGATGCTGTCCCCCTATTCCTCGAGCTCCCCCTCCCTGCAGTGTAGCCTGTGTAGATTGGGGAGAAGGGAGATACAGAGAGAGCCCTGGGGGAGGGCCCCTCCTACCCCCACTCCCCCCACCCTGGCCCAGAGCTTTCACACACCCCAACCGAGACCCTCTTCCCCCGGACTGTCTGGGAACAGCTCAGGGAACTTCCCTCATCCCTGAGTCTCCCCAACCCCTTCAAAGCCGGGGGGTCCCCAGCCTCTGGCATCATGACCTTGCTGCGTGCACAGGGAGCTAGCGTGAGCCCAGAACCCTGCCTCCACTAACCCCTGTCTTCTCCTTTCAGTGGTCGGATTCATTATAAGGATATGTACAGTTTATTGCGCGTGATATCTCCCCCTCTCGGCTTAGGCAAGAAATGTCCTCATAGGGTTGCTTGCAAGGTTTGAATTCCACTAAAACCTGCTAGCATCCATGGAATGAGTGTGGCTTGGGGTTCCTCAATATATATATTTCATATATATATATATATATCTATAAAACAGAGCCATCTCTCTTTCTTGCATTAAACTAGAGAATTCTTAGCCAACAGAATGCAGTCACGTAGACTCGATGAAGCATGGGACATAATCTCTCTGTTCCCTTCAGCCATTTCTGCTTGCTCTTAGCTGAAGCTGCCCATCCCAGGGTCTCAACGGCACCCCAAATCAGACACATCGGGGGTCGGAACTGTGCACTGACCCCCCCATCACCTCCACTCTCTCCCCCTCCACCCTTTGCCTCCCAAAGCCCCAGCCCTCCTCCCGCCGCCCTGGCCCCCCCTTCCCCTTCTAGGCCCCCTCAGAGACCAGCCTCAGCCAAACCAGAGAACTTGACCCAATTTTTAAAAGAACACTGAGCCAGAGACTTGTGCCAGTCCCTCCAAAATGAGACCCCGCCTTTCCTCCAAGCCCCACCAGAACCCTAGCTCAGAGTCAAAACTGAATCTGACTTTTCTCTCTCTCTCTCCCTGCTCATGAGCAGTGAAATGATCTTTTTTTAATGACCTTTCTTCCATTTTTTTCCTCCTGTTTTCCATTTATTTGAAACACCTATTTTATTGTTCTCTGCATCTTCCTCTCTCTATTTTTTCGGCTCGTGTGGTTTTTTTTTTTTTTTTTTTTTTTTTTTTTTTTGGTTTGGTTGGATTTTTGTTTTGGTTTCTTTTTTGTTTTTCTTTTTTTGGTGTTTTGTTTTTTATCTTTGTTGGTTTTTTTTTGTTTTGTTTTATTTTTTTAATTTTTTTTTTCTTTCCGTTTCTCCCTCTCCCTTCACCCACCCCTTTCTTTGGTTCTCCGTTCCTACCCCGTTTTGTTTTCGGTGCTGCCAGGGGCCGCATGCCTTACCCGGACATGTATCAGATGCTGAGACACATGTCTCCGCCCTTGGGTCTGGGGAAGAAGTGTCCGGCCAGAGTGGCTTACAAGGTAGTCTACCCTTGCCGACCACCGGCGTCGGGCACTGGGGATTTTTCAGCGCTGACCAGGAACGACCAGCCGAGTCTCTTTTTCCGGATTTACTCTTCTTCTTTTTTTTTTTTTCTCTCTTTTTCTTTTTCTTTTTTTCCCTTTCCTCCTCGAGTAAATGGATCATGACCGTCCCTTGACTCTAAGCAGCACACTGTGTCCGTCTTTTCTGATGAGTGTGTCTTGGTGTTTTGAGACTCCATTATGGCCGACACGCCGGGGGGGTGGGGGAGGGAGCCCCCAGTCCCCTCGCACCTGGTCCCCTGGGAACCAAATTGGACACAAACATGTTTCAGAGGGAATGCCACCTTGCCTCCTTTCTGCTCACCCAGAGCAGCCTCCATACCCAGTCCCAGGCCGGGGCAGGTACCTCACAACCTGCGGGGGTGGGCTTTGGCCCCAAAAAGGCGAGGCCCTGCCCCCCCATCTTTCGTATCTTGAGCCCCCAGGTCCAGCAGCACCCCACATACACCTGAAGCTGATCTCTGACCTAGGGCCTTGGGGGACTCGAGACCTCCCAAGGGGTACCCGGAGCCTCTCCTCCCTCCACCTCTCCCTCCCCCCCAAAAATTGCTTCCCAAGCCCCAACCCCTATGCCACCCATTCTCCCCCAGACACCCCAACATGCCTCTCCATTGTTCCAGAGTGGTCAGGCAGGCCGCAGCTGGACCCCTGGACCGTGGCACCCTGATGCAGGCCATGCACGCTGCCTTGGCGGGGGCCTGGGGCGGGCAAGCACCATGGCCGACCGGGGGACGGTGCATGCTGGCTGAAGGAGCAGGGGTCCTGCCGCCAGGCGGCTGGGCTGGGCCACCCCTCCAGACCCCTGTCCCGGAATCTCCCTTGGCACCCAAGGACAGATGCTCTGTTCCCTCCAGCTCATCCACGAGAAGTTCAGGGATGACCTTTAAAAATTGCCCCATCATCCTATTCTCCCATCCACCTTGCAACCCCCCGCCCCGCCCTCTGTGTCTGTGAGAGTCCTCCCTCCCCTTCTGTTAATGCATCCTTCTCCCTGCAACCTCATCCCTCCTCCTTCCCAGTCAAGACTGGGAAGAGGCTGTTCCACCAGCCTCTCTGACAAGCCTCTCTCAGCACCTATCCTTCCTCTAGCTTTCCTTTTGTACCTTCTCTTGGTCTCTGCTTGACGGCCCGTGCGCTTGTGGTGTGCATATGTGCGTGTGCGCGCGTGCGCGTGCGCGCGCGCGTGTGTGTGTGTGTGTGTGTGTGAGAGAGAGAGAGAGAGAGAGAGAGAGAGAGAGACTGTGAACTCCCTTCCCTTCCTGGTCTCTGTGCAGGGCCACCAGGGGTCCATAGGCACCTTTGTGCAAATTTGAAAAGGACACCCTTTCCACAGAACATTTTGTCTGTTGGAAAATTGTTGTAATCCACCCATCTGGCAAAAACAAGATAATTCTTTGCTATCTGCTGAAAAGTTGTCATTTAAATATACAAATCCGTGATTTCAAAGACGGTTAGCCCTTTGTGCAGTGCGTAACCTGCACAGCTGTGCACAGCAGTCCAGTCTGTGTGTGTTTCTCTGTCTACCACCTCCCTCCCCACCCTGCCCCAATCCCTCTCTTGTGTTCTGTTCTGGGTTTGCCATCCCTCTCCCCATCTCCAGCTCTGTGTTTTCCTGCTGACGTACGTCTGAATCCCCTAGTGAGCGCCTAACTCACCCTCAACCCCCATCTCCATGCCACCTCAGCCTGGGCTGGTGCATACCAGTCCAGCATACCTTCCTACAGTACCAAGCATGGGGGACAGAGCCCCTGCTCGGGACACGGGGAGTCTTTTCTTCCCTGGGCCACGGGAATGCCCCCTCACCCTTCCCCCTGCCATCGCACAGAGCCAAGATCTGGACATGCCCCTGAGAAACACTTCCCACGGAGCTATGAATGAGTCTCGAGATTCCGTCTGCATGCGCACCCCTGTCTGCCGTTCTGTGTGTCATGGCCTCGCTGCATGTCCGTGAGCGGCTGCCCCGTCAGTGGGGGGCCGCCTGCCTGCTGCTTCTCAGAGGAATGATGTGGTCTGTGCCCATCTGGTCTGGTCTGGGCCGAGCAGGGGGAGGAGGCGGGAGCCAGTGGCCCCCCCGCGGCTGTGGCCGGGGGACCACTGTGCCTGGCTGCTGCATGATCTGCCGCGATCTGCCTTGCGCTCTTCTTCTCTGGGGTCAGAATGGCGCGGAGCCATCCAGAAGAACTCTGGGGCAGGGCAAGGAAGGGTCTGGCCAACCTGGGAAATGCCAGCTCTGGGATCCAGCATGCGGGAGAGGGAAGGGCGGGGGCTGATGGCCTAGGAGAGCCCCAGAGCTCTCCCCACGAAGGGAAACCGGAAAACAGCGCAGGGGATGGATAACCTGAGGGTGGGGAACATCTTTAGCCACCGCCTTCAGAGTTCTTCCTGGGGCTCCTAGGGTAGTGTGGGTCTGGCTCACGGGGGGCCTGGGAGGGGTGCCTGGCAATGACTGCCCCCGCCTTTGGTTTTCTGTAGAGGCTTCTTCGCATGGATCTGCCCGTGGCAGACGACAACACCGTCCACTTCAATTCTACCCTCATGGCTCTGATCCGCACAGCCCTGGACATCAAGATCGCCAAGGGTAAGGGCAGGAGCGGGAGCAGAGAGGTAGGACAGGATGGAATTGGGGCCTGGGAGGGGAGAGCTGCGGGCAGCCAGGGATCCCACTCGCCACATGAAACCAGAGGCGCCACTGCCCCATCATGAGTGTCATCCCACTCCCCACTCACTCGGCAAACATCCAGCGGGCGCTGCCTGAGCGGCCGGCACTGTGCTCAGTGGCTTCCGCTTCCTGTGGGAGGGGCTTCCCCCAGGAGGGTCTGAAGGAGTCAGATGGACCCCCAGGGGGTGCTCAGGCACAGGGACCAGCAGGTACAAAGGCCCTGGGGTAGGAGGCCATCCATCCACCAATATGTTGAACCGACTTGCCCTTTGAGCAAGGGGGTGACTGACCAGACTCACATTTGAACAGATTCCCTCTGGCCACAGGGCAGAATTGTCTGGAAGGAGGTCACAGTGGAGGACACTACCCCGTGAACACAGGAGTACTGCCTAGACTCAGGGGATGTGGAGTGTTCAGGTTCTGGATATTTCTTGGGAGCTGACCCGGCCAAATGACCAATGGAGGGGATGAAGGAAAGAGAGGAGTCAAGGCCACCGCCAGGGGCTGAGCCCTAACCACAAAAAGGACAGAGCCGTTGTTGCCTGAGACAAGGGAAATGTAGGAGGGTAGGTTCCGGGCTAAGGAAGGGCAGGAAGTCGGTGTCAGCCTAGAGACACACAGAAGGCAGGGGAGTCTCCAGCTTAGATGTCCTATGAGGGACACTCCCCAGGAACATTCTGAAGGAGGCAAGAGAATGAGTTTTCCTGACTGGGCTGAAGGTGAAAAGTCAGGAGACATCAGACACTGATAGGAGACTGGACAAGCTCTCCCGGGAGATGAGTGTGAGCTGAGGGATGCCCCCAAAGACAGCCCGAGTCCACTGCAGGGTTAGAGGCAACAGAGAAGGGGTGACCAGGGAGGCGAGTGAGGGCCAGGGCAATGTGGGTTTTTGGAGGGTGTCTCCAGCATATCAGGCACTGTCCAGTAACCAAGGAAGACAAAGCCCAAGAGTGACCCATGGATTTTGTGACAGGCAGCTCTGGGGGAGTGGTGAGGGCCCCTCCTCCCCTCCACCTGGAATGGGGTTTGGAGGCCTGACAGTAGACCCAACGTGACTTGGCAGCTGGTGGGACAGAAGGACAGAGAGAGAGGTGCGCACAGGTCATCAGGGGGCACAGGGGCTGACAGAAGGCTGAGTTCCTCGTCCAGCCCTCGGCTGGAAATCAGGGCACTAAAGAGAGAGGCTGAAGCCACCAGGAGGTGAAGAGGAAGGAAGACAGAACTTCAGGGACCCAGGTTCCTTCCAGGGTCCCGAGGGAAAGAGGATGAGGAGGAGCCAACACCAGAAGTTGCTGGGGAGGTGGAAGGTTTCCAGGAGGGAAGTCAGCAGCTTCCACTAGGACACCGCCCAGCAGAGGGGAGTAGGTTGAGGACAGACATAGTTAACCAGGAAACACACAGGTGTAAGTTCCAAGAGCAAAAAGAGCCCCAGCATAGCAAGAGAGAATCAGAAAGAGCAGAGATAAGGCTCGGGAGAGGACAGAAGTCGGGGGTGGGTCAGGCCCTTGTCTGGCACAGCCTGCAAAGTCTTTCTCCTGCACTAAGTCAGAGGTGAGAGGCTCAGGCCTGCCAGGCAGCTCGGTGCTCCGCAGAAGTCGGGCCCAGGTCCTGGCTGTTTGTGGCTCTACGCTCCCAAGACTGTTTCTTTTTGTTTGTTTGTTTTAAGATTTTATTTATTTATTTATTTGAGAGAGAGATCACAAGTAGGCAGAGTGGCAGGCGGCGGGGCGGGGCGGGGCGGGGGGCAGGGGGTGTTGGGAAGCATCCTCCCCGCTGAGCAGAGAGTCCGATGTGGAGCTCGATCCCAGGACCCTGAGACCATGACCTGAGCCAAAGGCAGAAGCTTAACCCACTGAGCCACCCAGGTGCCCCAAAGACTATTTCCTTATCATTGTGGTTGAAGCTGGTCCAGGTCCCAGCCCGGGGAAGCGAGGAATCCGAAGGGCAGGCAGCAGACTTCTAATCAGGTGGGAGAGTTATGTTCCATGGGCTTATCTTCCCCACCTGCGCTGCCCTGTCCTCACTGTAAACCTGGGCAGATCACACCCTCTCCGAGCCTCAGTCCACTTATTAGCTAATTAGGCCACGTAAAAAACAACCACAAACATAACAGCTTAGAACAGCCACTTAACAGCTCCCAGTCCTGTTGGTCAGAAGTCTAGACAGGCTCAGCTGGGCTCTCCAGGATCCCACAAGGCCAAAATCAAGCTGTTGGCCAGGCTGGACTCTTCTCTGGAAGCCCTGGGGGAAAATGTACTTTCAGACTCATTCAGGTGTATTCAGTGGCCTGTGACCATCGGCCTGAGGGTCTGCTTCATTGCTGGCGTTTGGCCAGAGGTTGCACTTAGCTCCCAGGGAGGCATCTCATCTTTTGTGTACTCCAAATCTGTCTGACCTCTCCTGCCACCAGCTGGAGAAAACACTCAGCTTTGCAAGGGCTCACCTGATTAGGTCAGGCCCACCTAGATAAGTCATGTATCTTACAGCTGGCCGACTTGGGACTTTAATTACATTTGCAGAAGCCTTTCCTGGCAGTCCCTAGACTAGCATTTGATCAAATAACTAGCGTCTTGGGGCAGAAGGCAGCGGCAGCTTCAGAATTCTGCCTGCCATGTTTCACTCACCTATAAAATGGGTCTAACTGTGCCCCCACTCTTGGTCTGCAATGCCTTTGTGATCCAGCTGCTGTTTCTCTCTGGGGACCTGTTCAGTAGTCCCAAGAGAACTCCAGACTCAGATTCAGTGATTACCTAGAAATTCTCAGAACCAAGAAGCACTATTGGACTCACAATTATGGTTTATTACAACAGAAGGATACTGGTTAAAATCTGCAAAGCAGAGGCACAGAGGTCAGGGTCCAGGAGAGACCAGGTGCAGACTTCCAGGTGAGTCACGTGGGCAGCACTGATGTCCCAGCAACAGGATGTGACAACCCAGATGAAGTGTGGCCAACTGTGAAAACCCACCCAAGCCCTGGTGACCAGAGTATGCGCTGGAGATTGGCCGTGTAGGCCTGGCTGACCTTAGTTACTCAGACTCCAGCCCCTCCAGAGGTCACACTAATGGTGGGTCACAGGGCCCAAGACCCCCACCACAAATCCCATTGTTGGGGTAAACTATCTCATGTGCCCAAAAGACATTTTCATCATGCAGGACACTCTAAGGACATAGAGGTCACCTCCCAGGAGCTGGTCAGAGAGCAGTCCTTTCTTTCAGAATGCCAAATTGTCCTTTATCATGAGAATAGCATCTGTGGGACTCCAGTCAGGCCAGTCTCTATGACACCCACCAGATTCCCTACATGAGGATTTCAAAGGCCTCCAGGGATGTGCCTGATTTTGACTGTTGCTGTTGTCACTCATACTCCAGACGCTACTCAGTCCCCAGAGGGTCACGCCCCTGGCATCTCTGAGCCAGGGACCTCTCCCTATCCTGACTTTGGTGAGGGCACCAGGCCCTCCCAGAGCTCCACGGAGAATAACTGAGCTAATTTCCGGAGTTATGGAAGGTTCGCTGAGTGCTTGGGGACAACAGTTAGAACAGTGATAACAATCACAGCCTTTTTAGTTGACTTGTGTCTTAGGAGGGCTGAAAGTATAACACTTATTTTTTTCAACAGCTCCATTTACTTCTAAACTGAAGTTTAGAAGTTTAGAAGAACTGAACTCCTTTCCAGCAGGCAGGGGGCAGCATGGGAGAATGGATTATCCTCCGTCATACAGATCCTCCAAAAATTGGGAGGTCATTCTTAGCTGGATACTTGGAAGAGAGAGGGCAGGTCCCTCCGCTCACCTCTGTGTCCCCTCTCTGTCTGTCCCTCTCCCTCCTCCGTCTGTCCCTCCCTCCTCCCCACCCCTCTGTTCTCTGCACCCAGGAGAATCTCATCTTTGGGAAAGTCCTTCTCTCATGTTTCTCTTTTTCCTGGATGTCGTGTCTGAACCCCTGAATTCTCCCTCCAAGGGACTCAGTCTGTGTCCTTTCATTGCCCCCCTGCCCTCCCACTCCCCCTGGCTGTGCACTGAGGCCAGAGCCAACCACCAACCCAAACAGAAACCCAGTTAGCAGATCCAAACCCCCAGCCACACACTAACACTCCGACTTCTGCGGAGAGCACACGAGAGCTATAGAAACGTGGAGCCACTGTGCACCACCAGCCCAGACAGGTGTGGGGGTTGGTGCATGGAGAAAAGATAAACCAGAGCCAACTATTACCAGACATCTCTGCACCTGTCTGGCATCCCCAATGCCCACATGGTCCTCAGTCCTGACATGCCACTGGTTGTAGGGGGACCTCAGCTTCCCAAAACAGGAATGCCACCTGCCATTGTCTTAGAAAGGGCCACAGCCCAGGCTAACCCCACCCAGGGTCAGCCTGGCCCCTCATTCAGGATTCCACAGGGCTGACCAGCCAAAATACCACTGTCCTTCCCTTTAATCTCCCCCAAAGACCAGACTCTCTCTGCAGGTGGGATCTGCCAGAACGTCGAAGGTTCTGGGGATGGGCCTCATGGGAGCTAAGTGGCTTTGACCCGGGTGCACCAGAGAGGGTGACCTCCTGGCATGTTGTTATCCACCCAGAACTGCTGGCCACGTTGGCCATGGCTCACTGAACGAGAGCATTCATTGAGCACCTGCTGTGTGCCCAGCCCTGTCGTTGGTATGTGGGACACAGACCTGAAAGATGAATGAATCTCCAGCCCTCATGGGGCTGCAGGCAAAAAGGCGACAAACGATAAGATGATAAATTCGTGGAGTATGTAATGTGTTGGAAGGTGAGGCATGCAGGGGGAAAGATAGAGCTGGTGGGGGCGGGGGGGTAGGGGCTGGGGATTCGGGTGGGGGGAGGGGTAAGCCCTAGGTCAGCCAGAGGCGATCCTGCCCCCAAGGGTCGTTGGCACTCTGGAGACATTTCTGGTTGTCACATCTGGGAGGGAGCTGGTGCCAGTGGCATCTGGGGTGTAGAGGCCGGGGGATGCTGCCAGATGTCCTCCAGGGACAGACTCGGAGCCCAATGTCACGCAAAACAGGATACAGCCGGGGAGGACCCAGGACGGTAAACCCTGGGACACAACTGGTTTGTGAGGGACTGTTGCCTGCGTCCAGGAGGACCTCCTGATCCTGGCCTCGCCCCACCCCGGATGTTAGTAATTCTGTCCCTGGAGGAGGAATAAGTCTGAAGTTCAGCCTGGAAGGGAACCCCAGGACCCCAGCAGAAGGCCACCTTGAAGTCCCCAAAGGATTCTCCCTTTGTTTAAATGTGAAATGACAATCCCGAATGGGAGACTTCCCAGTGAATTGAAGCAGAGACAGTCAGAGGTGGTGATTCTTAGCCAAGGGACAGTTCTATCCCCTAGAGGACACTTGGCAATGTCTGGGGACAGTTTGGTTGTCAGGACTTGGGGAAGGAGGTGCCACTGGTACCAAGAACATGGAGGCCAGAGAGGCTAATCACCACCCTGCAGTGCATGGGGTGACCCCCACACCCAGAATGATCCAGTCCCAGGTGTCCACGGTGCTAACTAGGTTGGGAAACCCTGCCCAGATCCCTTACCTAACCCACATGCCTAGAGCGAGCGCAACAGTCCGCTCGGGCTGTTGTAACAAAATACCAGAGACAGGGTGGCTTAAACACTTTATTTTCTCACAGTTCCGGAGGCTGGAAGTCCAAGATCAAGGTGCCAGTGGGGCTGGTTCCTGGTGAGCCTTATCCTCGGCTTGTAGATGGCCACCTTCTTGCTGTGTCCTCACATAGCCTGGGGTCTTTCGCTTATAGGAACAGCAGTCCCCTGGGATCAGGGACCACCTTTATGACCTCATGTAACTCTGATTACCTCCTTAGAGGCCCTACCTGCAAATGCAGTGACACTGGGGATTAGGGCTCAAACATGAATTGGGGAGGGGGACACAATTCTGTTCTCGATGGCAGGTGTGTTTTCCTTTTCTTCACAGAAACAGGAAACCTATAAGCTGGAAGGAGAAAGTGACTTTTACTAGGAAATGCCATTCTCTTTTTTCCCTCCCTGGGTCTCTGAGAAGGAGCCACACAGCCCCCCCCCCCCCCCCGCCCGCCGCCGGCACCTCAATTAGCTACAGCGGACAGCAGATAGAGCTGGTAATTCCAGCTGCTTCCCATAAGGAAAGAAAAACTATGAATTAGTGTCAAGGGTCTTGAGAGCTTAACAACACAGGGGATTTTCCCAAGGGTCTCCCATGATAGTCCTGAATTCCCAACTTGAGTCCTGACCCACGAATCAGCCCCACCCCCATGCAGCTTGGCGTGAGTGACCACACACCCCTGCATCACCAGTGGTGTAAAGACAGAACGGACCGTGGAGTTCTCCCTCTAGTGGGTGAGATGGGGAACAACATCATGAAGTGATTTGAAGGAATGAGAGAGGCAGAATGGCATCCAGGGGGATGCGGGGAGGCTGTTTCAGGGAGGGGGGTCAGCTAGAAGACCCGTTTGGGTTTGGGAAGGGACCTGAAGGAGGTGAGGAAGGAATCCACATGGATATTCGTAGAAAGAACGATCCTGGCAAAGGAAATAACCTGAGCAAAGGCCCTGAGGCAGGACCATGCCGGGCATGTGTGAGGCACAGCAAACTCAGTCTGGAACAGAGTGAGCAAGGGAGGAAGTAGAGGACATAAGGGCAGATGGTGCAGGGCCTTGTGGGGTCAGGGTGAGGACTTGGGCAATCACAGGAGTGAGGGAACAGAACATGGAGAGCTCAGAGCAGAGGCATTGGGGGATTGGCTCCAACGGGGTCGGCGCCCTCTTGTGGTGGAGGCAGGGGCGGACACAGAGTCCTGAGCAGAGGCGCCTGCCCTTCTGCAGGCAGGTTAGTCCCGCGGGGCCTCAATAGTCTCACTCCAGAACGAGTTCTGAGCTTTACCTGTGCACTGGTAAAAAGGCCCGTCTGGAGGATCTTTCCCAGAGTAAAGACGTGTGTGTTCGGGAGCACATGTGTGAAGGTGAGCGAAGGCTCCAGAGAGTGCCTGGCAGACATCTATGCTTTGACCCACATCTGCTGAGAAGCTGGACCCAGGCTCCAGCGGCGAGGCAGGGGTGGCCCAGGGAAATGGAAGGGCAGGGAGGACAGATGCTGGGCAAGGAGAGGTCCACGGGGAGTGGAGGCAAAGCGGGATGTTGGGAGTGTGAGGCTAGGAGCTGCTACTCAGCCAGCTGCTAGAATTCCGAAACACTTCCCTCCTGGCTGGTACTGGCCCCTGCCCTTCCCCCATCTCCGGGACCTCCCCCCACCCCACCCCACAGTCCAGCAACTACAGGGTTAATATTTGGCCCAACAAGGGGCCTTGTGGGCCTTGCTCTAGCTGTCCCTCCATACCTGCTGGTAAAAGTTTGGAACAGCGCCCCTGTGCCCAGAGTTGGAGAGTGGGAAGCAGTAGTAGAAGGGGGTTGGGCTGGTGTAGTGGTCAAGATGGAGGAGAACATGCCCGTGCAACAAACAGCCCTGAGGTCTCCCACCGACCGAGATTTGCTTCCCACTCCTGTTCTCTGTCCTTCCTGGGTGGGCAGGGAGCTCTGTTCACCAGCCACCATGACAGAGTTTTGGAAAAAGAACGCAGGAGTGCTCCCACAGGCCACTAAATCCCCTGACCCTGAAGTGGCCACTCAGCACACTCACGCTTCATTGGCAAGAAGTCATCACACGGCCCCCTGGCCAAGCCCAGGGGTAGGAAGAGCCAGGCTCCTGGGCAGTCAGGCTGGACAGACCAGGAATCGCTGGCAGGGAGCCTTAATGACCTCCGTGGGCGGGGTGAGGGACCCAGGATCAGCAGTGGCTGAAGGTCACATCCGTGGGAGGGGAGACTTGGTTGAGGGAGAAACTACCCCTATCAGGGCTGCTCTGGGACAGCCTAGCCTCTCGGAGGCTTAGCCCGGGGCTCTGCCTCGGACCCATGGACTCCTGTCGTAGTCATTCCTTGGCAGGACATTGTCCTAAAGCTGCACACATACTAGCTGCTTTGATCTTCAGACCATTCTGTGAGGTAGGTCCTACTGCTGTCATCCCATTTTGCAGATGGGAAAACTGAGGCACACAATGGTAGCCTAACACCTGAGCCACACAGTGGGTAAGTGGGAGCCAGGCTGGGACCTGCGCCTTCCGGCTCCTCCTGATGCTGCCTGTCCCCCAACCCCCAACATAGCCCCGCCACAGACCAGAGCCCACATGGTCATTTGTCCTCTGGGTCAGGCCTGCAGGGAACTGGTGACCCATGGCAAGCAGGACTCCAGGGCCTGAGTTGGCAGGAGCTGCTGGCTTTCCAGCTGCCCCGGAGTCTGGCTGACCCCCAGGCAGGCAGTCAGGGCCTCTCTGTGCCCACGTTGCAGGCGGAGCTGACAAACAGCAGATGGACGCTGAGCTGAGGAAAGAGATGATGGCCATCTGGCCCAACCTGTCCCAGAAGACACTGGATCTGCTGGTCACCCCCCACAAGTGTAAGAGCCGCACCTGGCCTGGCCCCAGGCTCTGCCCTGCCAGGGTGGGAGGGGGCAGGGAGAGAGGAGGCTGGAGCAGGGGCTAGGCTGGCACACACAGGGCCCCCACCCACGGCGACCTCACCCTGTGCCCCCAGCCACAGACCTGACCGTGGGCAAGATCTACGCGGCCATGATGATCATGGAGTACTACCGGCAGAGCAAGGCCAAGAAGCTGCAGGCCCTGCGTGAGGAGCAGGTATGGCCCTGGGCCCTGGCACCCTCCCCGCTGGTGCTCTTTCCCCTGCGGGCCCCGCAGTGACAAATCAGAGCAGCGGGGCATGGCCAGGACACAGGACAGGTCACCGGAAAGTAGGGCCGGGCCGAGGAGGCGGCCCAGATGAATTCATCTGTTCTGCCAACACTTATTGGGCACCTACTGTGTGCCAGACACTGTTCTCGGGCCTGGGGCGGCGGTGCAGCTGTGAGCAAAACAGACCAGAATCACTGCAGAGTGGACATTCCAACAATAATAAGTGACTAACATGGCAGGGAACAGTAAGTGCCCTAAGAAGGCATGCTGGGGAAAGGGGTGCAGTCTGAAACCAGTGATCAGGGAGGCTGCCTGGAGGAGATGTCGGGCAGAGACCCAAAGGAAAAGAAGAGGGAGAAAGCCACGTGGAAGAGCGCTCCAGGCAGAGGGAACAGCAGGGCGGAGGTCCTGTGGCAAGGCTTTTGAGTTTGGAGAAGAGCGATGCGGCCAATATGGCTGAACACAGCGAGCAAGAGGGGCGGCAAGGGGGCGCCCGGTGGCTCAGTCGGTGAAGTATCTGACTCGTGATCTCAGCTCAGGTCTTGAACTCCGGGCGGTGAGTTCAAAAAAAATGGAGACAAGGGTGGGAAGGTGAGAGGGCAAACTGTGGAGAGCCTTGGGGGCCCTTGAATGTTTGGTCCAGGTCTGATGGGAGGCCCCGCCCTCGGAGGAGAGAAGTGACCACACTCAGGTGGTCGCTGGCGCCCTCTGGTGTCCGGGGTGGGTTAGGGCTGGAGCGGGGAGCCAGGGGAGGAGGTGAGTGGCACGGTCCAGGCGAGGCCATAGGGCCAGAGCTGGGTGAGAAGTGATCCTGTTCTGTACGGCCTTGCAGGGAGGAGTCTAGTGGACTGGCTGATGGAGCGAACCTGAGTGTGAGAGAAAGAGAAAGAGTGTGTGGGTGTGTGTGTGTGTGTGTGTTGGGGGTGTCAAGAATGACTGCGCTGGGGGGCTGGGCCTGCAGGGGGAAGCATTGAGTGTCCTCTGCACAGCTGGCCAGATCCGGAGTCTCGAACACCCTCCCCAGCCTACTCACTGCCCCGCCTGTCCACCCTGTACCCACACACTGTTCTCTGCCTCTCCAGAACCGGACACCACTCATGTTCCAGCGCATGGAGCCCCCGTCTCCAACCCAGGAGGGGGGCCCCAGCCAGAACGCCCTCCCCTCCTCCCAGCTGGACCCAGGTGGAGGCCTGTGAGTGTGGCTGTGGCCAGGAGGTGGGGATGGAAGAGCAGGGGGGCACCCTTCCCCAGTGCAGACGCCCCTGGAGTGCCCACCGCCACCCTGTCCTCTGTCCCCCCCACACACAGGATGGCTCATGAAAGCAGCATCAAGGAGAGCCCATCCTGGGTGACCCAGCGAGCCCAGGAGATGTTCCAGAAGACAGGAACATGGAGCCCAGAGCGGGGGCCTCCCACCGACATGCCCAACAGCCAGCCCAACTCCCAGGTGCCTCTGTCCCCCCCCCCCCACCGCCTCCCAGCTCCCAGGCCTAGGCAGCCCAGGAGGGAAGGGTGTGGGCCCCACAGCCGCAGTCGCACACCCACCATGCCACCCCTGGGGCCCAACGGTCGGGCCAGGAACTCACCTGGCCTCGCCCTCATGCCCCACAGTGTGTAGAGTTGCGAGAGATGGGCAGAGACGGCTACTCGGACAGCGAGCACTACCTCCCCATGGAAGGCCAGGCCCGGGCCGCCTCCATGCCCCGCCTCCCTGCGGAGAACCAGGTGAGGGCTTTCACCCACCCCCCTGGGGCTGGACTCGGGCCCCTGGGGTCCAACACACAGCCCAGGGCATCTCTTTCCTCTGGGACCCGGGCTTGGCGGGGGGACCCACCTGTGCTCTCCGCAGCAGGGGGCAGGCCCACCCTGGAGTGCCCAGAAGGCCTGGCCCTCCGAGCTCCCCTCTGATGGAGAGCAGAGAAGGGAAGGGGCTCCCCTGGAGCAGGACACAGTCGTCACTGCCAAGTGCTTTCCAGCTATCCAGGTTGGAGGAGCCAAGGCAAGGGGATGTGGAGGTCATGTGGGGGTGTTGGGGGGAGGTGGTGTGTCGGGGCTGGGTGAGCTGCCTTCAAGAATACGCGCGCGCGCACACACACACACACACACACCATGTACGCATGTGCTCATACTGCACACACAAACACACACGCACGCACATAGGTCTGCTATCAGGAATTTGGCAGGTCCTAGGACTGGGTAGCAGAGTCTGGGGTGGGCCTGGAGGCAGCCGGGGTTTGTATTTCCTGTCTGGTCTTCGTGGGGGCCAGTGGGGGAGACAGGGGCATATGCCTGGTGTGTGTCTGTGTGTGGCTGACTGCTTTGCCCAGCTGCAGAGGCCACTTGGTTAGTGGGGCGGGTTGGGGGGGGAGGGTGGGGTAGGGAGATGCGTGATCCCGCTGCCCCAGGCTTGCAGGGACAGAGGGGCCAGAAGCCAGAAGCATGGCTGGCTGCCCGCCCAGCCTGAGAGGCACGGTGGCATGTGGGGCTGGGGCAGGCTTCCCGTGTGCTGTGCCGTGGTGTCTGCACGGGGGGTCAGCGGTGGGAGGGAGGCTGTGCTGTGCCTGGCGGGGCCAGGGTGGCTCAGGGACCTGGCTGGCCTCTGGCTGCAGAGAACCTGGGTCGGGGGGCACCTAGCTGCATGTGGCTGCCAGCCCCCCTGCCCCGTCCATCCCCAGGACAGAGTCGCTGGGCCCCAGGAGAGGGTCGGGACAAGCCAGCTGACGGCCGCCCCCTCCCCAAGCTTTGAGTGTCAGCCGGAGCCAGAGCTGGGGCGCATTGCATGATGCAGAGCCCAGGGCCAGGGGCCTGTGGCCACGCCATCCCATCTGTCGGTCTCGTGCCTCTGCCATATGTCTGTCTGTGGTGTCTCCTGTCTGTCTCCTCTGTGCCTGTGGGAGACTGGCCAGCCGGGCCTGGGGTCACCCACGCACCTGGGACTTTAACCTCTTTCCCTGCTTCCCTTGCCCCCCTCCCCCACATTGCCCAGGTTTCTCTCCCCAACCCTGGCATCTCCATGTACCACCTCTCTCTCTCCCTCTTGGCTTTTATATTTATTTTCTTCTTTCTGTTTTTCTGTGTGCACCATCCCGTGGGGCTGTGACAGAGGAGAAGGGGCCGGCCACGTGGGAATAACCTCAGTGTATGTACCTCAGCGCCCGCCTCCCAGCTGGGCTCCGGCCCCCTCTTCCCGCCCACCCCCCCTCGTGGGAGTCCTGTCATCTCTCCACCCCTTGGACCCTGCCCTTTCGTTGCAGACTGCACCCCCCTCGCCCATGAAGCCCCATCCTTGTGTGTTGTGTCCTCTGTGTGCCCTGCCGGGGGGGCGGGGTCTGCCCCCCACCCCTCCCCCATCTTCACCCCCAAGCCCCCAAGCTAGGAGGTGCCATCTTTCCAAGAAACCTGATCCGCAGCCCCACCCGGCCCACGCCTTTTCAGAGGCTCTCATTCCGCTGACGCACCCCTGACCCTCTGGTACTGAAGCCTCATGTCCCTTAAAGTCGAAGTGCCACTGGCCACTCAGCTGGGCCAGCCCTGGGTACCATCCTCCTCCTCGCCTCTCCCAGCAGCAGAGAACCACAGGCCCCTCTCCGGGGCCTGACCTGGGAGGTGCAGCTCCCACAGGCTCCCAGACTGCAGGCCAAGAAGAGCGGGTCCCCCCAGGGCCTCAGATGCCAGGGCAGCCCCTCCAGGGCAGGCTACAGGAGCCAGGCTTGGGGGACCAGGAAAGACCGGTCCCAGCTCACCCGAGGAAGGACAGTGAGCTGGGATTCTTGGTGCCCGGCCTTGGGCGCATAGGAGGCCTGACCACTGCCGGCCCCCTGCCCTGCCGTGGGAGGAGAGTAGGCAGGATTGAGGGCAGGGCCCTGCTGCCCCGCGGCCCTGGGGGACACTCTGGATGGGAGAAGCTGTCCCCTTCAGCTTGCCTATGTGTCTCTGGCTGAATGGCCAGGGCTGGGTGGTGGTACCTCTGGGGGTGGTCTTGAGAAGCAACAGGAGGGGATCGGACGGGGCCTCCCGGCAGGAGCCCCGCATGGGCCTGGGAGGAGGCAGAGGCATCCTGGTGGATCGGAAGCCGAGCCCCATGGCCCGCTCGGACTCTGCCCCGGGTGGTCACACCTGGTCACTGAGGGCTAATGGGGCAGAACGGACTGGGACCACTTTGTGCAGGCTGCTGACCCTGGCCCGCTGGCCTGTCCACCCTCCCAGACCATCTCAGACACCAGCCCCATGAAGCGCTCAGCCTCCGTGCTGGGCCCCAAGGCCCGGCGCCTGGACGACTACTCCCTGGAGAGGGTGCCGCCTGAGGAGAACCAGCGGCACCATCAGCGGCGCCGGGACCGCGGCCACCGAGCCTCTGAGCGCTCCCTGGGCCGCTACACAGACGTGGACACAGGTGGGCTGCCCTGCGGGCCCCAGGAGACAGAGGAGGGCAGGAGAGGAAGATAGGGCAGAGCAGGGCAAACATGGAGAGAGAAAAGGAGAGGCCTGGGCATGGAACAGGACTCTCAGGGGACAGGACCAAGGGACCCCAAGCTGGACCAGGGGCTGCTCAAAGCCTGGGGACCAAACAGACCTCCTTGGTCCAAGAGAAGAGGCCCCTTTCTAGAGCCTGCACCCCCCACCCAGGTGACCTCCCGGGTGCACATCTCACCCACTCCTCCTTCACGGCCATCTGTTTGTCTGACCCCCACCGCAACTCCGGCCCAGGCTTGGGGACAGACCTGAGCATGACCACCCAGTCCGGCGACCTGCCATCTAAGGAGCGAGACCAGGAGCGGGGCCGGCCCAAGGACCGAAGGCACCGGCAGCACCGCCACCACCGCCACCACCACCCGCACCCCCCACCCTCCGAGAAGGAGCGCTACACCCAGGAGCCGCCTGACCACAGCCGGGCACGGGCCCGGGACCAGCGCTGGTCCCGCTCGCCCAGCGAGGGCCGTGAACACATAGCGCACCGGCAGGTGGGTGTGGCACTGGGCGCCCTGGACCTGAACCCCTGGGAGACCAGTGTGAGGGGGGGGGCACACCATAAGAGCCCCTCCAGGCAGGGTCCTCTCTCCCCACTGTGACCTCCAACCCTGCCCACCATTGGGGTCCCCAAGCTCCCGGGGAGGGGGAGAAGCCCGGCAGGGGTAGGCACTGGCTCCCCACTCTGCCCCCCCAGCCCCCCCTGCCCGCCTGCCGCCCCCTACCCTGCCCCGCAGCTGCTTCCTCTTTGGTTGTGGATCACGTTTGAGTTTCTGGCCAGCGCGGTCCCTATGGCTCATGCCCCTGCTGGCTGCCTGCTGCCTTTTGCTTTCCTTTAACCCGGCTTCCGTTTTTGTTTCGATTATGATTTCTGTCCTCTGGACGCCTGTGAGTAATTTTTGAAACTTCTGCTATTTAACCCCGAAACTTACAAAACTCCATTTCTCATTTCTCTTTTCACTTTGTTGTGTTGGTTTTCGACTTCCCCTCCCTCCTTGTCTCTAACTCCTCCTCCCCTCCTCCTCCTCCCCCTCCTCCTCCTCCTCCTCCTTCACCTCCTCCTCCCTGTGGCTGTTGCTTTTCTCCTTTTTTTCCATTCAAATGTCCTGTGTCCCCCTCTCCTCCTCCCCTGTCCCTCCTCCGTCCCCTTTGGTATTCCTGTGCCCCACCCTCTCTCCCGCCCGTCCTCTGTGTCTCCTCCGTCTCCTTCTGGTTGATTTTGTTGTATCTTTTTTTTTGATTTCCTTTGTTTCAATTTTCGTGTAGGGCAGTAGTTCCGTAAGTGGAAGCCCAGCCCCCTCAACATCTGGTACCAGCACTCCGCGGCGCGGACGCCGCCAGCTCCCCCAGACCCCCTCCACCCCCCGGCCACACGTGTCCTATTCCCCCGTGATCCGTAAGGCCGGCGGCTCGGGGCCCCCGCAGCAGCAGCAGCAGCCACAGCAGCAGCAGCCGGCGGCGCGGCCGGGCCGGGCGGCCCCCAGCGGCCCGCGGAGGTACCCGGGCCCCGCGGCCGAGCCTCTGGCTGGGGAGCGGCCGCCCGCGGGGGGCCACGGCAGCAGCCGCTCGCCCGCGATGGAGCGGCGGGTCCCGGGCCCGGCCCGGAGCGAGTCCCCCAGGGCGTGTCGCCACGGCGGGGCGCGGTGGCCGGCGTCCGGCGCGCACGCGTCCGAGGGGCCCCCCGGTCCCCGGCACCACGGTTACTACCGGGGCTCCGACTACGACGAGGCCGATGGCCCGGGCGGCGTTGGCGGGGAGGAGCCCCGGGCCGGGGCTTACGACGCGCCACCCCCTGCGCGACACGCGTGCTCGCCCAGGACTCCCCGGGCCCCAGGCCCGGCCTGCGCCTCGCCTTCCCGGCACGGCCGGCGACTCCCCAACGGCTACTACTTGGCCCACGGACTGGCCAGGCCCCGCGGGCCGGGCTCCAGGAAAGGCCTGCACGAAGCCTACAGCGAGACCGACGACGACGACTGGTGCTAAGCCCGGGCGAGGTGGCACCCGCGCCCGCCCGGCCCCCCCACGCACCCCACGCACACGCCCCACGGGGAGGAGCCGCGCACAGGCCGCGGGGCCACCTCGCTGCCACCTGCCCAGCACACAGGGGAGGCCCGGGAGGGGCCCAGGAGAGGACCTGCCGGACGACCCCGGGCTCTGGAGGGAGTCCCCAGGACCCGGACACACCAGGGTGTCCCGCAAAGACCCTCGGCCAGAAAAGCCGCTCCTGGGCGGTGATGCGCCCCCCACCCAACCCCGACCCTCCCCCGCACGACGGGGGCCCCCGGGGGGGGGGGGGCGCAGACAAACCACACAGCCAAGGGATTCGAATTAACTCAGCCATTTTTGGAGAACCTTGGGGAAAATGGAAATTAAAAAAAAACAAAAAAAAAACATTTTTAAAAGAAAAAAAGGGGAGAAAAAAAAATCGCTTCTATTGATGAGTTTTATCATCTCAATCGAATCTTTCCTTTCCCTGGTGAACGCGAGCTGGTGGCCCGTGTGGCGGAGAAGCCGGAAGTGAAGCTGAAACCCAGCGTCCCACACAGACCTCCACCAGACACTCATACCCCACACACGTGCTCAGACACACACAGGAGTGCTTGCTGGTTATAACAAACCCTACTATTACTGCCTGCAGAAATCAATTTAAAAAAAATAAACAATTTTAAAAAGGACAAAAAAATTAATGATTGAGAAAAGAAGCATTTTTTCTGACATTTGGTCCTGCTTGAAATAACAAAAGAAAAAGAAAAAAAAAAAACCACCACCACCGATTTCCTTTGCTTCTTTTTTCCTTTTTCCTACCTTGTTTGAAAACTGTGGGCTTGGGACTGTGAATTACTGCATGACATTCAAAAAGAAAAAAAAATAAAAAAGTTGAATCAAAGGGCTTTTGATTGCACTGGTCTTTATCCCTCTGCAAAGCGCTCCCCAGGTCTCTTTGGGGGAATGGTAGAAGGAGGCCCTTTGAACGTGTTCGAAAGTAGCCAAGGAAGCTGTGACTCTCTGGGCATCCAGTCTTGGCGATGTCTGGGTGTTGCTCCAGAGCCAACAAAGAACAAGGCAGACAGGCTCTGTGCCTCACCGCACTTAGCGGCCAGAGCTCTAGAAATCCTGGCTACCTTAACAAGCCCAGGAAAGCCAAGGCCAAAAGCCAGGTCTTTGCCAGCTGTCCTGGCTGGAAGTTAGAGCGGTGCCCCCCACTGCCACCCCACGCCTCCACCCTCAGGCACCCCGTTCTCCCGCCATCTGCCTGCCGAACAGGTTCTACCTAAAAGTAACCATTCTGGGAGATCAACCATCCCACATGACCATCCTGCATAACTGGGCCAGTGGGACCCCAGGGAGCACCCGTGAGGTCCCAAACATTAGCAGAACTCCTATGGGAAACACCCTGGCAGTGGGGAGTCCTAGAACTCAGTCAAAGCAGCCCACCCATGGGTGGGAATTGATGGTCATGGCCAGCTCAAGATGCCAGCAGTGTAGCAGACGTATAGGGGGAGGTGGGGTGCTTACAGAAGGGACTGACAGCCTACCCTCCATCCCGCTTCCATCCCACCCGCGGCACCTGCCTATACCCTCCCACTCCAGACTTATGGAAGCTGACCCCACAGATGGAGATGGTAGAAGACCCCCTCCCTGACCCCCATCCTCAGGGCCTCACCTCCCTGCCTATTCTGTGAATGTCTCTGTGAATGTGGCCAAGAGCTACAAAACTGCAGTCAGTGAGTTTAGGAGATGAGAGGGCTGTGTTGATTCAGGTGAGCAAAAGGCCCGTTATAACCCCTTGTTCAAGTTGAGCTAAGAGGCCTTTCTTTGGAGCACCTCCCTAGAGAGGGTTTCAGAGAACCCCACAAAATCTATAGACACAGAGATGGGGGTGGTCCTCAGGGAACATCTGGGTAACAGAAGAAGGAAAATCAGAGGCCAGGCAGCGGGAGACTAACCACAGACATCTACCACACCCCGTTTGGGGCAGTCACTGGACCTGAGGAGCTTGGCCCTGCCACCCTCCCTAGAATCACTCCCAGCTCAGCTCCAGCCTCACTGACTGTGTGACCTTAGGAAAGTGACTTAACCTCTCTGTGCCTCTGTTGTTCCATCTATAAAACAGAAATAATAATAATAAGACTATGACAATTAAATGCATTAGTCTATATCAGCTGCCAGCAAACTTTGCCTTAAAGGATCAAAGAGTAATATTTTCAGCTCTGTGACCCAGACAGTCTCTGTTGCAACTCTTCAACTCTGCCGTTGTACCAGGAAAACAGCCAGAGATAATATGTTAATAAGTGAATGTGGCTGTGTTCCAATAAAACTTTATTTATAAACAAAAGCAGTGGGCCAAATTGGGCCCTTGTCCCACATCTGACATTCCCAAACTTTTTGGTATCAGAGCCTCTTTACATTCTTTTTTTTTTTTTAAGATTTTATTTATTTATTTATTTGAGAGAGAGAGAGAGAGAGAGAGAGAGCAGGGGGAGGAGCAGAGGGAGAGGGACAAGCTGACTGACTCCACGCTGAGCTTGCAGCCTGACACGGGGCTGGAGCCCACAACCCTGAGATCATGACCTGAGCTGAAATCAAGAGTCAAAAGCTTAACCAAATGAGCCACCCAGGCGCCCCCCTTCCTTCACATTCTTAAAAAAATTGGGGGGCGTCTGGGTGGCTCAGTTAGGCAACTGCCTTTGGCTCCGGTCATGATCCTGGAGTCCCGGGATCGAGTCCCGAATCCAGCTCCCTGCTGGGCAGGGTGTCTGCTTCTCCCGCTGACCTCTCTCCTCTCATGCTTTCACTCTCTCTCTCAAATAAATAAATAAAAATCTTTTTTAAAAAAATTGTTGAGGACTCCAAAGTATATCTATTAATGTGGGCTACAGTCACTTATATTTACCATTTAGGAATTAAAACTGAGAATTTTTTAAACTATGTATTAGGTTTGTGGGGGTTTTTTAAGATTTTATTCATTTATTTGAGGGAGAGAGCAACACAAGCAAGGGGAGCGGCAGACAGAGGGAGAAGCAGGCAGAGGGAGACACAGGCTCCCCACCGAGCAGGGAGCCAGATGCAGGACTCGATCCCAGGGTCCTGGGATCGTGACCTGAGCTGAAGCCAGACGCTCAACCGCCTGAGCCACCCAGGCGTCCCTACATACTAGTTTCTAAACCACAATCAATAATAAACCTACCAATAGTAATAAAATAAAATAAACCTTAGAGTAATAATATTTTTAATGAAAAATAACCACATTTTCAAGGAAAAAAAAACATGAAAAGAGAGGCTTTGTTTTACGTTTTTTGCATCTCATTCATGTCAGCTCACAGAAGACAGCTAGCTTCTCACATCTGCTTCTGCGTTCAGCTTGTTCCAATATCCCACATCTTCTGGAAACTCGACCACACACGTGTGAGAGAATGAAAGTATTAAAGGCACAGGACATCTTAATAGCATTATTAATAGTATTATAATATATAATATGTTCTCCGAACCTCCCCGTCCCAGAGTGAGCAATTGCTTACCTTGCAATTGACAGATCTTGCTCTAGACCCCAACCACCCTTGAACTTACCTTGGGCCAAGAAGGCTGAGAGACTCCAAACGGCAAGGCAGGCAGACCTCCTTCTATAATCATGACATCTAGGAAGTGACCAGTCCAGCAAAAAGCTAAATAGAGGGTTTTGACTTCCTACCCAGGCATTTTAGCCAATCACAACCCCGGCAGACTTCTAGAGCAGCTGCCTGCCCAAGACAGGGCTGGCCTCTGGCAGAGGTCCACCTCCCATGGTGCCGAGGCTATTTAGGAGCACGTGGGCCCGTCTGCAGCCAGGGAAGCCACAGCCATCTGTCCGTGAGGGAACAAGGCCCACTGCCAGAGCCCCGCAACGACCCCTGGACGCAAAGGCCAAACCTGCTGCTGAGTGTCAGGAAGCTGGACCCCAGGCCTCCACCACCCACACCTTCAGGCTAGAGCAGGTGTAAAATGCCCAGGAGACTCAGAATGAGGGATCAGGAGAGGAAGAGGGAGGGCGTGGCTTGGCTTAAGCCCTGGTTTCACAAATCCCTCAGTCCCCTACATCGGGAAGGCTGACAAAGGGGCAAGGAAATGGAGACTCTGAAAGCCAGGCCTGCCATGCAAATGCCCTGGGCAGCACCCCTCCTGGGGAAAACAGTCTGAGAGACCCAGGCTTATTACAGATGTGTCCTCAGTGCTTCAAGGAACTGCTTCCCTGTAATCCACAGCCTCCACTTGCTATCTCTCTGAGCCTCAATGTTCTGTCTGTGAAATGGGAACTTACCACTGTGTCAGGGAAGCAACATATTGCCTCTACCCTCTTAGATTCAGTGACTGTGGCCTGTGAATTAAACTAATGAATGACAGATTAATAGGGGAAAAGGCATATCATTTTCATGAATATTTACATGCATAGAAAAGCAGTGAACTTCAAAGAAGTGATTAGACCCAGGGGTTTAGATACCATTTTAACAAAGAAAAGGGGATTTGGGCTTCCAGGGATGATAAATGGTGGGGAAATGACTAGGAAATGTCTGGTACAAACGAATGGAAGATAAAGGTTATTTTCATAAGGTCTGTTGATGATACAGGCTCGTTTTGGTGCCTCTTTATCTTCAGTGATGAGTCACTCTTCTCTTCCTGATATAGGAGAAAAGGGGACATCTTCAAAAAGGGAAATTTATGTCACTTTCTTAAAAGGAAATGTATGCCCTGCTTTTAGGTAGAAAAGGGGAGAACAGAGGCCTCTTCTGCATCTCACTTGCCTTCAGCTCAAAATAATCCTTTTGCTAAAGTGGCATATTTGGGGGTGGCCCATTGACCCCCATCAGCTGTCATCAAAGGACCGGCAGAGTGTGGATGGGTGACAGCGCTTGGCTCAAAGACTTGTGGGAAAGCCAGATCCGTGTGTGGGCGCCAACCAGAGCACCCCAATATGGGAACTACTAGTTCCTCAGGAACTCTGTACAGCATTAAGGTGAAGTCCTGATTTTAGGAAGCAACCAGAAGGAGGAGGACTGGGACAAGATGTGCAGCCAGGAGGCTGAACATTTGAAAGGCCTCACCGACACAGTGAACCAGGTATCTCACAGAGATGCGCACTTAGAGTAATAAAACATATAAGTAAGAAAAAGTAAAAGAAAAACAAATGGCTTTAAAAAATTAAAGAAATAGGGGGGGCGCCTGGGTGGCTCAGTGGGTTAAAGCCTCTGCCTTCGGCTCAGGTCATGATCCCAGGGTCCTGGGATCGAGCCTCGCATCAGGCTCTCTGCTCAGCGGGGAGCCTGCTTCCTCCTCTCTCTCTGCCTGCCTCTCTGCCTATTGTGATCTCTGTCTGTCAAATAAAAATCTTTAAGGGGCGCCTGGGTGGCTCAGTGGGTTAAGCCGCTGCCTTCGGCTCGGGTCATGATCTCAGGGTCCTGGGATCGAGTCCCGCGTCGGGCTCTCTGCTCAGCAGGAAGCCTGCTTCCTCCTCTCTCTCTCTCTCTGCCTGCCTCTCCGTCTACTTGTGATCTCTCTCTGTCAAATAAATAAATAAAATCTTTAAAAAAAAATTAAAGAAATAGTAGCAATATTGCTCTCCTAGGACCAATAACAAGTTACCACCGTCTGAATGGCTTAAAACAACACAAATGTGGGCACCTGCGTGGCCCAGTCATTTGAGAGTCTGCCTTCAGCACAGCTGGGGTCATGATCCCAGAGTCCTGGGATTGGGCCTGCATTGGGTTCCGTGCTCGGCGGGAATCCTGCTTCTCCCTCTTCCACTCCCTCTGGTTGTGTTCCCTCTCTAGTTGTCTCTCTGTCAAATAGATAAATAAAATCTTAAAAAAAAAAAAAAAAAAAAGGCAGGGGTGCCTGTGTGGCTCAGTGGGTTAAAGCCTCTGCCTTTGGCTCAGGTCCTGGGATCCGCATTGGGCTCTCTGCTCAGCAGGGAGCCTGCTTCCCTTTCCCTCCCTCTGCCTGCCTCTCTGCCTACTTGTGATCTGTCTGTCAAATAAATAAACAAAATCTTTAAAAAAAAAATTTATTGTCTTACAACTCACAAGGCAAGAAGTCCTAAAATCAAAGTATTGGCAGAGTCGGCTCCCACTGAAGCCTCTGAAGGAGAATCAGTCTACAGCTTTCGTCTAGCTTCTGGTGGTTGCTGGCAATCCTTTGGCGTTCCCTGGCTGTGGCTGTGTCACCACAATCTCTGCCTCTGTCTTCACCTGGCCTTGTCCCTGTGTCTCTGAGTGTCCTCTTCTGTCTCTTATGAGGACACTTCTGCTCGATTTAGCAGCCCCCCCAATCCAGTATGATCTCATCTCTGTCCTTACCTTAATTACATCTGCAAAGATCCTATTTCCAAATAAGGTCCCTGTGATTTAATAAGAAATACATTTGGGGATGCCTGGGTGGCTCAGTCAGTTAAGCATTTGCCTTTGGCTCAAGTCACGATCCCAGGGTCCTGGAGTCAAGTCCCACATGGGGTTCCTTCCTCATCAGGGAGCCTGCTTCTCCCTCTGCCTGCCGCTCCCCCTGCTTGTGCTCTTTCTCTCTCTCTCTCTCTCTCTCTCTCTCTCTCTGACAAATAAATAAAATCTTTAAAAAAAAAGATATAAAGAAATATATTTGGTCTTTGTCCCCAGTTCCTCATACAGATCTTCTAAAACCCTTGGAATTTCCTAAGTCATAGGAATGTCTTCTATCATTCATAAGGGTCCCCCCCCAACTTTTTTAAAGGATTTTTTTTAAAGTCATCTCTACACCCAACGTGATGCTCGAACTTACAACCCCAAGATCCAGAGTCACGTACTCCACTGACTGAGCCAGGAGGAGCCCCTTAAGATCACACCTGAGTTTATGCTAATGAGCCAGGATTAGGGGTACTCTTATGCCCCTCACTCCCAAGCCACCGCCTCTACTCCTCGCTCCACCCCGCAGGTTACCTGATTAGTTACTCCTTCACGCCTAACCATTCGCCCTCTGGCCTCTAGGTGGCGCTGCCTATCCGGAGCACCTTGACCCTAGGAAGCTTCGGGATGGGGCTGATCACTAGACAGACCTAGTCATTAGAAGGGGGAACTTTCAGGCCCACCCCAACCTCTGTCGCCCTCTTTGTGTCCTGACTTCAGGAGCTGACTTCACCCTGAGCCTGTGTCTCAGCCACAAAATTACTGTGATGAGGAGTCGCCCACACACTTGCCAATGTAGGTCATTGGTATGGACTGAATGTTTGTGTCCCCCCCAAAATTCGAAGGTTATGATCTGGTTCCCAGTGTGGTGGTGTTTGGAGGTGGGGCCTTTGGGAGGTAATTAGGTGATGAGGGTGGAGCCCCCATGAATGGGATCAGTGCCCTTATAAGAGACCCAGGAGTGCTCTTACCCTTTTGAGAGCGTGAGGACAGAGCGAGAAGGCGGTGTATATGAATCAGGAGGCAAGTGGACCCTGCCAGACACCAAATCTGCCAGCGCCTTAATCTTGGACTCCAGCCTCCAGAACTGTGAGCAATAACTCTCTGTTATTTATAAGCCCCCCGGGCTCCGGGATTCTGTTACGGCAGCCTGAGTGGACTCAGACGGCTGAACACCTGCTGAGGGCCCAGGGGATATCGCTGCGGAGGATGACGGGACAAGGACTGCTGGCCGGAGAAGCATCTTCAGAGGGGGTGGACACGGAACCGCTCTCATTCCACCCCTGCCCTGGATCTGCCATGACAGCCCCATCTGCTAAACGTGACACCCACGTTCCATCTGGCCTCCTGTGCCTGCCTGGAATAGCAGCCCGAGCCCCCCTGCAGTCTTCCCAGCGTGCCCACTACCTCGGGCCCTGTGAGCTTCCCAGAGCTCCAGGCCCCCTCCCAGCCTCCCACACAGTTCTGCCCAGGCCCACCCCCCCTTCCCCCCACCCACCCTGCCCCAGCCCTTAAACACGAGAACAGCCTCATCATGTACAACATATCCTCCAAGACTATGTTTCCTCTGTGAAAATGAGCTGGAGGGGGGCACCTGGGTGGTTTAATTGGTTAAGCATCTGCCTTTGGCTCAGGTCATGATCCCAGGGTCCTGGGATCGAGCCCCACATTGGGTTCCCCTGCTCGGTGGGGAGCCTGCTTCTCCCTCTCCCTCTGCCTAGAGCTCCCCTTGCTAGTGCTCTCTCCTTCCTGAATATGAATAAATAAAATCTAGTAAATGAATGAATGAATGAATGAATGGACCCAGATGCCTTTTTCTCCAAAAAAATGCCTCCTGAGTTCCACATTTCCCTGTAGGATTAAAGACCACATTGTAATAATCAGCCGATTGGACAACCAAAAAGCACTCAGAGCCCCCTAGAACCGAGGCCTGCACCTTGTTCAAGGTGGTGTCCCCAGCCCAGTTGCAGTTCCTGGCCCCCCAAGGAGGCTCAGGGGAGCTATTGTGGAGCTAAGGTTGCACCCGCATGACAGGTCAAGGTGCACCGAATACGCAGCGCCACCTAGAGGCCAGAAAGCTAATGGCTAAGGCGTGATCCGGGAACCTGGGGGTGGAGCGAGGAGTAGAGGCGGTGGAGTAAGGGGCATAAAAGTACCCCTAATCCCGGCTCCAGAGACAGAAGCTGGACCAGCGGGGACATCACGGATGTAAATGCCCGGCCGCTCTATGGGAAGAACTTTCTAACAACTACTCAGAACAGGACAAATGTCCCAGAAAGACGGGGCGTTCAGGAGCCAGAGAGGCTGGTCTCCCTGTTTCTGCCTCCACTTTCTCAGGAAGAGCCCAGGGGAGGCGGGAGGGCGGGAGAGGAGCTCTGGGAGCACAGTGCGAGGAGGGGCTGGCTAAGAGAAGTTGAGGAAGACACCTGCAGATGAGAAACCTAACGGCCAGAAATGTTCAATCACTTGTCCAAGATCTTGCCCAAAGTCACATAGAGGGGAGAAAAGGAAGAACCTTAAAAACTCACCCAGCTGTTTTCCCTCCATTCATGACACCACACCCCTCTTGGCTGGGACATAGTGACCTCTTGCCCTGTCCATCGTGCCATAACCCCTTTTTCTGATTCTTTTGTCCTTCATCCTAAACCACTCCCAAATGCTGCCTCCCTGCCACCAGGGTCACTGGGCGTGCACACCACTAAGCCACCAGTGAGAAACAACAGTCTCCAGGTCTTTGAACTTCAGGCGGCCGAAAGTCCAAGGTGGACCAAAATTTGCACCAATCTCTATCCACCACCCCTCCCCACTGGCCACTGACAGTGAGGTCCTACTGCCTCAAGAACAGAGGACAATCAAAAGCCCCCTGGAAGGGGTGCCTGGGTAGCTTAGTCGGTTGAGCGGCTGCTTTAGGCTCGGGTCATGATCCCAGGGTCCTGGGATCGAGCCCCACATCAGGCTCCCTGCTCAGTGTCCAATAAATAAATAAATAAATCTTTTTTTTTAAAAAAGTTCAATCCCATGACACTTAGTACATTCACAACATTATGCAACCTATCCCCTCTGTCTAGTTTTGAAATCAACCCTGTCCCTGTGGGCAATCATTCCCCATCCCCCCTCTCTCAGCCTCTGGCAACCACCAGTCTACTTTCTGTCTCTATGGAATTGCTTATTCTGGGCATTTCACATGGATGGGATCATACAATATGTGACTTTTTAGTCTAGCTTTTTTCACTGAGCATAATGTCTTCAAGGCACACCCACGTGTGGCACGTATCAGGACTTCTTTCTTTTTATGGCTGAAGAACGTTCCATGGTAGGGTTCCACCACACTCTGCGTATCCGTTCATCTGCTGATGGACATCTGTGATGCTTCTACCTTTTGGCTGCTGTGAACCAAGCTGCCGTGTACAAATATTTATCTGAATGCCTATTTTCAATTATTTTGGGTTTATACCTAGGAGTGGAATTTCTGGGTCCCAGGATAGCCCTTTGTTAAGCTTTTTGAGGATGGTGAGGTTATTTTTTAAATAATACATTCATTTAATGCCACAAATCCAAAATACAACCATTACAACATGTAACCACTATAAATAGTATTACAATCTTTTTATTTTTTTTCCCCTAGGAAGTTTTTAAAACCCAACCTCTGTGTTTTCCTCAGAGCACCTCTCGATTTGGACCAGCCATGCTTCAACAGTGCTTAAGAGCCCCATGTGGCTCGTGGCGACTGTCCTGGACGGCACAGGTGTGGGTTCACACTCCCAGGATCGTACTTTTTTTTTTTTTAAGATCTTATTTATTTATTTGACATAGAGAGAGAGACAGCAAGAGAGGGAACACAAGCAAGGGGAGTGGGAGAGGGAGAAGCAGGCTTCCGGCCGAGCAGGGACCCCAATGCAGGGCTTGATCCCAGGACCTTGGGACAATGACCCAAGCTGAAGGGAGACACTTAACAACTGAATCACCCAGGCACCGCCGCCCCAGGATCGTTCTTGAGCTCTATTGTGCCTGGATGATCACCCCCTCCACTGCCCATGAGCGGCCGGTGCAAGACCTCCCCATCTGTGGGCTTGGATCTGGGGAAAGTAGGGGATGCCTGCAGAGTTGGGGGGGGCAGACTGTCCTCCAATCCCTGTCCTGCTGCGTCTAGCCCATACAGGCACACATCCTGCTATGACTGTCCCCACCACCACCCCCAGTTCCTATGTTGATGCCCTAACCCCCATGGTGACGGTACTATGAGATGGAGCCTTTGGGAGGTGATGAGGTCATGAGGGAGAGCCCCTGGGAATGGCAGCTGGGCCCGTATAAAGGAGACCCCAGGGAGCTCCCTCCGCCCTTCTGCCTGGCAAGGACAGAGTGAGAAGATGCCACCTATGAACCAGGGAGAGTGCTCTCCCCAGCTACATCGCCTGCTGGCTCCTTGATCTTGGACAGGTCTCCAGACCTGGGCAAAATCAATGTCTGTCGTTTAGAAGTCCCTCACTCTGTGGTCCTTTGTGATAGCAGCTTGGGCTGACGAAGGTCCACCCCACCCCGGGACCTCAGCCTTGTAATCAACAAAAAAGGAGTTAAACAGGAAGGATGTGAGTGTGCGCAAGGCCAACCACGGTAGCACGTGATGACGTCAGAAAGCAAGGGAATGAATGGGGCTGTGCGCCCCCCTGGGGGAAGGAGGATGCAGGGGCCTTGGGAATCCCACAGGAGTTGCTGGCTGGGAAGGCCCCTGCAGGAGGACAGGGAGATCCTTCGGGCCTTCTCCAGCCGCCCATGGGGGCCCCTGAGTCTCGGGGGTCATCCACTGGGCTCTGGTAGGGAGCTGGGCCAGAGAGACCTCAGGTCAACAGGGAGCCAGCCAGGTCTGCTCTGGGATTGCTTCTTGGGGAGAGGTTCTCAGCATCTAAGGGCACACCCGGTCAGGCCTGAGGCCACACCAGGCCTCCTTCTGACTCATTCATCCTGGTGAGGACCCCGCAGCGGAGGCGGAGAAATCAGCCTTTAAATATGGCTCAGCACCATCTGATGCTTCGGGACTGATGGAAGGAAGCCAGCGGCCGCCCCTGACCCAGCCAGCCTCCCTCCACACTGGGTTCAGGCATCCCCGCCTCTCCGCCTTGCCGCCCCTTCCCTCGCAGGCTCAGATGTTTTAGGCTCCCTATAAACGTGAGATATAAAAAGAAGCGTGGGGAGGGCGCCGGGGAGGGGAGGGGAGCGGCCACTGGCTTGCTAAGAGACACCGCCCCCATACTGCCCCAGCATGGCAAACACCCCACCCCCCACTCCAAGAGGTGCAGGCGTGTGCCTGAGTGCACACACTGTGACAAGCCAGCATTTAGCATCAGGCATAAGGAGGCCAGCCAGCTGGGGGAAAGCCAAGTCTGACTTTAAACAGGCCTCTCTCCTTGGCCAAAGCTGGGCCCCAGAAAATGCAAATTGTGCAAATGCCCCCCCTCCCCCAGCCAAGATGGGTCAAGCCTGCCCGGGGAACTTACCTCCCATGGAGGACACGGAGACATCCTGATAGGGCTCCAGCCCTGGACTGGATGCAGGATGGGCCCAGATACAACAGCATCATCCACCTGCCTTCCCAGTCCGACCTCCCCCGGACCCCGCTTCCGGCCTGCGCTTCCGCCCTGGGTGGGAGGGTCCACCTCTCCATGGCCCCTGCTTCCTCCACCCAGCTGGTCCCCACCTTCTGCTCATCCACCCACCCATCCTGCAGCCCGGGAGTGCCCCAGACCCACCCAGAGCCTCTTAGCATCCATCTCCTGCCTCTGTCTGCTCACCACCACCCTGGGCAGCTGATCACTCCCTTCACCCCGCTGCGCCCGCACTTTCTGCTATGCCTTCTATGATATGTTGAGCACCAGCTATGTGTCAGGCACAGGCCCAGGAGCTATGGATGCATGGTAGTGAGTAAAATAGGCATTGCCCAGACCCTCCAGTCAGATGGAGGAGGCGGACAGCACACTCTAGTCGGATGGAGAAGGCAGAGAGCACATCCAGGGACCTACATCAACAAACCAAAGGAAAAAACATGGACGTAATGAGTTATAACTAGGATGTATGCTGCGAGTAAGCAGTCCTAAGCACTGTAAGGAGGCCGGCCTTCCTCAGAAGGGGAAGGGAAGGTGTCCATGAGACTGAGGAGCAAATTGAGGACCAAGATGCAAAATTCATCCTCCTTGGGACTATTTGGTCTCTGAGGGCAATAGGGAGCCACTGAAGGCTCAGGAGAGCTGGCATGCTCAGACTTCCATTTGTAAAAGCTCATTGACTTACAGACAGAAAGTGGATCGGTGATTACCACGGGCTGCAAGAGGAAAAAGGGGAACAGAGGTTCAGTTTGGGAAGATGAGAAAGTTCTGGAGACTGATGGTGGGGACGGCTACATGACAGTGTCAGTGTAGGCAAAGCCACTGGACCTTCACTTAAGAATGGTTCAAATGGTAAATCTTATGTGTCTTGTATGACAACTTTAAAAAGTAAACATTTTTTAAAAAGTAAAAATAAATGGTCACAATGGTAATTTTTTAAAAGATTTTATTTATTTGACACAGAGAGAGAGGGAGGGAGCAAACCCAAGCAGGGCGAGCACCAGGCAGGGGAGCAGCAGGCTCCCTGCTGAACGAGGAGCCTGATACGGGACTCGATCCCAGGACCCTGGGATCATGACCTGGGCTGGAGGCAGACACTTAACAGACTGAACCACCCAGACTTGTCTACAGTGGTAAATTTTATATTATGTATCTCTTAACACACACACATACACAAAAAGTTATTGGCTAAGGGGAAAACAAAACAACCCACACGTCCATCGATGGATGAATGGATAGACAGACTGGGTTCTAGCCATACAATAAAGTATTCAGCCAGAAAAGGAGCGAAGTTTTGATTCACGCCGGGACACAGATGAATCACAAAAACATACTAACTGAAAGAAGTCAGTCACAAAAGACCACAAATCCATGATTCCACGGATATGAAATGTCCAGCACGGGCAAATGATCCACAGAGACAGAGAAAGATTGAAGGCTGAGAGAGTGGGGACCGGAGTAGCAGCTAATGGCTACAGGTTTACTTGGGGCCATGGGAAAGTTGTGAGATGGATGGAGGGGATAGTTGTGCAACAGGGTGAAGGTGCTAGATGCCGGGCAATTGTACACTTTAAAATGGTTAAGTTAGGGGACGCCTGGGTGGCTCAGTTGTTAAGCGTCTGCCTTTGGCTCAGGTCGTGATCCCAGGGTTCTGGGATTGAGTCCCACATCGGGCTCCCTGCTCAGTGTGGAGTCTGCTTCTCCCTTTCCCTCTGCTGCTCCCCCTGCTTGTGTTCCCTCTCTAGCTGTCTCTCTATCAATTAAATAAATAAAATATTTAAAAATAAATAAAATAAAATGGTTAAGTTAGGGGCGCCTGGGTGGCTCAGTCAGTAGAGGGTCTCGAGTCTTGATCTCAGGGTCATGAGTTCAAGTCCCACACTGGGTGTAGAGCTCACTTAAATAAATAAACAAACAAACAAATAAAGATTAACCTAATGTTAAACGTATTTTGTTGGAAGGAAGGAAGAGAGGGAGAAAGGAAGGAAGAAAGAAAGGAGAGTAAAAGAAAAGAAAGAGGAGGGGTGCCTGGGTGGCTTAGTGGGTTAAGCCTCCGCCTTTGGCTCAGGTCATGATGTCAGGGTCCTGGGATCGAGCCCCACATCGGGCTCCCTGCTCAGCAGGGAGCCTGCTTCCCCTTCTCTCTCTGCCTGCCTCTCTGCCTACTTGTGATCTTTCTCTCTCTGTCAAATAAATAAATAAAATTTGGAAAAAAAAAAAAAGAAAAGAAAGAGGAAAGGAGGGAGGAAGGAAGGAAAGAAAAAAAAAGGAAGGAAGAAAGAGGGGTGCCTGGGTGGCTCAGTTGGTTAAGCATCTACCAGCTGGGGCAGAGCCATCCATTACCATGCACCCCTTCTGTGCCCGCCGCCAGCAGGCCCGTTCCAGTGCTCAATCCCACTCCACTTTGAAGATCCAGATGTCCCCTGCCCCTGGGGACTGTCCTTATACTCCCCTTCTCAGTGAGATTATCGGTCCCCTGTGTGTCCCACACCCACTCCACAGAGACTCCAAATCCCGCCCACCTCTTCACTGAGGAAACATCCCAGGCATGTTGCCATTGGGGTCCCAGGCCCTGTAGAGCAGAAGGGTCTGCAAACTTCCCAAAAAGGCCAGGCAGGAAATACTTTCTGCTTCGTGGGCCAGGGAGTCCCTGTTGCAATGATTCCAGCCTGCCACTTGGGATAAAAGCAGCCATAGGGGCTCCTGGGTGGCTCAGTGGTTTAAAGCCTCTGCCTTCAGCTCAGGTCATGATCCCAGGGTCCTGGGATCAAGCCCCGCATCCGGCTCTCTGCTCAGCAGGGAGCCTGCTTCCTCCTCTCTCTCTCTCTCTGCCTGCCTCTCTGCCTACTTGTGATCTCTCTCTGTTAAATAAATAAAATCTTAAAAAAAAAAAAAAAAAAGCAGCCACAGATGATAAGTGAATGAATGAGCACAGCTGTGGTATCAATAAAACTTTATCGATGGACACCGAATTCTTTCATTGCGAGGTACTTGATGTGCAACACTGTGTGAATTCAAGGTGTACAACATGCTAATTTGATATATTTAAATATTGTAATACGATTGCCGTTGTAGCGATAATTAGCACCTGTATCACATCACGTAATTATCATCTCTTTTTAGTAGCTGGCATAATTAAGACTTCTAGTCTCTTAGCAAGGCTGGTGGTTATAATACAATATTGTTGTCTATATTCACTCTACTGTGCATTAGCTCTCCAGGACTTATCTCCTACTTCTTGCCAGTTTGTACCCTTAAACAACATCTGTCCTATCCCTCCAACTCCCTTGGACACCGAAATTTGAATTGCATCTAATTTTCACATCGTGTTTTTTTTTCCCCCAACCATTTAAAAATGAAAAGGCCATTCTCAACTCGCAGGCTGTGCAGAAACGGGCAGCAGGCTGCGCTTAGCAAAACAAGCCTGTGGACCGTTCCAGCACCACCTCTCGCCCCACATAGGCTCCTTCTAATACTGTATCAGGGAGTCTGGAAGGAGGATCCAGCTTTTTATTTTTATATTTTTTTAAGATTTTATTTATTTATTTGTCTGAGAGAGAGAGAGAGCAGAAGCAGGGGGAGCAGCAGGCAGAGGGAGAAGCGGGCCCCCCGCAAAGCAGAGAGCCCGATGCAGGGCTCGATCCCAGGGCCCTGGGATCATGACCCAAGCCAAAGGCAGAGGCTTAACCCACTGAGCCACCCAGGTGGCCCCCTGATCGAGATTTTTAAAAATATGTTATGTTATATAATGATCATACAAACCCATGTTGTTATAAGCAAATGGTCACGTGGTACAGACTCCTCACCACCCCGGCCCCATGCCTCCTTCTCTCTCTGCCATCCTGCACCTGTAGCTTCATGGGAAGGTCCCTATGATCAGTTAAGGAGGAGAAAATTCAGGCAGGGATTACAGATGGTCCTTCCCCGAGGTTGCAGGCATCACCTGAAAGCAGACAGCTGCAGCACCACATCCCTTCCTGGAACATTCTGGAAGAATGGCTGTCCTGAAGGGAAACCCTCCCTGCAGGCGGAACTCCCAGCAGGGCACCTGGCTGTTCATTTTAGCTGGAAGGAGAAAAGGCCGGATGTGTAATCATATGCTGATTCGTGGGCTGTGGCCAAGGTTTGGCTGCATGGTCAGTGACTTGAAAGGAAAATGATGAGAAAATCGGTGCTGGGGAAGCCTGGGAGGGAGGTGTGTGCAGTCCTAACCCCCAAAGTAATGGTACTAGGAGGCGGGGACTTGGGGAGGTGCTGAGATCACTGGTTTCTGCGAACAGGATTAGTGCCCTTACAGGGAGACCCCAGACAGCTCCCTCGTCCCTTCTACCACGTGAGGACGCAGCAAAAAAATCCGGTCTATGAACCAGATATGCCCACGCCTTGGTCTTAGGATTCCAGCCTCCAGAACAGTAAGAAATACATGACTGCTGTTCATAAGCCACCCAGCCTATGGCATTTTTGTCATATCAGCCCGAAGGGACTGACACTCACCAAAGAGTGACCTTGGGACAGGAGGATTATTTGAATAACCAAGTGAATAGGATGACCCATTTCTACCGATCCCCTTGTCATCATTCCGTGGGCTCATGAACAAAGTGGTCCTCTGGCCCCGTCTCCCCTCCTGCCTGGGTGACAAGTGTTAGCACCTGGTCTATGTGGTGCCTCTGCTCCCCCCACCATCCTGAGACAACAGTTTCTGAGTGGCTCCTAGGGGCAGGCCCTCGGGGGAGGCACCCTCCCCACAGCCCAAAGGCCAGCTGCCCTCACGCACACAGGGCTGTGGGGAAGGAAGCCTCATGCGCCCGCAGGAGCAGAGGTGAATGTTGGGAGGCTCCTTCCCTTCACTGGGGCACTGCCCTGCCTCCCACCACACACCACTGTAAATCTTCTTATTTTAAGCCAGGGCGGAAGCATGAAACACAGCATGCTGATGTGCCTTTGTCTTTTTTTTTTTAATTGAGATGAAATTCACGTAACATAAAATTAACCCTTAACCATGTTAAAGTGTATGATTCAGCAGCATTTAGCACACTCACGCTGTCGTGCAACCGCTAGTCACTTTCTAGCTCCAGAATATTGCCATCATCCCCAAAGGAGAGTTTGTACCTATTAAGCAGTCACTCCTCATTCCCCCTTCCCCAGCCCCTGGCAGCCACGAATCTACTTTCTCTGCTGATTGGCCTGTTTTGAATATTTCATGTAAATGAAGTTAGAATACGTGGCCTCTTGTGACTGGTTTCTTTCACCGAACACAATGGTTTGAGCTTCATTCCTTTTTATGGCCAAATAATATTCCATAGTATGGATGGGCCACACTGTTGACCCATTATTTGGGGGGGAGGGGGTGCCTGGGTGACTCAGTCGGTTAAGCGTCTGCCTTTGGCTCAGGTCATGATCTTGGGGTCCTGGGATCGAGCCCAGCATCAGGCTCCCTGCTCGGTGGGGAGCTTGCTTTTCCCTCTCTCGCTCCCCTTGCTTATGCTCTCTCTCTCTCTCTGTCAAATAGAGATTTTATTATTTAATTTAATTTATTTATTCACTGAGAGAGAGAGCAAGAGCTTGAACAGGGGAGAGTTAGAGGGAGGGGAGGGATAGAATGTCAAGCAGACTCCATGCTGAGGGCGGAACCCGTGGTGCTTGGTACCACGATCCTGAGATCATGACCTCAGCTGAGATCAAGAGCCAAACTCTGAACCGACAGAGCCACCCAGGCACCCCAGATTTTAAGTCATCTCTACACCCAGTATGGGGCTTGAACTCCCAACCCTGAGATCAAGAGTTGCACGCCCTATGGCCCGAGCCAGTCAGGCGCCCCCTCCCTCTATCCATCAGTGGATCCTTGGGTCGTCTCCACCTCTTTCCGACTGTGAATCACGCTGCGATAAACACAGGCATGCAGGGATTTTTTTGAACAATGGTCCTGAATCCTTCAGGGTCTGGCGACTTGAGCTTGTCCTCACCAGTACAGCAAGGACACGGCCACAAGGGCAGCCCTGCACCCAGCCCTTGACGGTTTGCCCAACAAGTGCAGCGAATGTGTGGGAAGTGAACGAATGGGATCCATCGATCAGTGCATCAACGTTCAGAAGAAGCTTTCCTCAGCAGCACCGCAGTTTTTGTTAACAGAGAACACCCTCTGGGGACACCTGTCACCCTCTGGCTAAGGTGAGAGCCTGAGCCACCGCAGTTGGGGGGGTGGGGGGCCTGCAAAGTCAGAGAAGCCCAGCAAAACCGAGGCAGGGCCATAGACGCCTTCTTCCCGAACGCTGGGAAACTCTAGTGGTTTTCTGCAAAGGTCCCACATGTTAAGCCCAGCATTAAGGGGACAGAGGAATGGGGTGCGAGTTCTCCCGAGACAACCCAGAAGCTGAGGCCCGCCAGCCAGTTGGCTGCAACAACATCCCCAGCAAGGATACACCTGCCGTCCTGTGGGGCTCACTGCTGGCCTGGCCCCCTGCTCCCAGCCCACACTGCAAAAATGCGGGGGACGGGAGAACCGAGGAGGAAGAGGCACAGGAAGCAGGACAAGACAGAACAGGCTCTCGTGGTTAAGGGTTAGAGACCGTGTGCAGGAGCCCGGCCTGGCCCCGCATCGGGCCTGCCAGTGTCGGGAGGCTAGGCGGAGGAAAGAACAGTCCCTAGCCTCCTTCTTCTCTTCCTCTCCTGCCTCCCCCCATCTGCCACCTTCCAAACCCCCAGGTCAAACTGCCCTGAGATGCCATCCTGAACCCAGACACGTCACCCAGGCTCGACCACAGTCAGAAGACACACACACCAGCACCACCCTGCTGAGCCAGCAGCCACTGCGGGCCCGCCTCTCCCAGAGGAGAGGTACTCCCCAGGCCCCCGGCTGCCCGAGAGAAACGGGCATCAAGAGGCCCGATCAGGGGTCTTTGCTGCAACACACACAGACCCGACTGCCTGGCCTGGGATGGGGAGTCTTGCATTCCCATGTGCCCCCCACGACAGGCTGCTTCCGACTGCCTTCCTCAGCAAACCACTACTCTCTCCCCAGGACCCTGTCATGTGTCCTCATAGTGCTGATCTGTAGCTGGCTAGCTGGCCACCCAAGACTATGCGACATGGCCTGTGCCCCCAGCCCCATAGAAAACAAGGTCTGGGGGCACCTGGGTGGCTCAGTGGGTTAAGCCTCTGCCTTCGGCTCGGGTCATGATCTCAGCTCAGCAGTGAGCCTGCTTCCCCATCTCTCTGCCTGCCTCTCTGCCTACTTGTGATCTCTCTCTCTCTCTCTGTCAAATAAACAAATAAAATCTTAAAAAAAAAAAAAAAGAAAGAAAACAAGGTCTCCAAGGATAGGGACCACCCCCCATCACCTGTCCAGTCCAGGGACTGGCAAACATCCGTAAAGGGTCAGATGGGAAATAAGTTTGCCTTTGTGGGTCTCTATTGCTACAAGTGGGCTGCTGGAGGCCAGACACAGCCAGACACACCTCCCACCCATCAGGATGGCTACTATCCCAAAGCCCCAGACAGGTGTCAGCGGGGATATGGGGAAACCGGAGCCCCTGCACACCATTGGTGGGAATGCCAAACGGTGCAGCCTCCATGGAAAACAGCATGCCGACGCCTCCAAAAATTAAAAATAGAATTACCACGGGACCCCAGCATGCCATTTCTGGGTATATCCCCCAAAAGAATGGAAAGCAGGGTCTTAAAAAGAGAGCTGCATACCCACGTTCCTAGCACCATTATTCACAAGAGTTAAAACGTGGATGGAAACAATGCAAGTGTCCCTCCACAAACTGAGGGACAAGCCAAATGTGGTCCATCCATAGACAAAGATCGGAGATTTTGACACCCGCTCCGGTGTGTGAACCTGTACTGAGTGAACTAAGCCAGACACAGAAAGACCAACACTCTCTGATCCCACTTTATATGAGGTCCCCAGAGGGGCCAAATTCAGAGACAGAAGGCAGGTGATGGGTGCGGGGTGGGGTTGGGGGGGCTTCATGGGGACAAAGGGTCAGATTTACAAGAGATCTGGAAGTGGCTGGTGGGATGGCTTGCACAACAATACAAAAATGCACTTAATACCACAGATCTGGATGCTTAAAAATGGCTAAGATGGTAAATTTTTTGGTTGCATGTATTTTAACTTCCTTAAAATTGAAACAAACAAAATAGCCTGGAGGTGAACGGGCAGGACGGTATGCACAGAAGCTGTCATTTCATTTGATTTTTCTATTTCACAGAATATTCTTTTTTTTTTAAAGATTTTATTTATTTATTGGACAGATAGAAATCACAAGTAAGCAGAGAGGCAGGCAGAGAGAGAGGGGGAAGTGGGCTCTCCACTCAACGTTGAGCGGAGAGCCCCATGCGGGGCTCGACCCCAGGACCCTGAGATCAGGGCCTGAGCCCATGGCAGAGGCTTTAACCACTGAGCCACCCAGGCACCCCTCACAGAATATTCTTTTCCTTTCGTTTTCATCTGTTTAATAACTCAAAAGCCATCTCTGAACTGGAGGGTCGTGCCAAGGACAAGAGGAGGCGTCCCGCAGGCTGGGGTCTGGAGACCCTGGTCCAGTTTGCCTGGTCTCCTGCGGGCTGAGCCTCTGGACTGGGACCCGAGCCCTGGCCGCACGCAGAGGATGAATGGATGCTGGTATCCAGAGGGCAGCAGGAGACCCGTTTTTGTAGCCAGCGGGTCAGCGAGCCGACCCGGGTCCCTTTCCTTCCTTCCCGAGCAACCTCTCAAAATTCACCTCTCTGGGCCTCAGGTTTTCAGCGGTAAATGGTCTTGTCTGGCGCTGGGCAGGGGCCTGTCTCCACCTTTAGAGCCTCGTCTGGTTCCCCCTGCTCTTTCTCTTTGGCCCCTGGGAAACCAGGAAGCTCTGTCTTTAGGAGAGAGAGAGAAGACAGAAGCCTCCTGCCCTGGTTCAGGGCTCCCCCACCGCCTCCCACCCCAAGCCGGCGCAGAGGTCTGCTCTGTACAACACACACACACACTCACTCTCTCTCTCTCGTCCAGGCCTAAATATATTCCAACCTCAGAGACATTCCACGCCCCACACTCATTTCCGCCTTTCTGCCCCAGGATGGTGCCAAGAACCGAAATCGCGCTGTGGGGTTGGGGGGCACACAGGGAGAGGAAGAGGAGGAGGGAGAGAGCCAGGGTGACCAGTCTGAGAGGTGGCCTCAAGGGTCCTGGTCAGGATAGGGATGCTGGGGAAGCTAAGAATGAGGGGGATCCCCCCACCCTGCCCAGTCCTTCTCTCTTCCACTTGGCCATGAGTCATCAGAGCGGCATTCACTGGCAGGGAGCCCGGGCTGGGCGGGCTGGCAGGGCGGGCGGGGAGACCTACTTTAGCCTCTGGTTTCTCCTGCCCGCCCACAAGGGCCTTGGGTCTCAGAGCACACACCCCAGCACCCACTCAGTAAGTCCAGGGGCCGGGTCGGGGCTCCCTACTCCCTCTGGCTCCGGGGCAGCTGCTGCTGCCACCGCCCACCCTGGGAACCAGGAAGGAAGGGCTGCCTGTCTCCACCCACCTGGGGCACTGCTCAAGCCACCGCCTGGGCAGGTCAGGCCACCAGCGGCCTGGGAGCCAGCACCCCTCCCTCCAGGTAGAGGGGACGTGACCTAGAACGGTGGCCCTGATGATCCCCCACCACCACCACCAACATGCCAGGACCTGCCAACCGCCTCCATCTCCAGGACTCAAGTCGAGGCTATACCCTAAGACACACACACACACACACACACACACACACACACACACACACGGACGCACACGCGCACGTGCAGTGACGCTCTGCAGAGGGCAGTGGATGGCGGGAGGTGAGCCTTTCCCTCCCCACCCAACAGTCAGCCACATCTGGGGACAGTTCTGATAGCCACCACCGCAGGAAGACGCCCTACCGGTACCTAGTGGGTGGAGGCCAGCACTCACGTGTGAGATCCAGCCGCAAAAGTCAAGAAATGCCAGCATAGGCCTGGGTTCGAATCCAAGCTGCGGTACTTTTTAGCCATAAAGACTAGAAATGGTAGGAAAGCTGTCTACCCGCAGGGTGCCTCCGTCTCCTCAATGTGAAATGAGGAGAATGCCAGTAAGTCAAACGGTGAGGATTCTGAGTGAAGTACTTTAAGTAGCCAGCTCTGGCTTACTTATGATTGTTGCCATTCTTTTTTTTTTTTTTCTTTAAGTATTCTCTATGCCCAATGTGGTGCTCAAGCTTACAACCCTGATCAGGAGTCAGAGGCTGTACAGAATGAGCCAGCCAGTTGGCTCTGTTGTCATTCTTTTTTTTTTTTTAAGATTTTATTTATTTAGGTGAGAAAGAGTGAGCGAGCATGAGCGGCGGGGGGTGGTGGACAGAGACAGAGGGAGAAGCAGACTCCCCGCTGAGCAGGGAGCCCCACACTGGGCCCCCGGGCTCAATCCCAGGATCCTGAGATCATGACCTGTGCCAAAGGCAGACACTTAACCAACTGACCCACCCAGCCTCCCCACCCCCAGCCCCGGTGGCCCCACTGTCCTTCTTAAGACCTCAGGCTCCAAGTCCCATAGACTTGAATTCAAATTTGACCCTTGCCTTGGGGCACCTGGCTGGCTCAGGCGAGTTCAAGGCCTATGTTGCATGTAGAGCTTATGTAAAAAAAAAAACAAAAAACACCTGACACTTTTGAGCTGGATTTGGACAAGTGCTGTCGCTGCCTTTCTCAGGAATCAGAGAAAAGATGAGCTGCTGGGCACACAGCCCCAGGGCGCGCTGGGGACCCAGGGCTGCTGGGGGAACTCTTGCTGAGCTCGGAAGTGCCTGAGCCTGGAAGGGGCATTAGGGGACATGAGACCATCTGGCTTCTGGGCTCCAGGATGCCATGGCAACGGGACAGGATGGGCTCAGGTGCAAGGGACTCAGAGAAGGTTGCAGGGAGGATTCACGTTGGCCGTGAGTGGCGCAGGAAGCATATGGCTCCGCGCATGTGTGAGACCCCGGCCAACCTGGAGTGTGGCTGGCAGGAGCGTTCTGAGGAACTCCCTCCCCAGCTTTCTAGAATGTACAGGCTAGGTGGAAGGAGAAGTCACTGGGAACAGGAACTGGCACACAAGGGTAATCGGATAATCCAGGACAATCATTGACAGAGAATACCCAGGAGCAGTTTGTGCGTGTGTGTGTGTGTGTGTGTGTGTGTGTGTGTGTAACCCACAGCCCCTAGACTGAGTTCTGGCTGTTGAGGAGACTGAGACAACTCTCTCCGTCTGACCAGAAACCCAGATCCGGGGGCGCCTGGGTGGCTCAGTGGGTTAAAGCCTCTGCCTTCTGCCTTTGGCTCAGGTCGTGATCCCGGGGTCCCGGGATGGAGCCAGGCTTCCAGCTCTCTGCTCAGCAGGAAGCCTGCTTCCTCTTCTCTCTCTCTCTCTCTGCCTACCTCTCTACCTACTTGTGATCTCTGTCTGTCAAATAAATAAATAAAATCTTTAAAAAAAAAAAAAAAAAAGAAGAAGAAGAAGAAAGAAAAGAAACCCAGGTCCAAGCTGGAGACATGATCCTGGGAATGGATCCTGGCTCTGGCCTTTCCAGCCTTACAGTGCACCTGCTGGGAGGTTGGACCTGTCCATTGATGCCCGCACCCCTCCCAAGGCTGGACACAGAGCCACGAGAAAGGACAGGCCTGAGGAGAAATGAAGGAGGCATGGGGAAAATACGATGCCCAGGCGAAGACACAGAAGCGCTGCTAATGCATATACATATACCGAGTGCCCCAGGGCCTCACAGCAGCCATGGCTGCAGAGCAGAGCCAAGCCAAGCAGCGGGAGGGGAAGACCCTGGCAGGAAGGAGAGCTTTGCTGGTCCCAGCGCGTGCCCCTTCTCGCAGCCGGCTTCCCGGTTTTCTTCAGAACTGGCTTCACACCCACCCCTCGCAGAAGAGAAGGCCTTGTCCCAAACGACACGACAGCACTTTGAAAATTCCAGGATCTGTTTATAAGGCAGCATCTGTGGGGATTTCGAGGGTCGCTGGGGGAATAGGGGAACTCGGTGCTGCAGACTCCCGGCCCCGCTCGGACACAGAGCCTGAGAGGGGAAGGGTCTCAGGACCCCGTCACCCCCCCCCCATGAGTCTGAGCACAGCAGCCCGCAGGGACCCAGCAGTGAGTAATTGCAGGCTTGCTTCGCCTTCTCGGTGGCCAGAAGCCAGGACGAGGTTCATTCCGGAAGGGCGGGCCACAGAAGGGAGGGGAGGGAGGGGACAGGGCCTCAGGTGGAGGCTCGGCGGCAGTAGGCTGGCCCGGCGCCCAAACCCCGGCGTGGCCTAAACCCCAGCTGCCAGGCCTCCAGCAGACCCTCCTCGCCTGCCCTCCAGGCTGAGAGGCAAAAACAGCGAGACACTTCCTGTTCCAGACACCAGCAAGGGGCCCTGGCAACATCCTTTCCAGTCTAGAAGTTTGGTTTTGCTCAGTAAATAATGATTACAAAAAAAACCCAAAAAAACAAAAAAAAAAACAAAAACAAAAAAAACCCAAACCAACTTTGTCCTCATCAAGCCCTTGGGTTGAGTGTGCACATATTGGCCCTTGGGGGGCTTTTCGCCATTGGAAGGGGGAGAAAAGATGGTACCAAGTCACCCAGCAAGTGGGTCTGAAAAAGCTAAAGAGGGCATTTGGTGGGCAAACCTGGGGGCAGTTTGCTGAGAATGGAGGGAGAGAGAGAAAAGGCCACCTAGTGATGGCAGGGAGACGTGGGGCGCTGGTGTGGACAAAGGCCCCTACCTAATGCCTGCCTCCGGCCCCCCAATCCAGAAGAGAGAAAAACAGTGGACTCTGTTTTACTAGACACACACCTGCTCTGTGCCTCAATTACTTTATCTGTAGAATGGGACCAGTGAAAGTGCCTACTTTAATTCTGACCTGGGCTTGCAGGGACGGATCAGCGAACACAGGGGAGGAGCCAAGCACCAAACGGTACCCGGCTGGTGGGAGGCCCCTGAATGTAGCCTCTTCTTAAAACAGGGCTTGTTATCTGGTCTGTAACAACTGGAAAGCCTCCAGGGCCGGATGCTGTCTCAGGGCTGGTGGGGAGGCCCTTAGAGGCTCACGGAGGCTCACAGAATCTCTCAAGGGTGAACTTCTTAGGCTAGCTCTGTAAACAGAAGGGACTTCGCGTGCATCCTCAGATTAACACAGCAGCTAATTCCCCAACATGGCTTCCCAGGGCTCCAAGGAACAGCAAAAGATCTCCAGGAGCCCCGGCTCAGGTCACTCTGGCCCGTGAGGACCACCCTGTGCTCTTCTCAGGCGCCTGGGAGAACTTCCCAGACAGGGAAACTGAGGCCCAGACCACCCAGGGAACTGGCTCAGGGGGGCGTGACCGCCAGCTCATCTGACAGGGCAGCAAAAGCGGGTGTATCTTGGATTCACCTGGGTCCCTCGACCCAGCCATGCCCGCCACCAGAGATCCTGGGATGGCTGGGTGCTCCGGGTGGAGGATTCTCCCAGACTAGCTATGCCCTGTGCGCTGGCTGTCCAGCCCTCAGCTCAACAGAAAGCCAAGAACCAGGCTCTATGATTCCATGGGGAAGGCAAGGTCTGCATTCAGCTCACCGTTTCTGATCACTTTTGAAAACAAGACCCACAACAGGAGAAAAAGAGCTGTGTGTTTGCTTGCTTCCTTGGTCAACGCCCTCCCTCCCTGTCCCCCTCCGCAGTCCAGGGCTCTGAGATGCTCCCCAGGCTACAATCGGAGAGAAGGGTTAACAGGAAGCCCCTGGCGTCGGGCAGCTACAGAAGCCCATTGTTGTCGGCCAGGAAGACCCTCTGGGGAGCCCCTTCAAAAGGGCCTGACCGGTGTCTCCAGGCTGCTGGCCAGGCTGTCGGGAGAGTGAGCACAGGAAAAGGAAGCCCGCCGGGCACGGGCTGGGGCACAGCTGTCACCGCCACATCTCAGGGGGTTTCCGAGAAGGGGGGTGCTCAGCTTTGCCTGCCCCTGGGTGGGGGCGGCCCTCCCTGCAGTCCCCATCTGGAAACCAGAAAGCTTTGATCTGAGCTTTTTAGGTAAAACTTAAACTCCTGCCTCCCTCCCTCCACCACTTTCCCCCCTCCACGCCACAAACCACCCCCATCTCTGGTTCAGAAAGTTTCACACCCCACCCCTCCTCCATCTGATTTCAGATCTCTTCTCCAGGTCCTAACTGTCAGCTTTTTCCGATTAGCAGACTCCGGTGGGGGAGGGGAGGAAGCCTGTGCTTTTGGTGGGGCTTCCCGGATTTGAGGGGTGCAGGGAGGAGGAGAGCTGTTAGCAATTCCCTGGGAGACCCTGGGGGCGGGCAGGGCGAGGGCGAGCAGCTGGCCACCAGATGTGGGTGGACAGGCTGAGGAGGAAATTAATTGGTGCCAGTCGGTGGCAGGCGGGGAAAGGCAGGTCCCCAAGGGGGCCAGGGGAGCAGCCAGGGTGCGGGAAGGAGCTGAAACGGTGGGGGGTCAGAGAACATTGAGATTATTTCTTAGCTGAGAGTCAACAATGTGCTGGGGGAGGCGCGGGGGGTGGGGGGAGTCGGGACCGATGAAGCCGGGAGGTTGGAAGGCCAAGAGAAATAAAAAGAGCTGGGCGGGGGCAGGGAACCCAGGGAGATTTCTGCTGAGAGGGGCTGCGTTAAAAAGGATCAGGCTGGGAGGTGGCTGTGGGGGAGGTCTCAAGCCTGAACCAGTAGGTAGAAGGCCTTCGGCCTTGGCCTCAGCTCTCCTGGACACAAATCTCGGGAGACCTAAACTCCCCTTAACACAGAGCCTGGGGGAATACAAGCCCTAGGCTGAGCCTCAGGAAACAGAGAAGTACCCTAGCGAGAGCAACTCTGGACAGGGATGGGCAAGGTGCGGGCTCCCCTGAACATAGGTATGTGGATCTGAGCTCCACCAGATACTGCTGCGGGGGTTCTGGTCCCCCTGAACGCTGGTGTGGGGTTCTGAGCTCCTGTGGACACATGGGGGTTTCAGCAGCCACCACGACGACGGTGGGGGGCGTAAGCCTCAAACGCTGGCAATCCCCATTTCCATTCCGCTTTTTCCGCCATTTACCTGATTCCAAGCTGGGCCCCCAGCCCCAGACGCCCCTGGCTCGGCCTCCGCCTTCCATCCGCAGGGCGTGCTTGGGAGTAGGGGACCACGCGCGGAGGGCCTGGGCGGGCTCCGGAAGGGGCCGGTTTGGGGGCGAGGGGCGTGGACCCGGCGGCGCACTACCCGGGGAGTTCTTGGAAGTCACTCGGGGCCGCGCGCAGGGGCAGCTCCGGAGCAAAGCACGAGACCGGGTAAACTCGTAAATCCCGCCCCCGCCTGTGATTGACACCCAGATCGCTCCGCCCCGCGTTGTCTAGTTACGGACCCGGCAGCCCCGCCCGGAAGTCAGGTTTCCTCGCCGCGCGAGTGCGGTACTCGCCCGGCTTGGCCAGGGCCTGCGTTTCCTCCTCTCTGACGCGCGGACCTCGCCCAGGTTCCTGAAAGCGGGTAAACCGGTCTGGGTGCTGCTTCTGTGGCCCAGCCCCTTCCCAGCTCTGCGGAGGCTTCAGCGGGGCGCCTGTCCTGCACAGCGGAGAGGGGAGGGGATTTGGGGATGGCAGACACGACTAGAGCTGTTCCCTAGTTGCTCTCCTGCAGGGCAAGGCGATCCTCTCTGGTCTCCGCTTCCCGATCCGTAAAAAGTGGAGTTCAAAGGACCAATCTCCTAGGAGAGTTCCAAGTGATCATTCATTCACAAAAAACCACTTAGTACGCACCTGCTAGACTTGTTTCTGCGCTTGCATGGAGGCTAGAGGCTAGGAGAGACAAATCCAGAAACGAATGTAAAATTGCAACTATGATACTACCGGGGTGGGGGGGGAAGTAGCTCTTGATCTGGATGTCCATAAACAGGAGTCTTGGACTAAAATGGCGGGGGGGGGGGGGGCATTTGTAGCTTTGTCTCTCTTCCAGAAGCAGAATTTTCCTAACTCCGGAATAGTGGGCAAAGTGATGTAATGCTAATATTTAAAGAAGAGAATGAATCCCTTAGTTGCTCTCTTTTCAGCTTTCGGTCTTCCCCTAGTCTTCTGACTAAAGATAGGCCTCTTCCTATCCTAGTAACGTGTAACTTGCTAATCTCGCTTTCTAACTAAGAAAGCTGTCTGTTTCAGCAGGATCTTATGACGTTTTGTTTTCACTGTAACTTTTATTAACTGTTACCTTCTAAGTATGGTTAGTGATTAACAAGTGAGTTACAATAAGAAAAAATTTTAGATAAATAATAGTACAGTCGGTATGCAGATATGACAAAAATCCTGCCTGTCAGCTGTCTGAAATTTGGAAAATTCTAAGAGTCATGAGAAGCCACTGATTAAATGAGACAATAAATATTTAGCACTTAGCACTTGCTTACCCCAGACAGCCCCATTCACTCTTTCAGGCCTGTGTTGGGCATTCCTGGAAGTGATATTCTAATGAGGGCACAGATGCTAATTAGAACATAAATGTACCCTTTCGGACGGTAAGCAGTGACCTAAGGAAGTTCAAGAAGATGGGTAACGGAGCTGAGTGGCAGAATGGGGAGGTGTTTTAGATCAGGTGGCCAAAGACCACTCCAAGGAAGTGACATTTCAGCAAAAATCTGAAGAAAGAAAGGTTGGGCGTCTGGGAGAAGAGCATCGTAGGCAGAAGAACAGCAAGTGCAAAGGCCCTGGGCTAGAACATGCTTGGCCTGTTCTCCAAACAGGAAGGAGGCCACTGTGGATGAAACAGAGGGGAGCCAGAGAGTGAAATGATCCAATCTGCATTTTGTAAGATCTGTGTAGCTGCTGTGTAGAATGGACTGAGGAGGCAAAGGCAGGGAGGAAGCCACTGCCCTGACCTAGAGGAGAGGTGATGGCCGCCACTCACATTAAGATGGGAGTCCTGAAGGTGGGGAAAGTGGAATGGGATGGGAAGTCAAGTGGACAGCACCTGGGACTGGGTGCCGTGCGAGGAAAGGAGAAAAAGGGATTCAAGGAGGCTCCCTCAATCAGGGGGCTGGCAGGAAACAGCAAGAATTCTCTTTGGGTCCCGTCAGGTTCAGGATACCTTAGTGCCCCACAAGGAGACATAGGGAGGGGGCTTGAACAGAAAGTCTGGGGGCAGGGGGTAGGTCCAGGATGGAGAGGGAAATATGGGCGTCAGGCGTCAGCGCAGAGCGGCATTTAGAGCCCTAAGACTGAATGAGACTACTACCAAGGGCTGAGTGTAGACAGAGGCCCTCGGCTTGAGAAGTGTTTCCCCCCCCCCCCAGAAGGGAAGAGTCAGCCCTGTCAAGTCACTAGGATGAGACCAAACTCCAGAGCTGAGGAGGGGAGGCTGACCCTCGCTCACACCGAGCCACTGGAGGGAGGAACTATTTGTCCCAGCTCTCTGGGATGGATGAGCCCGGCGTCTGTGCACACGTGACATGTATGTCCGTAGGGCTGTATGTGCTTCTAAATGGCGGCACTGTTCTCCCCCTGGGTTCCCACGTTAATAAAATAACAACACTTCCGGTGTGCCAGGTGTTCCCCAACCACTTTATACCTAGTCTGTCACTTCCTCTTCGTGATGAACCTGAGCGATAGGGACTGCTAGTCTCCACAATTTACAGCTAAGGAAACTGAGGCCCAGAGAGACAAGGTGACTTGCCCAACGCTGCACAGCCAGCAAGCAGAGCTGGTAGACTGGCTCCAGGATCTGTGTTCTGACCCCACAACTCCGTCCTGTCCCCCTCCCACCGTTTCTTCACTGGGGAGGGACCAGTTCGGTTGGATGATGAGCATGTAGGTTTTTTCCAGTTTGGGCCTGTTTGGACAGTGCTGTAGTGAATGCTGTCCTGGAGCCTCCTGCTGCCGGCCTGAGGCTCCCTGGAGGATCCACTGGTCAAGGGATAGGTGATATTTTTTGTTTTCACAGCTACTGTCCCATCAATGACTGCCCCCCACCCCCACCCCAGGGCCTATCCCAATAATCCAATGCCACGTAAAGGTGTGAAAACTGCAAACCTCATCAGAGTTGGTTATTGTGACAAATGTTGCCTATTCTGAAGGGTGAAATGGGGGTCTCGGGAAGGAGCGTATCTTAGAGAGGCGCGAGCGGGGATCTCCTGTCTCCCACCGCATCACCTCCAGCCCCCAGACCGGAAACCGCCCCCCACCCCCCTACGCCCAGGAGGCAGGGGCGGGGACCAGCCAGGCCGCTTCCCGGGAGGAAGGAAGGGCCAGGACGTTTCTGAGACAGGATGCGCTGTGAGGGCCCCCTCCCCAGCCGCCAGGGACTTCCCGGGGCGGGCTAGGTTCTCGGGGGATCTGCTCCCACGCGAACGCACTGAACTGCCGCAGGGGGGGGTGGGGCTCCCGTCCTCCCACCGACGTCCCACTAGGGTGTTATGGGTCAGGACTCCAAGTGGGTGGCGCTAAAGTCTCCCATGTTTCCCAGGAAAGAATCAGGTGGCCGTGGAGGCGAGCGAGGCTAGATTCCCCAGGGAGCACACTGCCGGAGGCGGGGAGTGGGGGGCGGGGTGGGTGGAGGAGGCAGGAGGAGAGCCGGAGGCGGGCGTTCCGGGACGGGTCCGCCCTCCACCGCACCCTCCTCCTTCCACCCTAGGGCCTCGGGGTCAGGTCCCCCGGGGTCGCAGAAGGCTCGCGGCGCCGAAGCCAGCCGTCTGGAGGCGGGGCGGCCGCTTTCCCGGAGGCTCCCGCCGTCCTCACTGTCCGCACCTGCGGCTCCTTTGTCCTCCCAACAGCCACCCCGCCACCCGCCCTGGGGCAACGCCTTACAGGCCCTCTCTTAGATCAGCGGTGGGTGAATTATGAGCGTTTTCGGCTCTCGGGTGACTGAAACGGAGCTGGGTTGGACCCAAACCAAATAACTAGGGTTCTCACGGGCATTTCTAACTCTACAGCCGCCTCGAGGGAAAGCTGTTTAGAGGCCCACTTCACAGATGAGGAAAACTGAGGCTGGGAACTCACCTTTCAGCCTGAGTCACACAGTTATACCGACCGAGATCACAATAGGGGTGTAAAGAGCGCTCCAAAGCTCACAACCCCGCAACCCGTGGGGCCCCGGCCAAAGCGGGTTCAGTTGATCAAGCGGGGCGGGGGGTGGGGTGAGATTTGCCTTCCTTCCAAAGTCTCCGAAGGAGGCGTGGCCCTCCCAATTCGCCTGGGGCACTGAACCCAGCAATATCCCCCCCACCGTCTCAAACTCGGCAACCCCCCCGCCCCGGAGTTGTAGAATGTCGAAGAAACTCCCAAATATGGGGGAGCTTAGGCAGTCGGAACACCAGGGCACCCGGCACGGAAACGCTCTGGCAAAGAAAAGGGGGCCCAGCCCCATCCCGCCCACTCAACCCACGTGATAGCCGGTCAGACCGGTTTCTGGGGCCCCAACAAGCCGCAGCCAGCTCCTGACCCCTTAACCCTGCCCCTCCCCCACCAGGGAAGAAAACCAGACAGGCCGGGCAGACTTTATTCAAATGGTCTTTATTTTATCTGGCGTTTCTAGCAGAAGGCCAGATAGATGAAATTAAACAGAAACCACCACAGTAAAGGTAAACAGGCCTCAGGACGCCCTGGCAAGAATCTTCCCCTCCCCAAACTGGCCCAGTCCTACCAGCAACTGGTCCCAGCTCAGCGTTACAGCCCTCTGAACACCCGCACCAATTTTTGTGATTCAGACCAGGACTGTCTGGGTTGTGTCTGTGTGTCTGAGAAATGGTCACGCTTGAGACAGTGAACATATTCCCACCTCTAACGCACCAGATGAGAAAACTGTAACCTGAAATTAGAGCAGCACCCCCGCCCCCCGCCGCTTTTCACCCGAAGGCTCAGGGGCGCGGGGCACAAGCCCGCAGCAAGCGGGGCGAGGTGACTCAGGAGGCCCTCCTCCCATTCCCCAGGGCGGTTCACACCCCAGACCCTCCTCCCAGGCCCCACACCCACGCAAGGCAACAGGAAGCTCCCCACGTCTGCCCCATGACGCAACGATGACCGCCTGCACAAGTATGTCACTCGGTGGGGGAAGGGGAGCGCCTGCCTGGAATTATTTTCTGAGGTTGGAAATGCAAACACCAACTACTGAAAAACCTTGAAAGGGCAGCACAGCTCCCACTGAAAAATAAAGTCCGACCCTGAGGAGTTTAAAGAACCAAGCCTCCCTGCTCCCAGTCCCAGAAGGAGAGAGGGAAAGGTCCACGTCCCAGTCCGTTAAGACAGCACCTGTGGGCGCAGCAGGTCTCGGCGGAAGGCGCTCGCGCTCCCGGCTCGGGCTCCTCGGCGCCGCCGCTGCACACAGGCGGCGACGGCTCCCCGGGGGCAGAGTCCCTCTTCAGGCCTCTCCGCAGCCTGGGGGAGCAGCTCCTCTCCACGGTTTCGGCGGGCACTCCCCCGGGGATGGACCTCGCCTCGGGTCTGCGCTCTGCGGCCGACGGTTCGGCCCGCGCTCTGGGCTCCGGTGGCGCCGCTCAGGGACCCTCAGAAGGCCACCACGGCCCGCACGAGCACGTTCAGCATGCTGTCCGCGGGGCGGCAGGCCGGCTTCGCCTCGCACGCCGGCGGCGCCGTCGGGGGGGCGGCGGGGCTGCAGTTCAGGAGGCCGGAGAAGCGCCTCTGGAGGACGCGCGCCAGGTTCGGGAAGGCGCCCTCGGCTTGCGCGGGAGGTGGCTGCAGGCGATCAGGGACCTCCGCAGAGGCTCCTTCCCCCTCTTCTTCTAGACGGGCTTTCTTGCTTGGGACCAGTCCGACGTCCCCGCCGTCACTCAGACTGCTGTTTCGCCGCTTTCGGCTGACTTTGGCGGGGCGTGGGGCACAGCGGGCTGGGGTCTCCTCGGCTGGCGGCGCCTCCCGCGTGTCCATGGGCTCCGGGGAGGGCTGCTCACCGTCGGGGGGCGCTGCCTCGACTACAGCTTCCGCTTCCCGCGACTGGTGCAGGCGAGGATCAGGGGAGCGAACAGGCGGCAAGGGCACCTCGGGCTCGTGGGCTTCCACCTTGGCTGAGAGGTAGAGCTCTCGGGCGCTGCGCATGACCAGCGATAACTGCAGACTCCGGTGCAGCCGCAGGCCACCGCGTTGCATGCGGGAATGGTACATCTTCCACACCGACAGAGTCATGATGCGCTGCGCCTCCTTCTGCACTTCCATGGCGGCTCGACGGCGGGGGCGACGGCTGCAGGGACTCCCTGGCTGGGCAGGGCTGGTAGCAGGTGCACTCCGGGCAACGCGCTCGCTCACGCTTCTCCGCTCAGGCCAACCCACGCTGTGACACTGCTAGGACGCTCTGCCCCGGCGCCCGCCACCCGGGCCCTTTTGTACCCGGAGTGAAGTCACCGAGACGCCCCGCCCAATCGGAGAGCCGCATCCGGGCTTCCCAACGCACCGCTGCGAGAGGCTCCTTAAAGCGACAGGGTGGGATTTACCGAACGGGGGGAAAGGGACGTGAGTCGGGGCGAGGAGGAGCGTCCCCCAGTCCAGGCGGAGCTCTCGGGGTGGTCTCCTTTCTCAGGGCCCTCAATGAGCTAGCGCGCAGGCCCCGAAGACGCGGGCCGCAGATGCCGGGCAGAATCCACCCACGTGCTTGCGTCTGAAACCCCAGCTGGTTGTAGGCGGCAAGTTTCCCTTCGCGCCGGGGAAGACCGGGGTTCGAACCGGTACATCCCCCGTGGGCACAGTTCCTAGCATCTACCAGGTGTCTAATGTTTTTTTGAATCAGTAACCGATTAATGTTTTTTTAATAAATAACCGTGCTAACACTAGTAAGTCCTACCCGCCAGGCGCTGTTAAGGGTTTCCTTTACAAAATACCTCACTGATGCCTTACCTCCACTCCGCAAAGGGTACTGTTATACCTGATTTCTTCAGGCGGGGCAATCGAGACATAGTGACTCGTTCAGTATTTGCTAAACGAACAAACAGGCCACTGGGGCCTCCAGCTCCTGCGTATCTCTAGCGTAAGCCAGCCCTCCTCACTCCCCTTGTAGGCAGTGAGGCGGCGGGCAGCGCTGCTGGCCCCAGGGCATAGCTGCCCATTCCACGGGCAGCGGATGTCTGCAGACACCAGCGCAGCCCGCGCTGCCATTCCCGCGCTCCACACCGAACACCCCCCAGTTTCCCTCTACAAAAGGTCCACGGCTGGGCTGGGTACTCGCAAGACGGAGGACCCGGCAACAGGACGGGCCGGGAGAACACGTGGCAGCGCCCCTTGACTATACGGCCCTGCTCCGCCTTTGCCTCCCGGGACGCGAGGTTGGGGTAGGAGCTGTAAACTGAGCAACGCAGAGAGCAGACAGATGGAAAACATCGGCCCCACCCTCCGCTACGCCCTATCGCTCCAAGAAAACCTATTTCCAGTTTCTCCAAAATAAGATGCAAAACTGTTCCTACAGCTCCATTCATTCGTGGCAAGGGCCCTTTAAGGAAAGGCTCCTCTCTCCCCCCGCCTCCCCCAGCCGCCGACGGGCGGGCAGAATCTTCCGGCCACTGGAAGCGCCAGACTTCCACGACTAAATTTGGATATAATGACGTAGGGCAGGCGCGCGAGCCGCTTCCGGCTGCCCATATAAGGACAGGGGCCGGGATCTCCACTCTGAGCTGTGGCGGCCTCCTTCCGGGCGGGTGGGGGCGGTGCCTTGGCCTCCGGACACGCCCCTTCCCTCCTCCTCCCCCTCTCCCGGCAGCTAGGATTGGCTGTAGTCTCCGGCTTCCGGACCAGAGTCCAGCCTGGCGGGCTCCTGAGGCCCAGAAGGCGTGGTTGCCTCCGGGAAAACCTCCGCCGGCACCTGGGGCAACCTCAGGGCTTCCACTCACACCAACTCCCTGAGACCCTCCACAAAGACCTTGCCAACACAACGGGCGATTCGCTGAGGATCCCTTCATCCTTGTTCCGCCATAAAGACCCCACAAAAATTTCTCCCTACAAGGTTCTCTCCCAGGTATTCCTGCCCCCCCCCCCCCCCACCCCGGGCAAACCACGCAACCTTGGAGAACCCTCACGCACCGCCTTCCTCCTCGTCCCCCCCACCCCCGCACATGGGGACTCAGCAATTATTTGCTCTTAAAACTGTGCCTATTCAACGATCCTGCTACACTAGGGCGACCTGCTGAGGACGCCCCCATCTCCCCCTGCACCACCTCGGCGAATCCACAAGGACATCCCCAGCCCAGGCGCTATCTCAGACTCTGTGCAGCGACTCTGAAGCACAGGGGCACACAGACTCTCCAAGAACTTAAGACATCCCGCCCCGATCTCTCCAGAAACAGACCACGACCCCACTCAGGTGATAGCTCACCTCTGAAAAAATCCATTTCCGGAGACCCCACACAGAGCGCCTTTGTCACACAGGGGTCTACTCTGAGTCTGTCTCCAGGCATTCCTGGCCCCTCCCCAGATGGAGAACCCACACGCAGAGGACTTCCTTGTACCTACAACAACCCTCAGAGCCACCACCACACCCCCTCCCGCGACTGCCATCTTCGCACCCAGAAAGACTACACACCCCAGGAGCATCTCTGGGGCCCCCACTCAGCCACCCCGCCCCAGGTCGATCTCGAGGCGCCCTTCCTCCGTAGGAAAAAAAAAAAAAGAGGGAAGAGCCCAGTAGAGGAGTCCAAAAAGACTTCGCACCTCCATTCCCGCGGGAGAGTGGGGAGGACCATCATTTCCCTTCCCAATCCTAGGCTGGGGAGATCTCCCAGGTCAGAATCAAGGTGCAGGCTCAGCAAATCTCTGAAGAGGATCTCTGAATCGAATGATCCCTTTCCCCGGCCATAATCTCTGATTTGAAGGAGGTTATTATTATTCACATTGCCCCAAAGGGAAACAAGTTGCCCAGCAACAATCCAAAGGGCTTGGTCTCGAACTGAGTGATCAGGGCTCCGATCCCCCAACCCAGCCAAACATAACTGGAACATTGCCGGTGGCGGCGGGGTACGCGAACGCGAAGCCTTCTGTGCCCACAATAAAGATGGCCGAGAGAAGGGCGGAAGTTTCCGCACGTCGGGCCTCCGAAGCCTCTCTTTCTACTCTGGCGTACCCGCTCTCGATGGTGGTACGAATCACGTGACGGGGGCGGGGGTGGTGGCACGTTCCCCACTACTGGGAGGGAACCCGCTACCAAAGCCGAGAGGGGGGGGGGGGCTCGGCCTCGGGCGGGGGGAGGGGGTGTGACATGTCTCTCGAAGACCCATTTTTTGTTGTCCGAGGGTGAGTGACAGCAATGAAGGAGGGAGGAGGGTGCTCGGGCCCCGTGCCAGCTAGTGCCCGCGTGCCCGCCAGAGCGTGCTAGGCGGTCTGGGCACGGCCGTCGGGGTGCGCCAGCCAGAGGGTCTAGTGGGAGGGATATGCAGGGGGGTATCAGGGTATCCTGAGACGCCCCACTCATTTGGGGGCGCAGTGGCGGGCGGGAGGATCGCCGGCCCCCAGCCATGACCGCTGTGTGTGCCCCGGCCCGCAGTGAGGTGCAGAAGGCGGTGAACACGGCCCGCGGGCTGTACCAGCGCTGGTGCGAGCTCCTGCAAGAGGACGCGGCCGTGGGCCGCGAAGAGCTGGACTGGACGACCAATGAGCTGCGGAATGGCCTTCGCAGCATCGAGTGGGACCTCGAGGACCTGGAGGAGACCATCGATATCCTGGGGGGCGTTGCAAGGCGTGCTGGGAGAACCCATTGCTGTGGCAGGGGGCGGCTGGACTCCTGGGAGGAGTTAAGGGCTTGAGGCAGAGGACAGGGTTGTGTCTGGCTTTGGCCTTGACTCCTGACTCGGGGTTTACGCATAGTTGAAGCCAACCCAGGAAAGTTCAAGCTCCCAGCCGGAGACCTGCAGGAGAGAAAGGTGTTCGTGGAGCGGATGCGGGAGGCAGTCCAGGTGAGGAGAGTTTCAGTGGCCTGAGTGCGGGGAGGTTGGGGTGTCTTTACTCACTATGGCGTCCTCTCCCGCAGGATATGAAGGACCATATGGTCAGCCCTGCAGCCATAGCCTTCATGGAGAGGAATAATAGAGAGGTAAGCCATCCAGACCCAATATCCTCACCAGAGCCTCTCAGAGAGACCCTCCCCTTTGCGCATGATCCTGACCCTTCTGTGTTAGTTCACCTGTCCCCCTTGCGTTGTCTGTCCCTTCTGTGTGCGTGTCTGTTCTCTCTGCATGCACTTGTCTCCTGGCTGTCCACCTGCTTGCTCTTTCTGGTTGTGTACAAGTGAGCCCTCTCTGTGCATATAGTCCTTCCTGCCTCCTGGTGTGGGTCTGGATGTCTGTTTCCTTTCTCTTTTTTTGCTTGGTGTGTTACTGTTTCCAAGATGTATGCCTACTTTTCTGTGTCTGTACCCAGGCATCTGAGCAGGAGAACTTGGCCTCTGAATTGCCCCCTGTGGTTGGCTTGCGTACCATTTCCCCCATGAGTGTGCCTGCTCATGCCTTTTGTGGGCACTCTCCCAGCTGCCTCTGTTGGCACACTTTTTCCTTCTGTGTCATGCGTCCATTCTTTGCATGTTATGAAACCCACCTGTCTCCATCCCACTGTGGGATCTGGGAGGGTGGGGGGCTGAGTTTGGAGCCCCGTATCAGAGCCCACATGCTTTCCAGGTGTGCTGCCTGGAGGATTAAGGTCCAAATTCTTAAATATATCTGTTTATATGATAAATGTTCTCCATGGATTAATTTGGTCAATCCTCATTCCAGCCCCAGGAATTTCCCCCATTTTACAGATGAGGAAACTGAGGCACAGGGAGGTCAAGTGATATGGCCTTGGGGTCACCTTGCTAGTAAGTGGTGGGTCAGGGGAATCCAGGCTATCCCATTCCCAAGACTACCTTCCCAACAACCATCTAGATTTGCCACAGACCTGTGTCTGGCTCTGTTCTGAGTGGCCGCCTCTCCCTGAATCTGTGCCCTGTGCCTCCATAGATGCTGGCAGGCAAGCCAGCCGCCCAGAAGCCATCCAGCGATCTGCTGGACGCCAGCATGGCCTCAGCCGCCTCCCGTTACATTGAGGAGCAGCAGGCCACACAGCAGGTTTGTGTGGGTGGTTGGGGAGCCCCGGGGTGGGAGGAGCCTGGACACGGCTCAGGACCCCTTGCTGATAGCAGTTCCCACTCCTTCAATCTGCAGCTGATCTTAGACCAACAGGATCAACAGCTAGAAATGGTGTCTGGGAGCATCCGGGTTCTGAAACACATGTCCGGCCGTGTTGGGGAGGAGCTGGACGAGCAGGGCATGTGAGGCCAGGATCCTGCTGGGGGTGGGAGGGGGAGGCGGGGCTGGGAAGCCTCAGTTGGCTGCACCAGTGCGCCCAGCACTTCTGGGGGTTTACACCATCTTGGTCTCGACAGCATGCTGGATGCCTTCGCTCATGAGATGGACCACACCCAGTCCCGGATGGATGGGGTCCTCAGGAAGATGGCCAAAGTATCCCACATGACGAGTGGTAAGACCCCTTGGGGAGGCAGCTGGGTGGGGGGTGGCAGGGGTGGTACCCCGTCCCCCTGTAACCTCTGACCCTTTTGCCCCCAGACCGCCGACAGTGGTGTGCCATTGTGGTGCTGCTGGGGGTGCTTCTTCTGGTTCTTATCCTGCTCTTCTCTCTCTGACCCTGGCCCTCCTGAGGGCGCTGGTCCCTCTAGGTGGGAGAGCTGGCAAGGTCCTGCCCCCACCCTGGGAGAAGGGATTCCTTCCTGGGAAGCTGTCCCAGGGTTCTCATCCAGAGCCAGTGGGACCCTCAGGGCCACAGCCCCTCCACTGGTCCTGTCTTAAGTGCGCTTAGGAGGTGGTACAGGTAGGGGAACCTCCGATACACCCCTCCCCCTTTCTACTCTGGTGCCCCAAAGCCATTTGCTCCTGTGCCTTCTGCATGTGCCAATTTGGAAATAAAAGCTCAGCCTTTTTTATACGTTTGTATCCTACGGTGTGTTGATTTGTGGCTCACGAAGTGGGACTCCTGTTTTACGCGCCCCGCTTGCACACACTGTGGGGCCCAGGCGTGTGCATGTGTGTATGCGTGTGTGCACGTGCATACGCGCACACATGCCTGTGAGGGATTTCAGTGGTCAGGATTTGTGTGGAAAAGACCATTCCAGTTTATTTCTGGGTTTCACCACTGATAACGTTGAGTAATGCCAACCCTGATTCTTCCTTGACTCAGCGAATCTTCTGCTTGTTCTGGGCCTACCGCAGGCCAGGCCCTTCCACACAGAGCTGAGCTGTTGGTTCTGAGGGGTCCCAGTAGCGCCGGATTCCGTGGCTCACCTGGTCACCGAGGCAGCGTTTGTCAGCTCTGGGGTTTCCGAGCTTGTCTGGGTGTAAAAGGATTCCTGTGAGCTGGGAAAACTTTTAAGTGCCATGAACCTTAGCCAGCGTCTCAGGAGGTTCAAATCCCGTGCAGTATGCGGTCAGACATCAGAACCATGCCTCTCGGTCGCTCATTTACGCACTGGGAAGTACTGCCTGTTACAAGAATGTCCTTACATCAGGCTCATCTGTCCGATCTTAAAAAGAACCAAATAGGTACAGATTCCCTTTCTGATGCAAACCCACTGATGCTATGGCTTGGGTTTGCTTGATCTTTGTATAGTTAGTTCCAAGTCTTCCTGGGGTTCAAAGACAGGACTTCTGGAATCAGATGGTGTTTCCACTTACCTGGGGCAGCCTTCCTGTTCAGAGACTTCCCGTTACCTGAAGTGACTGGTTTTTCTGTTGATGCCACTGGCTCTCAAAACCCTACTTTCTGGCAGCTGGTTGGGGCGGAGGGCTGGTTTTCTTGACACATCCAGGCCTCCCTAGGAACTGAAATCCCCTTTGATCATCTCCCCATGATGTCTGGATGCTCCCCTAATTGGGGAGTGGGCAGGCCTGGCCTGGGCAGGGGATGAAGCCTCCCTTCCCAGATTATTTTCTGACTTGACAGGACCCCTAACATTGATGAATAACCTTCCCACGCTACTAGAAATATTTCTGAATCGGGGTACCTTACAGCCCATCTGTGTCTTTTCCATCAGACCTGAGAGGACATTTTGTCCTTCCCTATCCTCAGGACCCACAGCCGTCCACGGTACTTTAAAGGGACACTGGCCAAATGTGACTCGCCATCCCCACTCCTGTTCCTTCCAATGCAGGAGCGCATGGGCGCCCCAGCTCAGCCGCGGTGAAGGGTGTGGGTGTGTTCAGGATGCAGATCTGAGACTAGGGGTGTCAAACGGCCACAGAAGGGGAACGAGCCAGTCTGTCTGTCCTGCAGCCAATTCAACAGAGGCCCTTCTTGGGGGGTGATCCATGGGACACGGGACCTCGGGCCCATGCATGTGCAGAAGAGCTCCAGGGCATCGTGTCTGTATACACTAGGGTAGCCAGAAGGGTGCTATTAAGTGGAAGCTACTTAACAAGCCCCAATGTGGGGCTTAAACTCACAATCCCGCAATCAAAAGTCCACACTCTTGCGAGCAAGCCAGCCAGGCGCCCCGTTCCAAGGGGCAGCTACTGGCAGCTTGGGTTTGAGCCTCTGAACTGGGGGTTCCCCATCTGAATGGGGGAAACCGCCCCCACCCCTCACACTGAGGTTCTGAGATGTGATGCCTGCAACGGCAGTTCCCCAGCCCCCACTGAGCCTGCAGCGAGGGCCCTGTCTGTCCACCCCCCCCCCCACCGTGTGTAGCATCTGTCCCTCCCTGGGCCCCGCCCCCAGAGAGCAGCATGCGGCAGGGCTGTTACAAAGGCGTTTAGTTTATTCTCCTCATCAGTGTCACTGATATTCTCATGGTTCACATTTCCCAGTGCGGCTCCTCTCCTTACAGTAGTTAATGTGCAATCTCACTTACGGGCCCGGGGAGTGGGGGGTCGGCCCAGGGCGGGGAGGCCGTTGGCACTTCACACGGACAGGGCGGGCGGTCTGTCCTGCGTGAAAGAGGCGGGTGAGTGGGCGGCCAGGGGAGGCGGAGGGGGGGCCCCCCACAGTCTTTTTTTTTTTTTGCGTTGGTTGGTGATTCTCCATTCGTGCTCCTCCCTGGGCTGCCCGGGGTTGGGGGAACCATGCAGCTCAGGGCAGGGCAGGGCAGGGCAGGGGTAGGGAGAGAAGGAAAAGCAGCAGGCCGCCCAGGAGGTGGGGAGGGCAGGGCGGGAGGGACGCAGGGGTGGCTCCTGGGGTAAGGCACAACCCTGTCTTTGGCTCTCCTGGTGAGGAGTTTCCTCCCCTGCACCCCTGCCCACCCCCCTCCCCTCCCTTCCCCTCCAACACAGTCCCCGGGGCCAGGGGCACCTCCTGGGATCCCTGAAATGAGGGGGCTCTGCCACCCAAACCAGTGCTGCAGGGGCTTGGAGGAGGGACACGGGCAAGCCCCACCCGGGGACAAGGCAGGGAGGGGCTGGGCAGGGGCCTATCCAGGACAAAGGGCTGCGGAGGGAGAAGACCCCAGTCCCAGAGAGCTGGCCCCTGCTAAGGCCTGGAAGGAGGGCAGCGCCTAGGACTCCTTCCTTGTGGGGTCTGGCTGGAGCCCCAGCCGGCCCCTCGGCCTTGGCCGGCCCGGCAGCTTGCCAAGTGACCAGGATATTGTGCTTTGGGATCGATGCTGGGGTAGGATGTCAAGGCCAGGACAAGGGCGTGGGGGAGGTGCGACTAAGGTGCTTGTGCTTTAGCTGGGGCGTCGACTCCCCCCCATACACTGGGCCGGCTGAGGGCTAAGGTGCGGAGGCCAGGCCAGGAAAGCAGGGTGCCAGGACACTGGCCGGACCAGACACCCCCCATCCCCACAACAAGCTGTCAGGAGCGACCCCCTTGCAGACCGGTGGGGGCTCCTGGGTGGTGGGGGAGGCCTCCAAGTCAGATACCAAGGGTCCAGTCAGGGCTGGCCGCCACCCCCCTCTCCCCACCTCCTGCAATCCCCCTGCCTCTAGAAAGGCCGCTGGGAGCAATGGGAGCAATGGGCCGGTCAGATTGGGGAAGAGACGAGAGGCAGTGGGGACAGGACTAGAGAGGAAAAGGTGAAAATTGTGAAGAAAAGGACACCCAGTGTGGGGGAACAGGGAGTAAAAAAAAAAAAGGAACCCTCCAAAGTTCACATGTAAAATTCAAAAAAAAAAAAAAAAATTCCTCGTACTGGGCGAGGAAAGGAAGAGGAATGGTTAGAGAAAATTCTGCAAACTGCTAACAATGGAAGCGGGCCCTGCCTTGTCCCCAGAAGCTGGGCTCAGCCAACGGGCTAAGGCCAGGGCCACCCCTCAAATGGAACCCCGCTGGGGAGCAGCGGAGCAAGGGGGTCCTGGTCAGACCCACAGAGCCCAAGCAGAGGCCTGGCCGAGTCCCAGCCTCAGAAATGCGCACCCACACTCCACACACATGCACGCATTCACCCTGCCCCCAGCCCCCACCACGTCCTGCCTGTCACGTCCCCCAGGACTGAAGGGGACATCAGACACAGTCCCGTTGGTTTGAAAAATAAAAGGAATCTTATACTTCAATATTTCATTAGCTAAAAAAATGCTTTAAAAAGTATGTACAGAGGCTGGGGCCAGGGGGTAGGGGTGGGGGAGGGGGGCAAGGGCAGTAGCCCCCCAGCCTGCTCCCCTGACTTCTAGCCCTGGCCCTACTGCCTCTCATATCTTCATTTGTTTAAAAGCAAAAACGTCTACACACACACACACACACGCACGCACGCGCACACATACGCACAACTTCCGCGAGCCCAGGAAACCTCTCATTCTATTCGCAGAGACCTGTGGCCTGCCTCCAAGAGCCCCCCCACTTGGGACCTGCCCCTCTCAGGCCCCAGGGGACAGATGGGGGCAACAGAGGTGGACGCAGGGTGGGGGGTAGGGGAGAGAAGGGCGCCGGGCCCGCCACCGCCCACCACCTTAGGTCAATGGTGGAGTTCCTCTGAGCCTGGGTTCCCTCAGCTGTGAAATGGGTAGTCCCCTCGGCCTCGCCTACCCCAGCCCCCAGGTGCAGGGACAGACGAGGGAGTCAGGAAGGCGCTTTTGGAAACATGGAAGCACTGGGAGGTGGTGGCAGGAGGGGTCCTGAGAACCCTGGGGCCCCGGGCCTGGGGAAGGGGCCTTCCTGAGCCCCCCAGGCCGGCCCCTCCCCATACCTGGCCTGGTGAGTGGGGAGACCACTGCTGGAGGTTAGGGGAGGGGGAGCGCAGGCTCCCCAGCGGTGCCCGAGCATGCTAGAGAGGCAGCGCAGAGCTCGCACCGGCTGCTGCCCTCTCCTAGCCCACTCGGATGGTGGTCGGAGGGTGGGATGAGGAGGCAGAGGGGCTGGGAGCATGCAGCGCCCCCCGCGGGTCCTGGGGAGGGACAGACAGTAGCTCGTGACCAAGATGGTGGGTGGGTGTGATGGGGTCGGGTGGGGGGAGTGTGACGGCCCCGCGGGGAGGGTCCGGTGGTAGTTACTGGAGGGCCTCGGCCGAGGGGCCGGCCTCGCCGTCGTGGCTGGCCGTCTCAAAGCTGTGCTCCACGCCCATCATGTCCGGCTCTATCTTGCCCGTGTCGCTGATGAAGGTGGTGTAGGCGTCGCCCTCGGCCATGAGCACCTTGAGCTTGGGGATCCAGCTCTTCCGCACGACACGGCGGGCATTGGTGCACATGTCAGCTGCGATGGCGTTCATCTCGCTCTCCTTGAAGTTGGGAGCAAAGTTCTGGCAGTAGTCTGCGAGGGCGGAGCACACGGCTCAGGCAGAGCGCAGCACCGGCCTCTGACACCGGCAACACTCACCCGCATTGCACCTTAACCCCCCCCCACGTGCATGTGGCACCCCTGAACCCCCCTTCTGAGGTGAGAGAATGGAGGCCTCACAAGCCAGGAAGCTAAACCGCACCAGTCGGCTCCATGCCTGAGATCGGCCAGGTGTGGGATCAGAGAGGGTGCCCCAGTGCTCTTGAAAAACCTGGGTCATTTGCCAGAATTTAGGAATGGTGAGATTCCAGGTGAAAACCTAGACTTCCCTCCTGAAGATGGCTGGGGACTGGCTGCTTCATTGCTCCCATGACTACCCAAGGACCCTTCCCCTGCCCCCCACCATCTGACACAGGCTTACCTTCAGTGTCCACCCCCCCCCACCCCTGCAACTGTGAAGAAATCTGTAACCCATCCCAGTCCTCTTCCTAACAAGTTCAGACTCAGCCTCAGAATCCTTCTTAACATTAATCCCCACCCACCTATCAGGGTCAACAGCGAAGAGGACCATCTGCCTGCCCCAGACCCCACCCCAGCCTGACTCCAGACGGCCAGATACTCACATTTGACAGCGTGAAGGACGCGACTGTCCAGCGGTTTGCGGCTGGGGTTGTTGGAGGAAGAGCGGATGCCGGTGCCACAGCTGTTAGCCAGCGTGTTCCTGAGGTGGGGAGCATGGGTGTGGGGTGGAGTCAGGCCCTCTGGGGGGGGGGGGCAGCCGTCCTCCCCTCCATCTGGGCTCTGTGAGGGCCTCACCGGTCAAAGAAGGAAGCCAGGAGGCGCCGCAGCAGGACCTTGTGCCGCGTGCCCGCGCTGACGTGGCAGTTCATGAGCTGCGCCCTCGTGATGTACACATTGGTGCCTGGAGTGGGGAGCAGGAGGGTGGCCGGGGGCCCCAGACTGCCCCGTTCCCCACTTGGCCAAGCCCTGGCCTGGGCCCGGCCAAGACAACCCCTGACAACTCGCCCCGGCATGGCCTGGTCAGCGATCAGGAAAGGCCAGCTGGTGGTGCCACTGTCCACGGGGCACCTAGAGCGTGACGAGCCCGCTTGCGCTCGTGTGGCTTCTGCCCACACAACCACCTGGGCACCAGAAAGAACAGGCAGTGGAAGCTCACACCAAGGCAACCTGACACCGAGAGCCAAGATTCTTAACCACCATGTTAGTCAACCCTCCGAACACCCCACGAAGCCGCTCATCAGCCCGTGTGGCCAACGGTGCCCGTCAATGCTCATACCAGCCTCTGGTGTGGAAACCTGGAGGCCAGTCTCGGGCACGTATAATGCCAAGGGGGGTCAGCTGCCCTAGGGCAGAGCCAGCAGGTGGTAGCAGGGGTGGGGTTAGACCCCAAGTCCAGCTCCTAACCACCATCCCACAAGCCACTAGCTCAGAGGACACAGAAGCCCGACCCTGGGGCGAAGCAGGGAATCTGGGGAGGAAGTGATGCCGGCCCACCTGTCACCAGCTCCAGCTTCTCGGAGGGGTCACCCTCATCGTAGAGCTTGGGGTGACAGCGGTTGCCAATCTGGTTGATGAGCTCAGCCGGGAGAGACGCCAGGTCCTGCCGCACCCGGATGCGATTCCGGGACTCAGGGGCCACCTGCTCAGGGAGGGCCTCCACCTTCTCGGCTTTGGGGGCAGAGAGCAGCATGTGTTGCGGAAGGGGGCTGGCTGCGGGGGGGGGGGGGGGTGTAGGGGCAGGGAAGGGGTGGGGCGGGCAGGGCAGGCGCCTCACCTGTCTGGCCGACATTCATCATGCTGTACATGGTGTACATGTTACAGATCTGCCGGTACTGCTCGTCTGTGCCCTCCTCGCCAGCATCCTCCTCCTCGTCCTCCTCGTTGTGGTAGGAGCCAGGGCTGTCGCTGGTGTAGGCGCTTGAGGTGCCCGGGCTGGTCCGCTCTGACGTGCTGGGCCCACTCACCACGCCCCCTGCTGCCGCTGCTGCCGCTGTGGCCGCCGCTCCCCCCGCCGGCTGCCCAGTGCCAGCCCCTGCAGCCGCTGCCACCGCCACCCCGGCTGGCTGCGCCGCTGCCACCACTGGGGCCTGCTGGGGTGGCCGGTTGGCAGCCAGGTCCGGCGTGGAGAACTTGGCCATCTTGCGGCTGCCATTGCCACCGCCACTGCTGCCGCTGTCCCACAGCCGCTTGGCCACCGGCGTGCACTGCACGGAGTCCGACTCCTGCTGCTCCGTCTTGACGCGGGACACAAGGGGCAGCGGGGTGCCACAGGCCGGCCAGCTGGATGTCTGGGCCACGGGGCTCTGGGGCTCGGATGACGGGGCCTCCTCGGCGTGCAGGCCCTGCGAGTCGCAGCTGGGGGAGCTCACCTTGAGGAAGAATTCAGTGCCCTTCTCCATGATCTCCTGGATCTGCAGGAAGCCGGCCGTGTACATGAGCAGGAACTGGTCGCCCACATTCATGCTCAACCGGCCCGTGTAGCAGAAGCTGAGGATCCGCTGGAAGGACTGGGGCTGCACGGCGGCCGGCAGCTCCACCACCGCGCTTCTGCTGCTGTTGAACAGGTCCCGAAAGTAGGAGCTACTGGCGGCCAGCACCGCCCGGTGGGCTTTAAAGGCATGGCCCTTGACCACCACAGACACGTCACAGTATAGGCCCTGTAGCCGCTGCTCATTCAGACATTCCAGAATGCTGTTACCAAAGTTCGGGATCTCCATCTGCAGGGTCTGGGCCATGGCGGCAGCTGCACAGGGGACAGGGACAGAGAGACAGAGGGACGGGGTCAGGCAGCACACTCGGTGCCCCCCCGCCACTCACGAAGCTCACGTGCGGCAGGGAGACACGTGGGAGCAGACGTCCACATGGTGGGATTTGCCGTGGCGGTGAGAATTGCCGGCAGCCACCCACGCCTTTGGTCCCAGCACAGACTTGCCTCTATGACAGACTGTCCAATCAGGCATGGCAGCTCCAGGGCCGGGTGGCCACGGCGGCCCCTTCCGGTGGGGGTGTGGGGGCAAAAGTGTACGTACACATGTGTGTTTGAATACTAAATGAGTCAACACAGTGAAAACTCTGTGAGTGTTAGCCATCGCTAACACAGCACACACGGGGGAACTCTGAAGAGGACTGGCATCGAAATACCAAAGGGTCAGGGGCATCGGGGTCTTCGCACCGTGGCCGCAGTGCTGAGGACATGACCCCCCGATCACGTTGGCTGAATGACTAAGGGAGCACTCAGGGAACTCTGAGGCTGCACGAGGACAGCACCAGTCGGCAGGGAAATGCAAATGCAAACCACAACGAAACACCATTTCGTACCAGCTAGGCTGGAGAGAATCAAAAAGACAGACAACAAGTGTTGGCAAGGAGGAGATCGGAAGCCTCCTACACTGTGGCTGGGAATGTAAAATGGTGCAGTTGCTATGGAAAACAGTCTGGCAGGTCCTCAAGTGATTAAACACGAAATTATCATATGACCCAGCAATTCCAATCCTCAGAATTATACCCAGGAGAAACCAACACCTGTACCCACAGAAACACCTGTACGTGAGTGTCTAGGGCGCCACTCGCAAGCGCCAGAAAGACGGGAACAACCCAAACGTCCGTCAACTGATGAATGGCTTAAAAAAAAAAAAACCCCAGGTCCAGTCATATGATGGAATATTATTCACCCATATAAAGGAACGAAGCAGTGATACACACCATTCTAAGGGCAAACCTTGAAAACATGCTAATGCAAGAAGATGGACATAAGAACTGTGTATTATATGATCCCGTTTATGTAAGATGTCCAAAACAGGCAAATCCAGAGCCAAAAAAAGCAGACTAGTGATTGCCAGGGGCTAGGTGGGGTGTGGGGTAGCGAGCAGAAGGATGCGGGCGTTTCTTCTTGCCGTAACTTAAAATGGTCTAAAATTGTGGTCATGTGCACACAACTCTGAATAGATAATCGATCTTCGAACACCACGGGCTGGAACTGTGTGGGTCCACTTATACACAGAATTTTTTTCAATAGTTCAGGACTGCAAATGTATTTTCTCTTCATTATGATTTTTTTCTCCCCCCTCCCCTTTTCTTTAAAGTAATTTCTACACCCAAGGCAGGGCTCAGACTCACAACCCCAGGATCTAGAGTCGCCTGCTCTACTGACTGAACCCGCCAGGAATCTTATTATTTTCTTAGTAACATTTTTTTCTCTAGCTTACCTAATCACACAGAAGACATACAAGATACAAAATATGTGTTAACGGTTATCAGTAAGGCTTCTGATCATAAGTAGGCTGTTAAGTTCAGGGTGGGGGGACTTGAAAGTTGTATGTGCACTTTTGACCTTGCGTGCGCATTGGTGGGGGGCGTTAGTGCCCCTAACCCACTCGTCATTCAAGGGTCAACTGTACTGAAAACCATTCAACTATATGCTTTCAATGGAGTCCATGCTACGTGCAACTCAATAAAGCCAAGGAAGGAGATAAGAAAAAATTCATACTTGTCATGAATACTGTGGTTCCTTTGAATTTTGAACCTAGTGATCCTACTGCTTATTTACAAAAATAGATAATATTGGGGTGCCTGGGTGGCTCAGTGGGTTAAAGCCTCTGCCTTTGGCTCAGGTCATGATCCCAGGGTCCTGGGATTGAGCCCCACATCGGGGTCTCTGCTCTGTGAGGAGTCTGCTTCCCCTTCTCTCTCTGCCTGCCTCTCTGCCTACTTGTGATCTCTGTCAAAATAAATAAAATCTTTAAAAAAAAAAGATAATATCTCTATCTCAGAACAGAGTCTGCTTGGGATTCTCTCTCCTTTTCCCCCTCCCCCACTCTCCCTTTCTCTAAAATACACAAGAATAAAATTAATCTTTAAAGAAAAAAAAAAAAGGAGGGATGTCTGAGTAGCTCAGTCAGTTAGCATCTGCCTTTGGCTCAGGTCACAATCTCAGGGTCCTGGGATGGACCCCATGTCAGGCTCTCTGCTCAGTGGGGAGAGCCTGCTTCTCCCTCTCCCTCTGCAAGCCACTCCCCCTGCTTGTGCTGTCAAATAAATAAAAAAATAAAATAATAGTAATTTTAAAAAATAAAAATAAACTAAAAAAATAAAAAGGAACTGTCCGTGACCCTGCGCAGTGAGCGGAGGCACCTGTCAAATGTGAACTTCTGCTTCACAGCCTATTCCATCACTGCACATTCCAGCACATTCCAATCCAGAACTGGGCATGTCCAATAGTCTGAGTGCCCTCGTAAAAGGGCTCTGAAGGACAATGTGGCTTTACGACTGTACCCATGGTAAAAGTGAGTCCCCTGCAGTTCTATAAAATACAGGAGGCAGTGGTCCTGAATGGGCAGGATGGGTATGAGAAGAGTTGGGCTGGTGAGGAGAAAGGAGGAAAGCATGTGTGCAAAGGCCCTGGGGCAGGTACCAACGAGAGACCCCAGCTGTTTCCCCTCATTCCCAGATTAGCTTTCATGCGTCTTTCACATTTTCCACTCACTAGTGAGTCCCTCCTGAGCCGCCTCCACAGGCTGAACACTGGGACACAGGGGCCCTACCAGACTCAAATTATGCTGCACAGACTCATGGGCAAGTGCCAGCTCCAGAATCAACTCCCTCCTGGGAGCATGAACTCCAAATCTCTACTTGTCCATTTGGAAACAAATGTTGCTAAGGCCAACCCTATCACACAAATTCAGTCTGTCCTCTTGAACTTGCTGCATGTAGTGGAACCCTGAGACACCAGCAGGCCCCACCCCTCCCAGCACCCATGCTTCCAAAGAGCTGACCGGTGCCCTGCAGGAAGTTCTCTGAACCCTCTTAACAAACCTAGGGGGCCAATTTCATACTCCCAGTTCTCAGATGGGAAAACTGAGGCCACGGGGAAGCCAAGAACTGTTCCAAGGTCACTGGTGGGTAAGTAATAGGGACAAGATTCTGTGTGGGCACTGAAACTTGTGATTTCCCTTGGGTATGCCCTCTGCCTCCTTGTCATCATCAAAATCACGGTCACTGCCAGAAAAAACAATTTAGGGGCTAGGCGGAGACAGGGACTTTCCCATCAGAAGACAGCCCACTTCTTTCAAGGGCTCAAACTCAGTGCCAGGTGGGCTACGAGCTGACCCTCTGTGTGGAGACAGGAGAAACTGAGGCACTCAGAGCAGGCAAAGGACAGAATCCAGAGAGCCCGCTCTAGGGGACTCACAGCCCCAACCCAACTCCCAAGGCTGCCAAAATGAAGCTGCGGCAGGTACTGGGGCCCAAGTGACAGAGTCAAGGAAGTCAAGGGAAAGGTTAGCTCCCATCCCTGAAAGAGACCTCTAGACCCCCAGTTTGGAAAGCTCATACCGGAAGGGGGAGGACCAAGGCAGGAGAGGCCGGCAGTGGAGTCAGAGCAAAGCCCAACACCACACCTCGTTTCAGACGCCAATTCATCCCCTCTGTGCCGTGGTTTGTTCATCTATAAAATGGGGACTAATTTACCCAATCCACCCCGATAAAACGCAAGGCACGGGGGACAAGCTCTAAAGAAGACTGGCTATCCCCACATGCTGAGGTCTGGTGGGGGGAGAGACAAAGGGAGTGATACAGCCAGGAAGAGTGTGTCCCTGAGGGGCGGACTGGGAGTGAGGGACAGAGCAACCAACAGTCTGGGGCACGAAGGAGTGAGGCGCAGCCTGGAGACTCCCAGGAGGCCGGTGTTGGCTTGAGGCTGGGAGTACAGGGGCAACGGGGCTGCTGGGAAGGGTGTGGACAGGGGGTGCCTGCCCTGGTGAGGACAAATGTTTCTGAGGGAGCAGGGGGGAGCCTGAAGCAAGAGAGGTGCAGGCCCAGACCATCCTGGGGAAAACTGGCAGGAGCAGTGTGGAGAACGGAAACAGGTGAGAAGCTGAGGGCTGGGCTAGTGGTGGGGGCAGGCGGCAGTGGCAGGGATGGGAACAGAGAGGACAGTCAGATCTGTGAGTGCGTGGCTATGAAGAGGGGGCACCACGATAAGAATAAATGACTCCAGGGGCGCCTGGGTGGCTCAGTCATTAGGCGTCTGCCTTTGGCTCGGGTTATGATCCCGGGGTCCTAGGACGGACTCCCTGCTTAGTGAGTCTGTTTCTCCCTCTCCCTCTGCTCCCCGTGCTTGTGCGCCGTCAGAAAAACAAATAAATAAAAACTCTTCGGGCGGGGAGAGCGCAGTGGAAATAAAACAACTCCAATTTGGGATGCGGCAGCTGGTGGGGGCTGCAGGGGGCACTCTGAGGAGTGCTCCCAGCTGTGGTCCTCATGCCAGGTGCTGCTGCAGGAGCTATCCTTGGGGTTCCCTCGGGGGGGGGGCGCTAGTACTGCCCCACTGGATAGGTGGGGGCCGAGAGACAGTCCTCCTCTTTCCCCGACAGCCAGCCTGCAGGGCCTGGCCCCTCACTGGGAAACTGGCACAGGCTGGCCACTCAGGGCAAGCTCAGCCGCAGGAACGCTGATGTCCCTGTGTTAACAAGAGGGAACACGCACAGGAAGGGGCTCCCGAGGGCGACAGCCACTCCACATTCAGGCTGGGATCCCCCAAGCCTTGTGAACCCCAGTCTCAGAGCCCAGCACCCAGGGCTTTGAAGCCTTTGGGAGAGGGAGGGAGACAACTGGTACAAGAACTCAACCAGTCAGTGCCCAGGAACCACCCCCCCGCCCCCACAACAGTGCAGGGGAGGGGGGTGGCAGGTCTTGAGTTGCAGAAACCCTCTACGGCCCTCCTACCCCTGCAAGGACAGGGGAAAGCAAGGCCTTGGCTGGTTTCAGAAGCACAGTGACAGGCTACCCCCAGGTTCCCCTCCTTCTGCTCATCCCTGGGCAACTCCCCCAATCCGGTCCTCTGGACTCCGAAGGAACAGCTGCCCTGACTCTACGTGAAGCCCCATCCCACACCAGCCCGGGCCGGGGGGATGGGGGGCAGGGAGATGACGACCGCGGAGCCCTCATGGGCTCCCAGAAAAAGCAGGTCTAAAGTACTAGGTACCTGGCCTGGGTCAGGGTCACCTGCTACCTAGGGAGAGATGTGATGGAGCCAAGAGTTGGGGGTCTCTAAAGCATCCTACAATTCCATCCCCGGCAAGCAACTGCACGGCTCTCCCACCCCAGCCAGGCCTTTGGCCAAGCTGTGCACGCTGCCCGGAGTCCCCCTTTCCTCTCATTGCCCACATCCTCCTCTTCCACCCTCCGTCACCCCCGGCTCTGAGAATTCTCAAGACTAGAGACACCCCCCCTCTGCACGCTCTCCCCAGAGCCCTTATGCTTACCTCTGAGAACACTGAAACCCACTTGATTACAGACTCCCTTAAGCACAAAACCATTCAAATCCTCTCTCCTCAGAAGCTGGCATATTAGCCTGCCCATCTTCTGGGGTCCTCAGACCCCCCCCAGGGAAGCAGCAGCAGCCAGCCCTAAACAGGGCCGAGTGGGCCCTCCTAGCATCGTTAGTGTCCTGGTCACAAATATGAGAAGGTCTCCCAGTGCGATGCAAGGGCCCAGCGCACGGTTTCCATGACCTCCCAAGTCACTCAACAAATATTTGCCAAGTGCCTGCCTGGGGCATGAAGAGCCTGGGAGCCTGGGGGCAGGCCAGGCCTGAGACAAGGCCAGCCTCCCAGGGCTCATGGTCCCATGGGGAACATGGCCATACATTCAGAGTCACACAGATCAACGTGCTGCATACCTGGGCCTCGGACTGTGCCCAGAAGAGGTGACATTAGAGCTGGTATCTGGCGGCGGGGGGGGGGGGGGGGGGCGAGGGCGCAGATCTAACGAGAAGTGGTGGAATGGGAGCACAGCCTTCAGTGTACTGGGAAGTTGTGCAGAGCCCTGAGGGAGAAGCAGCCATGGTCCTTCCAGAAACTGAAGCTAAGTAAAAGCCGACACTGAGCTCTATCCTTGGTCAACCTCTCTCCTCCCAGGGATCAAACCCAGACTCAGGGCCCTGCTCTGGACCAAACTGTGCCCTTCACCCTGATGCATATGTTGAAATGCTAACCCCCAATGTGTCTGTATTTGGAAATACAGTCTTTAGGGGGTAATTAAGATTAAACAAGGACATGAAAGTGGGGCCCTCGTCTGCTGGGACTGGTGTCCATAGAGAAGAGAGAGACGTTTCTCTCTCTGTGAGCATGCACACCAAGGCCCTCTGGACCTGATCTCGGGCCTCCAGCCCCGACAACCTTGAACAGTGTCTGTTGCCTGAGCCATCCCGTCTGTGGTGTTTCTGTCATGGCAGGCTGACTTGAGAAAGGCTGGAAGTTCCATCCACTCACGTCCAACTCCCCCACAGAGCCCTGGGCCTGGACTGCCTGTGGATGTCCTAGATACCAACTCTGCCCCGGTCCGCCAGCCGTCACTTACAGCAGCTCCAGCCCTCCTCGCTCGGGGCAAGACCCTCAGACTCGACCCCAAACTCTTTCAAAACCAGTTTTCACCGCCAGCTCTTGGACTTCCCAACACACTGTCCCCGAGATAGCCGCAGCTCTTCATGTCCTCCCAGTCATAACCTGGCTCGAGCTTCCCAAGACAACCTCTCCCAACCCCGACCCTGCGCTTCTCTGGCTTGACCTTTCCTCGCTGGCACTTCCCACCATCCAGCTACCCAGGTGTCTTCAGCTTTGTGTCACCTCCACCTGTGTGCGGTGCCTGCCTCTCTGGTTCACACTGCGGTGTCTGCTACCCCTAGACCAGATCAGCACACAACGGGTGCTTAATAGTTGTTTGTGGAATGAAGAATTATTGTTACTACCAACCTCACTCCCTGTTTGGTTCCACTTTAACATGACTCCAACAGTGGGCCTCAGAAGAGGTCGGCCTGGAGTGCCATCCACACCTCGGGGGGCATCCTCAGGGCCAGTGTGGAGGGGGCTGTGCAGATGGGTGCCCTCCTCTGGCGGCCGCACCAGCTGGGTGGCCTGCAGTCAGGGTCCTGCTCTGGGCTCAGCATGGATTCCCACCAACTGCTCACACCACTGCGGGATCACGCTGGGGTATGGCAGGCTTGAACCGGAAGTGCTTGTGTGGCTGGGTGATTCCTGGGAGTGGGGGTGGAAACTGCCAGTGGTTTGGAAAGGGAGCCCCACATTCCCCGGGGAACAGAAGCTAGGGGTACAGGTGTCTGCCACCACCACAGACCACCCTTCCCACTGACCTTCCAGGGAACCAGTGAGCTGCCCGGGGACATGCAAGCCAATTAAGGGAAACCACCAACTCCAGCAGAAGGACCAAAAGCCCTTGGGAAGCCCCCCACTCCTTCATGCAGCTCAGCATGAGGTCAGAGTAAAGGGCGGTGGGGGACACACCTCCCTAGGCTGTTCAAGGAGCCTTCCTGGCCCAGAGCCATTTGGACCCTCTCTAGGAGCTGAACGGGGAGGCAGCTTAAGTAAACATTTGCTAGCGAAGAACAAAGCATTATCTGACTGTACAGATCCTATGTCAGCATCTTTTTAAAAACTTTTTATTTATTTTTTGGGGGGTAGTATCTACACCCAACGTGGAGCCCGAACTCACGACCGCAAGGTTAAGAGTCCTGAGACTCAGAGTCGCATGCTCTTCCAACTGAGCCAGCCAGGGACCCCCCGCCTTACAGTTGACATTTTAAAAGTATGTGCACATTTAATTCATTTTCTTTTTCTCCAAAAAGCTGCCATTAAACCCACAGCAGGTGACAGGACTGTGACAGGGTGATAGCCGGCAATTAGCATCGCCCCTTCAGTGCGTGGCACCTGGCAAGGGCTCCATGATACTTCTCGCTAGTTTCTGAGGTAGAAATGACTCTTCCCGCCATTTTCTGGGTGAGGAGAGCAAGGCCCAGGATGGCACTGAGGTAGTGTCTGGCTCTTCTCCCAGAGTCCAGTGGTAACAGCAGCTGAGGCTTCCTGACCACGGCTGGCCCATACCAAGCTCACACTCTACATGGTCCCATCACTCCCCAAGGCATGCAGCCACTGCGACCAGACCCATTTTGTGGATGGGAAAACTGGGGCTCAAAGAGGCCAGAGTCAAGAAGGGAAGCCAAGACAGGCCAAGGCCAGAGATGGGGCTCTTTGTCCTCACTGGATGTGTCCTCCCCAGAAATGGGGTGTTGGGTGCCCTCTGAGGGCCAGACAGGGTGCTGGTCCTTCTGCTGCTCTGGGAGTGGCCTTCTCCTCTGCCCAGCCTCCCGCAGCCACTCTCCACCCTTCCTCCCCTCCCTGCCACCTCCATGGAACCAGCAGTCTAGCCCAGTGCTTCTCCCTCTCCCCGCCCACTCTCTTGCAGCCCTGGGGAATCTGGCCTGTCTGCAGCAGCTCCTCAGAGAAGGAGATGGGCAGCAGCCCTCCCCCTCCCCACTGGCCCACCTTCCTGAGTTAACACCCTAATCCACGCGTGAGCCTTCAGACTTGAAGGACCCCGTGGCAGCAGCCACACCAAGGGTGGTGAAGGGAGCATCAAGCGTGAAGGCCCTGAGGGGACACCTGCGCAGCCCAGGAAGGAGGCTGGCAGGGCTGCTGGGCACGTGGCTGCTGGGATGGGGCTTGTTGACATGTGCTGGGAGACCATGGGGGGGGGGTGGCGCTCTCAGCAGGGCTTGAGAATCCGAATCCTTTTATCTTACCTGAAGCTCAAAGCTTCCTGCTTAGAATTCGGCTCCCCTTCCTCTACACTGCCAGAAAACATTCACCCACAGCAGTATGTACCCCCGACATCAGTGTTCCCTACTATAAAATGGACTGAACGGCGGCACCTGCCACATAAGGCTGTTTCAAGGATTAAACCAGCAAGTAACACGGGTGGACTGATGCTTACCCTGGGACGGGTGCCCAGTAACACCAGCTGTGATTATTAGTTATGTCCCCTTCTGTTTGCCCCCGAAGCCCCTTGCAGTCTCAGACAGCAGCGGAGACATCCTACAGCACTTGCCAGCTCCCGGAACCTCATGCCATTTCGTGATAAATCGAGCAGTACTTCCTGGGGGCTCCCCACCCAGTGACTTCCCAGTATCATCAAACACCCCGGACACCAAACTCGGCGTTCTTCCTGGTAACAATGTAACAAGGATCCCCTGACCTTGGCCCTGCAGCCACTGGGACTGAGCATTCTTTGGGGAGGGGAACCGCCCTGTACATTTTTTATGTTGCTGAATGGCATCCCTGGGCTCTACACCCACCAGAGGCCAAGACCAGCCCCAGCTGTGACAAATAAAAATGTTTCCAGACATTCCCCAAGCATCCCTTAAGAGGAGGTAGAATCATCCCTGATTGAGAACTACTTCTGCAGACATATGCCTGCCGGTCCCCACTATCAGAGGAGGAAATGGGAGATGCCAAGGTTACAACCTAGGCCCAGGGTGTCAGGGCCGAGCAAGTGGTGCGAATGGTGGGAGCAGACTGTCCATTAATACCATGTTTGCTCACCTTTACCCAACCCCTGCTTAGTTCAGAAAACAGAGTTGCTGTCCTCACAGAGGGCTCTCTCGGATCTCTCAAGGATGCTGAGGCCTTCACCAAAGGAGGCAGCACAGCAGAGATGGGACGACGACCACAGCCAAACACTGGACCCAGTCTGCAACCACCACCAGACAGGTCCCACTTCACAGCCTCTGCAGCTCGGAAGTCTCTCCGGGGGAAGATGGAGGGATGGCATTCTCAGCCAGGAGACCCAGAAGCAGAGGCAGGAGATGGGCCTGCTCGCTCCTGCTGGGCACAACAGACACCAAAGGCCTGGGGCAGGGGGGAAGGGATCAGGGTGATGAGGAGCAGGAAGGACCCGAGACAGAGAACAAAAGCTGTTCAAGCACTGCCGACCTGTCTTCAAGCCTGGGAAGGAGGTTCATCGTTGCCTCAGACACAGGCTCCCTTCTCCATCACTCGCTCTGGCACCGAACCTGATGAACTCCGAGTCAGACCTGGCTGGAGCAAACCCCCCCCCCCCCCAGGTTCTCCAAGACCGACAGAAACTCAGCCGTCCTCACAGCCTGGCTCAGGCCCCAGACTTTAAAAAGCCTGGATGCAGGCCAAGGGGTATGGACTTGCATCTAGGGGCAGTGGGGAGATCCAGGAAACCCTGAGACTGGGCGCTTTCCTGAAAATGGCACTAAGGGTCTTCATCTCCACACCAGGGTCACCCCTCACACAAGATATTTAGAGAACTTAGCAGAAAGCTGGCACAGGCTCAATAAAGGCTTTCAATGTGCTGTCCCCTCTGCCCAGAACGTTCGCTCCTCCCTGCCCCAGCTTCCCCCCACCAGGCTGACTCCTTCTTATTCAGGGCTCAGTTCTCCCACAAGCCTTCCCTGACCACCCAATTTGAAATTCTCCACTCCCCCCCACCAGGATATTATTCAGGACTGCTCCCTTGGCCCCAGCAGGTAGCCGACACCCTAGGGAAATAAAACTGTCCCACAGGTCCTTTTACTTGTAGTGCTTGCTATTCTGGCCTTCTCTGGTGCCCCAGGTCTGTGTGGCCCTACATCCTCACAGAAAAGTAGTTTTTGAGTGCCTTCTCTAACTCTAGGTGCAGCTAGGAGCCACTGCCCTCCTCTGCCATCCACACACCCCGGTCAGGAACCCACCACCCCCCCAGCCTCTGTGACCAGAGATAGCCACGCCCCGCCTCAGGACCCACTCCTGAGCCCCAGAAGCCAACCTAGGCCCAACCAAACAGGGAAAAAGCATCTTTAAGTGGGGCTGCAGCCCAGTTCCTCCCCCTCTCAGAGCCAGGAGGCCAGCCAGGGAGAGGAGGAGAGCAGGGCCCAGGTGGGGTCAGTTCTAGGAACTACAGGGAGACGGCGGGTGGGGGGGGCAGGGGGCGGGGGCAAGGAATGAGGGTTACAAACCAGGCCTGGGTGATACCACTTCACCCAGCAGTCTGTGGCTCTTGTCTCAGGGGCTCAAGATCCGAAATCTGTACCCAGGACACGATGGTAACAATTAGCCCAGGGAGAAGGAAAACTGTGGTGGTCTGACCCGGGACCAAAGAGGGGAAAAGACAACCACAAAACCAAAGCAAGGTGCAGCTCTGGAGCCCGGCCCATCCTCCTAACTGCCTCCCCTTGCGGGCCTACAGTGACCTCTGACCTCCTGGCTCCCAGAAGACCGGGTGGGGTGGGGGGCGTAAAATGAGATGTGACCAAGCCTCTGAGACAGAAGCTTCTGCTATCCCAGCCCTCGCGGACACACCAGAGTGTGTGGGACACCCCTTTGTCCACAAAGGTACAACCCTATCCCTTGGGATGGGCAAGAGAAAAGGCCTTGGGCACAGAATTCCCACCAGGCAATCCAGAACAGTAGGAGTTCCTCCGGTCATGCTCCTCAGAGGCCAGCCCAGGAGACTGTGGGTTTGAGCTGAGTGCCAGTCAATCCTGGTCTGCCAATGTCTAGTTGGGTGACCTGGGACAAGCCACCCGGAGCCCTCACCTTCCTCCTACCAGGGAGAGGACCTAAGCTGACCCAGTGGTGGTGAGCAATCAGTGAGCTCATCCTGGGGCCTGACCCAGGAAGAGCACCCCACAGGCAGAGCCCTGGGGCCAGTAGCCCCAAAGGCCTGGGCCAGGGTGTAAATACTGGTTTTGATCTCCTCAGTGGCCTGCCTTCACCCCATCAGGAGCATCCAAACACAATGAACAGAGCTTTATAGGCTCACCTCCCGGACTGGGAGGCCATGGTATAAGATGGTGCCTGTGAGGTCCCATCCCTTAGACTTGAGCCCCAAGGCTCTGCTCACAAAAAGTGAAGTATCAAGATACTCAGGTAAGGGCCGTTGGGTTGCCCTCTGCAAATACATATGCCCGAGATAGGTGTTCTAGAATTTCTCAAGCTGCCCACACAAACACCCACCGGTTGGGCCAGCACCTCGGAAAAGCCAGCAGAGGCTTGCCCAAAGGGTAGGTCAGAGAGCCAGAGCCTGAGTGGGATGAAGAAAAAAGACCCCAGACCTGGTCCAGAGGTAACACCTGGTGGGGGAAGAGGTGGCATGTGCCTTTTGATCACACTAGTTTCTCGGGACGCCCCATTCGCGTTTCGCGGCCACCAGCCCAGCGCAAAGGCGCTGCTTTCCCCCTCTCTCAAAGCTCCTACAGCAGTTCCTCAACCTACCTGATGGCCCCCGTATCTGGCCTCCCCCCGCCCAACACCTCTCCAAGCCCTAACCTCATACGACCCTTGCAAACATCTCTGGGATCTCCTATCAGCCCCCACCCGAACTAACTCCGCCCACACCCACCCTGCCCCACTTCCTGGGCTTCTCCTCAGCCGCCCCCAGGCTTGTAACCTGACCCACCCACCTCCTACGGCGCCCGGACACTACCTGCGAGTCGGCCCCTCCCCGCCCCCCCTCCGGGCCGTTTCCCTCCGGCCGCGCCACTCTCCCCTCCTCCCCCACTCCGCCGACCCAAAGCCCGACTCCTCCTTCCCCTCCCCCCCACCCCCGGCCTCCCCGGGCGCCTCCTCACTTTTCCTCCTCCGGCCCTCCAACTTCCCAGGCCTCCGGCACCTGCCCCGGCCCAACCTTGCGCCTCCCCAACGCCGAAAGCGAGGTGGGGGGAGGTCTGGGCCCGATCCCACCACCACCCCCAAACCCCACGGCCCGGCCCGGGACTGGACGCTCAAGGCCGCTAGTGAGGGCCGGGCCTCTCCGCACTCGCCGGTCCGGGCACAGTGCAGGTTGCGGACCCGGCTCCTTTTCTGTCAGAGGAGAGCCCCCCCAGCCCTCCCCGCTCAGCCCTCAGCCAGCCCTCGGATGCCCTCGGGCCGCCCCGGCGAGACGAGGCCGGAACCGGGCCTGGGGCGAGCCGCCTCACCTGCGCCGTGGCCGCGCTCCGGGGGCTCCCGGCGGGCTCCGCAGCGGCGGCTGGGGCCGGGCCTGGGCCCGGGGCGCGCCCCCCCTGCGCCGGGGCCTCGGCCTCCGCCTCCGCGGCCTCCGCGGCCTCCGCCTCCGCGGCCTCCGCGGCCTCCGCCTCAGCAGCAGCGGCAGCCGCGGCGGCCATTCATTGTGGGCCAGGCCGCCCCAGCCGAGCGCCGAGCGAGCGCAAGCCGCGCCGCCGCCGCCGCAACCCGGCCGGGGAGGAGCGGCCGCGGCCCCGCCCCCGCACCGCCCCAGGCCCCGCCCCCGAGGCGAGGCCAGCTGAGCGCCGAGAGGCTCCCCTCCTCCCATCTCCGTTTTCTCCCTCCATCTCCCGTTTTTTCCCCTTCGCCCTTCACGGTCTCCGCGAGTACCTTGGCTCTATAGGAGAGTTTGACTCCCGACCCTGCCACTTTCTACTTCCGCGACCCTGGACAAGTCTCTCTGCTTTTCGGAACATTCATTTCCTGTAAAACGAAAACAACAATGAATTCTACTTACTGTGCCAGGCACCGTTTTAGACTCTTTATGGGAATTATCTCGTTTAAACTTAACACTAACATTTTTAAGTCGAAATCATTACACACACACACTTTATAGAAAGGGAGGCACACAGAGATGAAAAAGACCTGCTCAAGATCACCAGTAGGTACGTGGTGGCATGTGTCAGGAATCAAACCCCGGCTCAAGAATCGACAATAAAAGTTAACGATTTTATGTATATGCCAAGCCAGATTCCGTTCTAGGCATTTAACCTGCACTAACTCGTTTAAAACTCACAACCACCCAGTAGCGAACGTTAAAAACTTCTGTCCATTTTGCAAATCGGCAAACTTAAGCATAGAGAGGAATAATAACAAGTTGTGAGGCGAGCTGGGACTGAGACCCAGGCAGTGCAGACCACTACGCTCTCCGCCTACATCAGTTAGAACCTACCCAGGGGTTACTACGTAAGAGGGGCTGCTTTGCACAGTTTCCAGGCATTCTGTAGTTTGATCTTTGCTCTATATTGGAAGCTAGCATTCTTATTTAGCAGGTAAGGAAAGTGAGGCCCAGAGAGTTTAAGTAACTTCCCAAGACCATGTGGTAGGACTGGGATTCAAACTCAATAAATCTAACTTCAGAGCCTTAATTGTTCCCGCAGAGTGCCCTGAAATAATGTGCTCACAGCACTCAATACACAGAAGCCGATCAGTAGGTGAATTTCTCCGCTTACCGCCCACTTTCTGAGCCTCACCTTCCTCATCCGTGAAATGGGGCGAGTGATGCGTCCCCTCCCGGGGGAGCCGAAGTGATTGAGGTTATCCACACTACTTTCCGAGCTTTCCGCTGTGCATTTTGATCCCGGCCACCCACTGTAGGTAGCATCACTGATTGGCTAACATCTATCATATGACCTGCCCTCCCACTGTGCCAACATGGCGACGCCCAGGTCCTAATCCGGGAAACGTGCACCCAGACTAATTCGGTCCTCTACACCTCGAGAGAGGGTGAGAAAGGCGTGGGCGACGCGGGGAAGGATACAGGTCGGGGTTGGGCCAGCTCGAAGGCTTCTGGCTTCTCAGAGGCCGGTCTCCCGAAAATGGGGTGTGGTGTCACCTTACCGAGGCCGCAGGGTCTTCTTAAACTTTATCGAGGTATAGGCCACCTGGCTCGAGGACACGGCTCTCTGATGCTCTTCCTGTGCCCTCCCCCACCCCCTCGAAACAGGCTTGGCGGGGAGAGGCTTCCGCGGCTGTCCCGTGCGAGAATCGTTCTGTGGCTAAGATTGACTCTCCGCCCCGCCTGCAGTCTCTATAGAGCCCGGTTTATGGAGGAACAGACGCAAGGGCTACGGAATCCGGGCGAAATGGAGAACGGGACCGAGCCCTGCGGAGAAGAGTGCGCATCCGAGGCTCAGGAGACCACGGTCACCGAGGGGGCCGCCAAGATAGCCTTCCCCAGCGCCAACGAAGTCTTCTACAACCCAGTGCAGGAGTTTAACCGGGACCTGACGTGAGCAAGGGCCTGGGGTCAGCTTGGCAGAGGGCAGTGGAACTGCAAGGATGAGGGGGTTGTGAGCTAACCGTCCGTCTTCTGCAGATGTGCTGTGATCACCGAGTTCGCTCGCGTTCATCTTGCGGCCAAAGGAATCCAGAGTGAGTCGAGGTCCAGTCTCCTGGTGGGCGGGGGTCACGCCGAGCTTTCTCCCTGCCCCGGCGCCTTTCGCTTAAAGTCCTGAAAGGCTCCAGCCACACAGCAGGCCCTGGCCTCGTTTCCTTCAGGCTTTCCCCAGGGGCTTTGAGAAAGATTTTCTTCCCTGAATTTCTGTTTCCTGAGAAATAGGGGGAGCTTTCTCAGGGGGAGCTTCACTGTCCCCTGACTTGTGCTTCTGGGTGGCTGCAGTCAAGGTGCCAGGTGAGAAGGACGTGCAAAAGGTGGTCGTGGACTTGTCAGAGCAAGAGGAGAAAAACGCTGAACTGAAAGAGGGTGCAAACCTGGCCCCGGAAGACCAACCTCGAACAGCTGCCGTGGGGGAGATCTGCGAGGTGGGGCCTGAGCACAGGAGGTGGCACCCCCAGAGTCCTCCAGTAATGGAGTGAGGAAGGCTCCTGTGGCGGGAGAGCTGTAGGAAGTGGGTGGTGGGGGCTCCTTGGGGCCCAGCAGAGGAAGGAGGGATCCATGTGAGCGGGGCTCCCTGGTTACTCCAACAGGAAGGCCTTCGAGTGCTGGAGGGTCTGGCAGCCTCTGGCCTCCGTTCCATTCGCTTTGCACGAGAGGTGCCTGGACTCCAGTCTGTGGTTGCCAACGATGCCTCTGCCCGAGCCGTGGATCTCATATGCCGCAACGTGCAGCTCAACGGTGTGGCCCACCTGGTGCATCCCAGGCAGGCAGACGCCCGGTAGGTTTGGGGCAGCTGAGCCTGATGGCTGGCAAGCTCGTGCTAGAAGAAGGCTGCCTGGTCTCAAATCCTAAGTCTGTCATATTCTTCCTCTGTGACCTCGGGAGGGTGCCTTAGTCTCTCTGAACCCGGGTTCCCTGTCTATAAAATGAGGATGTTAGTATTACAGGAGTTGCAATACTAATGCTGTGTTGATTAAATGAGATGATGCTTGTGTAGCCAGAAGTGTGGCATCATGGTTGCCGATTTAGACTCGACTTCCCAACCTCTGGTATTTGTACTTATTCAGACGCACCACGGGCACCAGCACAGGCGCAGATCTCTGGTCCACCATGTGCCAGGCAGCAGTAAACAAAACGGACAAAATCCCTGACCTTGGGGCATTCATATTCTAATTCTGGGGTCCTACAAACAACCACCTGTGGGGCCAGGTTTTTGTAGAGCCCACCAGCTAAGAATGATTTTGCATTTTTAAAGGGTTAAAAAGGGTACCACTTGCAGCCCACAAAGCCTCAAATGTTTACTATCTGATCCTTTACAGAAAACAAAGAGGTCTTTGCTATGAAAAGCATTTGCTTTCCTGGTTGTATTGAAGGCTGATAGGAGGGGCGCCTGGGTGGCTAGGTCAGTTAAGCAGTTAAGTGTTAAGTGCGGGGCCTCTGGATCCCAGGGTTTGGGGAAAGAGCCTTGCCTCAGGCTCCCTGCTCAGCGGGGAGTCTGCTTTTCTCTTCCCTCTGCCAGATGCTCCAGCTGGGGTGGGGCAGAGAGGGCTGGAGGAAGGTGGTGGATGGGCTGCAGTTTCAGGCTACACAAGATGGGAGAGTTTGCCTTTGGTCACTTACAAAGGGAGCTAGCTATCCTTCCAAATCCATATTTGATTACATGAGTTAATAGAGCTATAAGCTGCTTGAAACGCGGCTGGCTATCCTTACTGTGATTGCTACACAGGAGTCCACCAAGGCCCAGGGAGGAAGAGTGATGCAGTTAGCAAATGGGCCAGCCAGGATCTGAACAGAGGCAGCTGGCCCCTCAGTGCGGGCCAGAACGGTTGCACCGAGTGAGAGAACACTCATAGGGGACGGAGCGGGTCCCTGGGGCAGGGCGCTGAGGACCTGGCCTTCTCGCCCCCAGGATGCTGATGTACCAGCACCAGAAGTTGTCAGAGCGGTTTGACGTCATCGACCTGGACCCCTACGGCAGCCCTGCCCCCTTCTTGGACGCTGCCGTGCAGGCCGTGAGTGAAGGAGGTGAGGCCACGCTGCTGCAGGGGTGGAGAGCCTGCCTCGCGGTGCTGCGAGGGTCCTCACAGCTCGGGCCCCCCTCACAGGGCTGCTGTGCGTGACGTGCACGGACATGGCAGTGCTGGCGGGCAACAGCGGGGAGACGTGCTACAGCAAGTACGGGGCCATGGCCCTCAAGAGTCGCGCCTGCCACGAGATGGTGAGGGCGCTCCCCAGCCTCTGCCACCCGCCCCGCAGCCGCTTAGCTTCCTCCCGGTTGGTCCCAAGACGTGGATGACACACATGTCTACAACCAGCGCAGCCCTAAGAGCCAGGGCTGCCAGTTCCGGTCATCTAGGGGTGCTGGGGTGTTGCCCAGGGTAGGAACCGGTGCTTCGGTCATTTTTCCCCCCAGTATCGTCTGTTTTTAACAATTTTCCAAAATTGCTTTTTAAGTCAGTTTTCAGGTCTGGGTCTGGCTTTGGACTCACATCCTAACTTTGCTGGTGTCTTTGGACAACTAATCCCCTCTTTCCGGGCCTCAGTTTTTGCATCTGTGCAATGAGCATGATGGTGGGTGATGGGTTGGCACGGGGATTCGAGAAGGCAGGGGCTGCCTGCGGGCGGCCATGGGCTGGAAAGGAGGATGTCTCGTCTTTGTTCCTTAAGGGTTCTGTCATCAGGTCAGTCTGGGAAGCTGGAACCCTGGTGTTTGGAGCACATCGTACAGCTCAGGGCCTGCGGTCAATGATAATCAGAATACACTGGGCTCAGGGGCCCGTGCACCCCTTGATTTTGTGCTACCCCTAGCAGGGCCCTAAAGAGACACAGACTGTCCCAATTTCGTAGATGAGGGAACAGAGGCATTCCCTTGGCAAGGGTCATGCCGCTAGGACATGTGGGACTGGGCTTGGGCCTGAGGGGGCTGTAAGCCTCCAGGGTAGCGGGGAGGCTGTGGTCTGGGTGAGGCTGATGGCCGAAGCCCATTTCCCACCCCCCAGGCCCTGAGGATCGTCCTGCACAGCTTGGACCTCCGAGCCAACTGCTACCAACGCTTTGTGGTGCCGCTGCTCAGTGTCAGCGCTGACTTCTATGTGCGCGTTTTTGTCCGTGTCTTCACCGGCCAGGCCAAGGTCAAAGCCTCAGCCAGGTTAGTCTGGGGCAAGGAAGAGTGATGGATGGAAGGAAGCAACAGGACATTTTGGGGTTTGGGGGGGTCATGCTCCCGCCCCAAGGAAATGGGGTTCTGATGGGGATGAAGTTAGCCTGAGGGAGGCGTCGGAGTGTGGTGATCATGCTGGGAACTTAGGGGTGCCCCTGCTCCCCAACAGCAAGCAGGCGCTCGTATTCCAGTGCGTGGGCTGTGGGACCTTCCACCTTCAGCGCCTTGGCAAAGCGTCAGGAGCCTCTGGGGGCCGGTGAGCAAGGGGGAGCCGGGCAGGAAGGTGAAGATGGGGCCTCCCAGGGTCACTGCCTGCCAACCACTCCGCTCTCTGCAGGGTCAAGTTCTCTGCAGCCTGCGGTCCCCCTGTCGCCCCCGAGTGTGAGCACTGTGGGCAGCGACACCAGGTGAGGCAGGGTGGGGGAAACGAGGGGGGCACTGGGGTCGCGGCTGTCTTGCCCCCTCCCCTCTGGCCGCTGTGTGTCTATAGCTTGGCGGTCCCCTGTGGGCAGAGCCCATCCATGACCTGGACTTCGTGGGGCGTGTCCTAGAGGCTGTGAGCACCAACCCTGGCCGCTTCCATACCGCAGAGCGGATCCGAGGGGTCCTGAGCGTCATCACTGAGGTGGGGGGCCAGGCCGGGGTGCGGATGGGGGTTCCCCACCTATACCTGGCCATCCTTCCTCCGTCCGCCCCACATCCACCCTGTCTGCACTCGCAGGAGCTCCCGGATGTGCCTCTCTACTACACGCTGGACCAGCTGAGCAGTACCATCCGCTGTAGCACGCCCAGCCTCCTGCAGCTGCGGTGAGCACCCCCCGGGCATGGGGCCTGAGCCTGACCTCGGGGGGCCACTGGGCAGGTGCAGCCCCTCTCAGACCAGGGTCTCCTGAGAAACGGAGACTCAGCATGCCCGTGTGCAGGTGCTGAGAACAGGGCATGGAGGCCACCAGCCTTGGCAAGGGGGATGGGCTTACGGTTCAATAACCGGCATCACACAAGCCACGTAGACACCGCGAACCATTTAGCTGCACCAGTCCCATCGAGGGGGCCCAGCTTCCCACCCGAACCTACCCCCCCGGCCAACCGTGGCCCCTCTTGGTCCACAGGTCGGCCCTTCTCCACGCTGGCTTCCGGGTCTCACTCTCCCACGCCTGTAAGAACGCCGTGAAGACAGATGCCCCCTCTTCAGCCCTCTGGGACATCATGCGCTGCTGGGTGAGTGCTGGCCTGGCCAGAGTAGGGATGGGAGCGCCAGACAGTCAGGCCCAGCGTCCCCTGATCTCTGAGCTTTTCCTCTCAGGAAAAGGAGTGTCCGGTGAAACGGGAGCGCCTGTCCGAGACCAGCCCGGCATTCCGCATTCTCAGTGTGGAGCCCAGGTATGGGCTCTGCCAGGGCTGCCCGTAGGCAGGGGAAGCTCCCGTGTGCGCGGACAACACGGATGCCCCCCCACAGCCCCGTGCTCATTCAAGTAGGATCCAGAATCTTCCCACTTGCCCTCCCCTTCTGCCCCCACCCTGGTCTGGCCGCATCACTGCCCACCTACCCCAGAGCTGTCGTCTCTGTCCCCGTCCCCTGGCCGCCCCGCTTGCCCCTGCCCCATGCCCAGCAGCCAGGGTAACACCTGTGAGCCCCTGAGTCCGCTCCCCCTGTGACTCCCACCTCACTCACTAGTGCAGGCTTGGCACCATCCGGCTGCGATCTCCTAGGCCCCCTTTGTCCCCTTCTCCCCACCTCCCTCCCTCCGGGCCTCCTCGCTCAGACTCGCCAGGCACAGCCTTTATGAGAGCTGTTCTCTCTGCCTGCACTGCCTGTCCCCGGGTCCCCTGATGGCGCTTCCCTCACCCCCTTCACTCTGCCCTGCCCTGCATGCCTTTCCCCGCCCCTACCCCTGGGTCCCCTGTTCCGCTTGTCTCAGAACTCTTACTTGTACCCAAACACAACGGGATTTGCTTGTTTCCGGTTCGTCCCGTTGTCTCATGCACTGGAACACTGGCTTCACCAATGGCAGATTTTAGGCACACAGTAGGCCCTTGATAACCGTTTATTTATTTATTTTTTAAAGATTTTATTTATTTGAAAGACAGAGATTACAAGTAGTCAGAGAGGCAGGCAGGAAGAGAGGAGGAAGCAGGCTCCCCGCTGAGCAGAGAGCCCGATGTGGGGCTTGATCCCAGGACCCTGAGATCACCACCTGAGCTGAAGGCAGATACTTTAACCCATTGAGCCACCCAGGCACCCCTTGATAACCATTTATTAAATGGCTGGGGGACCTGAGTCTTCCCAAAGCAACGTGGCACCACACAGGTTGGCAGGCAGTCTGTGCTCACCCGCGGGCACCTGCCCCTCAGCCCTGACTCCTGCCTTCCCAGGCTGCAGGCCAACTTCACCATCCGGGAGGATGCCAACCCCAGCTCCCGCCAGCGAGGACTCAAGCGCTTTCAGGCTAATCCTGAGGCCAACTGGGGCCCCCGGCCCCGCGCCCGGCCGGGGTGAGTGAGAGCGTTGTGATGGTGGGGCTTGTCCAGGGCAGGGGCAACGCAAAGGCCAGATGGGGTCCCAGCTCCTCCTCTCCCTGCACAGGGGCAAGGTAGCTGGCGGAGCTATGGAGGAGAGACGCAGGCTGCACCAGAATAAGAGAAAGGAGCCAGCAGAGGACCCAGTCCAGCGGGCTGCCCGGCTCAAGACATTTCCCTGTAAAAGATTCAAGGAGGTGAGGCACCCCTACCTCCCCCTGCAGCACCCAGGGATTCCCCCCCTCCCAGCAATAGCTCAAGGCCAAGGGGCAGGTGGGTCTGGGAGACCTGGGACAGGCGAGATGTGGAAGTGAGTTCCCCATCCAGGAAAAGGACCCTGCAGAGGCTGCTGAGCAATGGGCCAGGCTTCACATACCCCATCCTCCCACCAGGGCACCTGTCAACACGGGGACCAGTGCTGCTACTCCCACAGCTCCCCAGCACCCGAGGACACTGCTGACGTGGCCCCCGGTGACCGTCCAGAGACTCCTTACCAGAACCCACCTGGGCCTGGCATGGCCAATGGTCCAGGAGTAGACTGAGCCAATAAAGAGACGTCATCCCTTCGACTGTCATTTGTGTGAATGAGAAGGCCGCCTGGGGTCTGTCCATCTTGGGGGCCCTGCCCGTCCCTCCAAGTGACACGTCTGGAGTCTCTTCCTCTCTCCATCTTTTTTTTTTTTTTAAGATTTTATTTATTTGTTTGACAGACGGAGGTCACAAGTAGGCAGAGGGGCAGGCAGAGAGAGAGAGAGGATCCCCGCTGAGCAGAGAGCCCAATATGGGGCTTAATCCCAGGACCCCAGGATCAGGACTTGAGCGGAAAGCAGAGGCTTTAACCCACTGAGCCACCCAGGTGCCCCTCTGTCCGTCTTTTTTAACTGCTTGGGGAGCCCTGGGATTCTGGGGGTTTATCCTTGCCTGACCCAAGTGTCCGTGTTTCTCTCTGGGGTGTTCTGTCTCGGGGGCACGCCTGGAGCGGACTCTCTGCAGCGGGAAGCCCTGGGCCACCCCATTGCTGATCCCTGCAGTTCCCAAGGCGGCCACGGGGCGGCAGCCGTGTGCTCGTGCCCTTGGAGCCTTTACCCCGCCCCCTCCACTCCCGCCCCCCGCCCCACGTACGCACACTGCCGGTCCTGCGGATGCAGACGGGCTCTCCAGTCACCCAACCCCTACCCTGACCCGCGTCGCCGCCTGGTTTCTCTGGCGGAGCTCCCCACGGGGCCGCGGGGGCGGAAGCCGGACCGGAACCAGGCGCCTTGTGCATCCGCTCCAGGCCAGGTGCTTCCTGCTCTGCGGCCCCTTGGGCGAGCGCACTGAGACCGCCTGCTGCTTCCCCTCGCCTGCAGTTCGGAGGGTTAGGAGGGTTAGCAACGTTAACGGAGAGTCTTAGGGCACAGCCCCCACCCCCAAATGGCAGCTGTGGGGCCTTCCCAGACACCTTTCTCTTTGCTTCAACCCCATCTGTAAAATGACCCTAATTCTAGAACCTTGCTTGTAGGGGATCATCAGCGAACGCACAGGCTCAGAGGAGCCCTTGGTGGGGCTGCTGGACCGTTGGTGGTGGCCTGGTTCCCTGGCCCCACCAGATTCCTGGGAGGGCGGTGGCGTCATCGGGGCAGCTTCTGCTGTCACCCGGATACATCTGAGGCAAAAGCCTGACTGGCCCCAGTGGGAAATCCCTGGAGGAAGGGACAGTCTCGTCCCTGCTACGAAGCTATTCCGGGACCCCCCCCTTCGGTGAGGCCAGGCCGGTGAGGAGCTCCACCCCCACTCCCAGATACTTGCCCAACGCCTCTTTATCACTATCCTCCTCTGCACCCCCAAAATGGCCTATGATGGGGGAGGAGGGCCAGAGGCCACCAGGTTGGGGCTCTGTGCTCCTGTGGCCTAGAAGATCTGCATCCTGTGGGGACACGTCAGGGACACCTATTGTGAACTTGGCCAGCCCTGGCACCCTAGGAAGTCTCTCCCAGCGGTGGTACTTCCTCTCATCCTCCTGGGCCTGGAAAGCTGGTGTGGACAGCAGGCCTGGGGGCCCAGGACACTGGCTGCTGCTGGACGCCCAAAGGCAGGCTGTAGGAACTGCCTTCCTGCCAGTGCCCCCAACCGGGGTGGGGGTGGTGCATAGCCCCGGAGGGGTGGCGTAAAAAGAGGAACCAAGCAGGGTGAGGAGGAGCGGGAGGGGGCCCCGGGTCACGAGTCCCCCGCTCAGCCGGAAGGGGCTCTCCTCCACCCCCATCAGCACGGACACTTGGGCCAGGGCTGTTCAAAGCCAGAGGCAAAACCCGAGCGATACTGGATGCCGCATCTAACCTGCCTCGGTTTCCCCTCTGCGTGCAGCCGTGTACCTCACTCCCAGCTGTGTAGTGGGTCGGGGTCCTCAGAGGTCCCGGGGGACCGCTCGGTCCCTTGCCGGCCGGGGGCGGGGCTGTGAGGCCCGCGCTCGGAGATCCCCGCCCGCCGGTTTCCTCCGGGGTCAGCCCGGCTCCTTATCAGGCGCGGCCAGTCGGCCAGGCTCTTATCTGTGCCGGTCCAGCATCCTCCGGCGCGGCCGGGGGTGAGAGGGAGGAAACTGGGCCGCCGGGGGCGGGGAGAGGGCGGGCCGGCCGGGAGCTGCTCACTTTCCCTCGAGGGATCCACGCCGCCTTTGCCGCGGCCTTCGGGAGCCCGGGAAGAGGCGCGGCCCCCACGCCGCTGCCGGGAGGGGGCGGCAAGCTCCCAGCGGCCGTGAACGCAGAGGCGGGATCGGATCGGGGCCACGGAGCCTGGCCTGAAACCCAACCGCATCCCGACCCTGAAGGACAGAGCCAGGGCACTCACCAAACAGCAGGACCAGTGCGGGGGTAAGAGGGGAGTCCGCCTGAAGGTGGGGGATCCTGGGAGTGCCTGTATTCATTTGATCATTGGTTCATTCATTCATTCATTCATTCATTCATGGGGGCACCTCCTTAGTGGAAGTCCAGGTCAGCTTCCCCAGGGCCTATCTACCTAGGAAGAGGGGGCAGGGGAGCCAGGAGTCCCAGAAGTTGCTGGACACTCCAAGCCATGGGGCCAAAACGTTTAAGCCAGGGTGCAAAGGCGTGGGTGGGGATGGGGATAGGAAATGGGGCGTGGGGGACATCAGGGAGGGCCAGAGAAGGATTGGGACATGACTGTAGGTACTGGGCAGTGGGGATCCTGGGTCAGCATTTTTGATCACAGCGTCAGCAGTAGGGTTACAGGTCTAGTAAGGGGGACGTTTTCAGTGGGGGTGGGAGTCAATGGAGCAATTATGGGGGACTTTCAGGGTGTGACATGGAGGCAATGAGAAGAGCCCCCAGGGTCATAGCTGAGTGCCACATGGTCAGCTGAGGCAGGGAATCGGTGAAGGGTTAGAGTCCATTATAGAGGGATTCTAAGGTCACGTGGTATCAATGAGGGTCTCGAGATCAGATCTGAGGGTTACAGGGTCATTCTGGGGACACAGGCTCCATCCCAGCTTCCTTCCTCACCCCTCTCTCCAGACTCCAGCCGAGAAGGGTTTCTGGAATAAGGGAAATTTGTTCAGAAGCTGGGCAACTGAGGTCCTTGTGGGTCACAAACAGCTCAGAGATGGCCCTGCTGAGCTCAGGGCCACCCAGAGACCCGCTAGTTACCTCCGGCCCTTGTGTCACATCCCCCTCGCATGTCCTGGTGGTTTCTGAGCCCACCTGCCTTCACGCACGGAACCCCCCCACCACCACCCTTTCGCTCTCCTTTGAGGGCTCTGTTGGGTTAAGGGATGTGCTGGCATCTGATTCCTCCCTCCCCACTAGCTTCCTTCCCTCCCACAGGTGAGCACCCCCTCGGGGTCCATGTGCCCGCCCCAGGCCCAGGCAGAGGTGGGCCCCACCATGACTGAGAAGGCCGAAATGGTGTGTGCCCCCAGCCCAGCACCCGCTCCGCCCCCCAAGCCTGCCTCTCCTGGGCCGCCGAAGGTGAAAGAGATGGGCCACCAAGGCTCCTCACCCCCAAGGCTGCCCCCTGGCGTGCCGGTGATCAGCCTGGGCCACACCAGGCCCCCAGGGGTAACCATGGCCACCACGGAGCTGAGCGCCCTGAGACCCCCGCTGCTGCAGCTCTCTGCCCTGGGAACTGTCCCACCCCCCTTGGCCCTGCATTATCACCCTGACCCCTTCCTTAACAGGTCAGTGAAGGGCTGGGACCTGGGGGGAATCCAGGGCCAGGGTCCTTGCCCACAAGGCATTAGTGACCCACGACCCCTTACAGCCTCTACATTGGGCCGGCAGGAGCTTTCGGCATCTTCCCCAGCAGCCGGCTGAAGCGGAGACCGAGCCACTGTGAGCTGGAGCTGGCTGAGGGTGAGTATGACTTTGTGTGCACAGACAGCCACCTGCCGGGACTCCTGTCTGCCGCAGGGACACATGCAGGACAGCCCACACGAGGCCTCCAGTACTCAGGTTACACCCACGTGCAAAACCGCAGACCCGCGGCCAGCCCCACACAACCACAGCCACCCAACAAGCCACCAAGAGTCGTGGCATAATGCACCATGGCATGGGGGCCACAAGATGACAGCCCCACTAGAAGGCACAGCCACGCAGGAAACAGCCACAGGACAAGAACCACACAAGGAACAGCCACACAACCACAATCACTTAGGACCGTGGCCCCACAAGAGTCAGCCACAGAACCACAGCCACACGACCACAACCACCCAGCAACGATCAGACATGACCACAGCCCTTTAGGTATACCAGTTCTCCCAGGACAGGACCACGCTGGCCCCTAGGGGACCTCTCAGACCCACGTGCACCTCCAGCCACATACAGGGGCATGCTCCAGAATGAAGACCACAGGGACAGCTCCCCAGACTGACAGCCACAGGACACATGTCTCTCGGAATCTCAGCTGTTGACAGGAAGGTGTGGACAGAGATACAGAAGGCCTCAGTTGTCTGCAGCGGGGACCTGTGATGTCCTCGTCTAGGCTGCGGGGGTGAGGCTGGCGGGGGGAGCCGTGTTGCTCACTAGCAGGGGAGATATGCCCGGGTCCTGCTTGTGGATCCCTTGGATGGAGGGAGCCTCAGCCACCGCCTATGTGGAAGTCCCCTCTCGAGGGCTCTGGGTGCCTGAAGCGAGGGCAGGAGGGGGCGCCTCCTGGGCCACGGCGCCAACCCAACCCCTCCTGTTCGCAGGGCACCAGCCCCAGAAGGTGGCCAGGCGCGTGTTCACCAACAGCCGGGAGCGCTGGCGGCAGCAGAACGTGAATGGCGCCTTCGCAGAGCTCAGGAAGCTGCTGCCAACGCACCCGCCCGACCGGAAGCTGAGCAAGAACGAGGTGCTCCGCCTGGCCATGAAATACATCGGCTTCCTGGTGCGGCTGCTGCGCGACCAGGCGGCTGCTCTGGCCGCAGGCCCCGCCCCGTCCGGGTCCCGCAAAAGACCCGCGCATCGGGGCCCCAACGATGGCGCCCGCCGCGGGCCTTGTCGCAGGGCCGAGGCCGCGGTGCCCTCGCAGCCCGCGCCCCCGGTGGGCCCCGACGGCAGTACCGACGGGGCGGCCCGGCCCATCAAGACGGAACGAGCGGCCGTGAGCCCTGAGGTGCGGTGACCTCTGCAGCGTTGCTTCTGAGCCGAGGGTCACCGGGAACTCAGCCCAGGGCTGTCGAGGAGGAAAGGGCGGATGATGCCTTGCGCCTGCTCTGGGGCGAACTCCCCCGAAGAGGGAACAGTGAGGACGTCCCCAACGGGGAAAAGGGTCCCAGGGGTCTAAGGGCGACTGTCGCCCCCAGGGGGCCCCCCAGCAGACCACCTTCTTCTTCTAATTTTTTTTTTAAATCACCCCCCAACCGCTGGAAATAGCCTTTCCCGCGTCTCCCTCCTAGGGACGAGGTGCGGGAACCAATATGGCAGACAGCTCATCGGACTAAAGTGGTGCCTCTTTTTTCCGGGCTGGGGTCACCGAGAGAGGTGGGGAGGGACCGGGGAGTCTTTGCCCTTCTCACTGGCACCCCCTTCTGGAGACTCATGGATACACGCTCCATGACCGCGTCCGCTGAGGCGCAGAACCGACGCGGCGACCCACCCACCGATCCCGAACCAGTCCCCGGATGAAGGCGTTATCGAAGGCTCGGGCGCTCTTACTTTTGTTTTTCTTTATTTCTTTATTTCACATACACATTAGCCATTCAATGGAGAAGCCGGAGAGAGTCAGGCAAAGATGGTATAACAGAAGCGCAGTGACGGGGGCGGGGCGGGGGGGGGCGGGGCGGAGAGGGAACATACGGGCTGGCTGCCTACTTGCATTCCGCTAGGACACTGAAAACCCAGAAAACAAAACAGACAGTAAACTACCCTTGTTTCTTATGTATCTCAGTGCAGAGACGGGGGTGGAGGGCAGAGAGAGGGGGAGACCAGGCTGAAGGAGGAGGAGCGGAGGGACAGGGGACGCTAAGGGGGAAGCACACCAAATCCATTAGTACTATATATAGAGATACTCGTATATACTGCGTTTCTTAGCCTAAGAAGAAACTTGTTTGACGGGACGGGCGGCCTTTGCGGTCCGCGATGCTGGTGCTGGTCGGGCGCACGGATCTCCCGGGAGGGGCCGAAGCGGGGCTGGCCCAGGCTGGCTTGGGGGAGGGAGGGGGGCGCCCCGAGGGTGGGTGGGTGGGGGGAGCAGAGGCGGGGCTGGGGTACCCCTCGGGCTCTCGATTGGGGGACGAAATTTCTCGTGACTTTATTGCTCCTTTATTTTCTCTCGTGTGGGGGGTCCGTTCAGCACGGTCGGGGTGAGGAAATGGTGGGTCGTCTGAGCCACCCGGCCCCTCTGGGACCCAGAGCGCGGCGTCCGCTCCGCCAGCACGGGGGTGAGAACAAGGCACTAGGTCGGCCGGCCAGCGCGGGGGCGGGTGTGTAAGGCAGTCGACGGGGCTGGTTGCAGGGTGGGGTGGGGCTGTGTGCGGGGCCGTGTGCGTGCGTGCGTGCGGGCGCGGGCCTGGGCGAATCGACCTGTCAGCTTGGCTGGTCCTGTCCTGGAGCTTCGAGCCTTCCTCGTGCTCCCCGGTGGGTGACGGGGGTAGGGGTAGGGGTGGAAGGAGTGATGTTGAGTCGGGGGCGCCGGGGGAAAAGGGGGGGTAACTACCAACTTGCTGAGCGCGCTCCTGATAATGCTGGTGAGGGTCAAGTTGGCGTCTGGCTCAAAGAAGGGCGCTCGGGGCGGAGAGGGAGGGAGGGAGGGGACGTTTGTTCGTTGGCATTGACCTCTGCGGGGGAGGGGCTGGGGACCCCCCCGCCGCGCCCCCGTGCCCGGACGGGGATGAGGCGAGGAGGGGGCGCTGGGCCCTGGGGAGGGGGCGCCCGGGGAGACCCGCGGCCAGAGCAGCCCAGCCGCCGGGCGTATGCCGCTGTCCCGTTCCGTTAAACTCAACAAAGAAGGGATATGCGTGTTCCTAACAAGTGCAGGATATTTAATTGATTCATAAACTTATGTATAATAGTTTGTGGGTTTTTTTTAAAACGTACTTTATAATGTAAGAAGCACCAGGGTTTTTATGTTGAATTATCTTAAAAATAATTTTCTCTCGTCCTTTTCCTTTTTGATCTTGTGGTTTTTTGTTTTTTTTTTAATGTCCAGGTGTTTTTTTTTTTTTAACTCTAAAATGTGAACGTTTCCTTCAGCCCTCCCACCGAAACCGAGAACGAACGACGAAACAAATAAAAACCCCAGATCATCCTCGTCAACGCAGGAAAACGACTTAAAAAAACAAAAAAAAAAAAACAAAAAAAAAAAAAAAAAAAAAAAAAAGGGAAAAAAAAAAAAAAAAGGAAAAAACACTCAGCTTTCGTTATCCCCGCGCAGGGCGGGGCAGGCCCAGTTCTTTTAGCGTCCCCAGAGCCGCGAGGACATTACAACAAAAATAGAATTTTTCTTAACAATCTCTTAACATACAAAGATAGGAAAACTCTCTGATGCATTGCACTTGGTTCAATGAAAAAAAGTTCATTTCCCCCATATATATTTTTTGTGGGTTTTTTTTTTTTTCTCTTCTAACACGTCCCCACATCTCCTGTCGCCCTCGTCGCCCCTCGCCTGCCCCCTCACAACGACACTTGGGAAAGGAGCGGCCCCCACCCCCCTGCCCGCCCCGGCAGCCCCGCCGGGCGCGCTCCCGCCCCGGCCCAGCTGGCCTGCAGCTTCCGACCTCGCCCGGGCGGGCGCCCCGCAGACCCGGGCTCCCGCGGGCCCAGCGCGCCCGCGGCCCCGATTGTCTTCGAGGGAAGGGGCGCGTGCGGCCGGGCAGGGGGTCCCTTCCGCTCCCCTCTCAGCTCTGACCCTGTTTAGCCAACCAAACTGAAAAATCATTGCACTTTGACCGCGCGTCACGCCCGGCCCCCCCGGCCCCCCACCCCCCCGCCCTACTCCCCACGCCCCACCCCCCCAGGCTCCCGCGGGATCCCCTATCCCCTGCTTCTCAGTCCCGGTCTTCCCCAGGGGCTGCACGCAGACAGGGGAGGGCCTTCGCTCAACTTCCAACAAAAGCCACTGCTGGGGCCAGCCACCTGGCGGCTTCCGGGTGAGGAGGCACCACTCGCCGGCCCCTTCAGGCCCAGGTCAGGGCCCTCTTCGCCTCCCCAGCCAGCTGCCTCCCCTCCTTCCTTCCCTCCCTCCCTGCTGGGGCCACAGCCTCACAAACTAGATTCACAATAAATAAAGCCCACAACCCACCCCTACGGTGCAATGTTGGGTTGACTGACTTTCAGAGGATCCTGACCTGTGCTTTGTGTTTTCATACAGTTAAGAAAGAGAGAGAGAGGCACAAGGACTCCAGAGGGGGGCCGAGGAAGGGAGATGCAGGGAGGAGGGAGTAAGGCACAGAAAGACAAGCCAGAGGGGCCAAGTCACACCCTGGAGGGGGGCTGGGCATGCTCTTGCTTCCCTCCCTCCCAGGGGGCTTCGGAAGACCCTCTGGACAGGTCCCCAACCATCCCTTGGTGGGGGAGGAAGGGGCTGCAGGGGGAGGGGGAAGAGCTACTTCCTGTGGTGTGTTACCAAATTGTCCCCAAGTTGCTCAAATGGAGGAGTTCCCAGTTGCGACGGCAAAAGACCCAAACAATGAATGCCCCACCCCTAAAGAAAGAGTAAAGACATTACAGCTGAAATCCAGAGAGAAGTGGCCAAGAGGCCCATATGGTGGAGAAAATGGGGTTGGGGGGACAGAGAAAGCTCCAAAAAAACTTGTGAAAAAGGACAACACCCAACACCCTCCAAAGGAACTGAAAGTCGGCGAGCAGGACGCCTACCTAGCGCAGGTGGGCGGCTTAGCCAGTGGCAGCGGCGGCTGCCTCGTCCTCCTCGCTCGGCTCCGGGGTCCCCTTTCTGCTCCACTCTCCGGCCCGGCCACAGCAGGGCTGTCTGTGTGAGGGGCAGGGGCAGGGACCGGTGGGGCGGAGCGAGGGCACCTGCATGCGGGGCTGGGGTGAGGGGGCGACCCTGGGGCCCACCTCCCCTCACTCGTGGCGCGGCGAGAGAGTGATTTTCCCGGCCTGCAGAGGGCAGGAAGAGGGGGCCTGTCCCAGGCTGGGACGGGCTGTCGTAGCATTCCGACTTTTTCCTATGGACTGTACAGAGGGGTCTGGGGCCCTGAAACTAACCCCGAAGCTCAGGGTGGGGTGACAGGACACCCTCCATTGCAGGAGCAAGAAACTAGCTCCAGGGGCCTCTCCCTGCCCCCGCCCCAGGGGCTTGTAGCCCGAAGGTAGGGCAGGGAAACCAGGAAGGCACCGGCCTCACCTAGTCCAGAGCAGCTTGGGGAAGAAGCCAGAGGCCAAGGCGGGGGGGGGGGGGGGGGGGGGGGTAGACAGGCAGGGAGGGGGCGGAGTCCGGAGGGAGAAACCCTCTGGATCTGCCCCCCATCATTTGTACAAGCTTGTCCTCCAGGCTCCCTAGTGAAGCTCCGGCCCGAGTTGGGGGTGGGGTTCCCCTAAGAAGGGTGAGGGTGGAGGACAGGCCCCTTTAGAACTGTGCTGGTTTCTTTGTTGGGTTGATTTTGTTCCTTCCCCGGAAGGTCGGGGCGGGGTAGGGAGGGGAGAAAGGCAGTTCTGCTGCATCCTTTCTTTCTTTCTGTCCTCTACTTAACAGAGTCCGTTTGCATGTTTCTTTCTGCTTGGCTGCTGGTGCACAGCTCCCCCAAGACCTCTTCCGAGGGCTCTCCGAGAACTGGGCTGCTTCTGGGGGCCTGCAGGGCTCCCCGGGCTGGAGGAGAGAAGGGCTGAGTGGCTGACGACGTCTAATTTTTGCTTTTCGGTGGGGCTGGGCTGGGGGATTTTTTCCACGTCTCAAAATTTCTTCTCCCCCCGTTTGAGGAACCTCTTCTTAACATTTTGTCATTTCTTTTTGTCGATCTTATCAGAGGAACCAGGACTGAAATGGGACAAAAAGAGGCCGTATTGAGAATAGCAGGGGCGAGTCTCTTCTGCACCCACCTGGTCCGCAGACCGTAGGCTGGAGCCCAAGGCCCCTGGAGGGACCACCTCCAGCAGAGCCAAGGACACCAACACCCCACGAAGAGGTACATCCCCCTTCTGTCGGTAACTCCTATGGGAATCCTGTCGCCCCCAAGAGACCCTGCCCCCCAGTGCTAGGGTCCAGCTGGCCTTCCCGTGGGCACTGTGCCCAGCGGGTGGGACCCCCATGGCTGGAGCTGGCACAGGCACAGACCTGGGATCTGGCCATGTTTCCAATTGTTTAGGTTTTTGTATGGGTCCTGCAGGGTGGGGAGGATGCCAGGCTGGAGCTTTTGTCCCCAGAGGGGTTTTGGGAGTGGGGTGGGGGAGGCTCAGCTTCTTGCTGAGTTTTCTTTCTGTCTCTTTAGATTAAAAGCAGAAATTCCCGTCTGTACTCCCCAGCCAAGGTCCCACAGGCTGAAAGGCTGGGGGGGGGGGACCAGCACATGGCTTCAGTCCCTAGCAGTCCATGGCCTGGGGGAGGGGCCCCATAGCCCACTGTGCTTGATCCTCTACCCTGGGGCACCTGGCGCAGGGGGAAGGACCCGAGTCTCCCTGGGGCGTGAGGCGCTTCCCTCAGGGTGCCAGCAGGGGGAGCCGCCTTCCCACAAACCAGTCTCGGTGGCTCCTCATCACAAAATACACCTGACCCGGAGGCTGGGCGGCCTGGCAATGCCCTCCATCAAAGGCTCCGGCCCCACCTTGTGGCCAAGGGGTGGCGGGGGAGGGGAGAGAAGGGAGCTGTTCTCCTCTCCAGTCTACAGGACCTGTGCAGACCTACTAGTACCCTTGGGGCCAGAAAAGGGTCCCTGAAAACGTATTTCGGGACATCTCCCAGGCTCTGGGTCACAGATCTGAAATGCCCAGCAGGGCTAACCACAGAGCTGGCACTGGGTAGTAACCCATCCTACCCGTGCTCCAAGCCCACACAGAGCCGGGTGGGGAGAGTGGGGCTGGCCTGACCGAGGCTACATGGTCTGCCCTCATAGCCCAGCCAGGACTCGGACACGGGGGAAGGTTCCAAGTCGATGTTCCTACCCGCCACATGTGGCATGCTCTCAGGGAGCCCAGGGCCAAGGCTGCCACACCAGAGTGAGGCCCCCGGGGCAGCAAGATCAACCAGCTTTTCAAAAGAAGCCAGAAGTCCTGACGGCATCGCATGTGAAAGCTGTCAGTGTTTAAAACCACTTGTTTAAGCTGCACAGATTATGCCCGCTGGCTGGACCCGCCCCTCAGGCTCTGGTCTGGGACCACGGGCAGTCTTCTACTGAGGGATGTTGTAGTGTTTAAAAGGGCCTGGAAGATTACCTAGAACCTTCTTCAACAATGGAAACGTTCCCTGTTTGCCCTATCCAGTGTGGTAGCCACGAGCCACATGTGGCATCTCAGCAAGTGAAATGTGGCTGCCGTTACTGAGGACTAGTTTTCTCTAGTAGGTTATTTACATTTTTTTTTTTAATTCGAGATAGAGCATGCGCACAGGCAGAGGGAGAGGGAGAGGGAGAAGCAGACCCCCCCACACCCCCGCTGAGCAGGGAGCCTGATGTGAGACTTGATCCTAGGAACCTGGGATCACGACCTGAGCCGAAGGCAGACGCTAAATGGCTGAGCCACCCAGGTGCCCCTCTAGTTTGTTATTTAATTTGAACTTCAACAGCCACACATGGCCAGCACCTGCCCCACTGGATGGTGCAGATGGAGGGCATTTGGAAGAATGGGGGCTTGGGGTTGTCACAATGACTGGGTGCTGCTGGCATTTACTGGGTGGGCAGAGATGCCCAACTTCCTGCCACGTGCCGGCCCACACCCAGAGACCTGCCCTCCTGTGGCGGAGCTCCTGGAGGAACTGCCCAAGGTCCAACCCCATCAACTAACTACAGGTCTTTAAAGGGAGGCTCGCGGGATACCTGGCACTGCACGGGGGAAACCCAGGCCGAAGGCACCCCGAGTTCAGCAGGAGCGGAGTCAGCGGCCAGCCGCTAGGCTTCCAGTCCTGGCCTGAGAAGGGAGCCGCCTGGGAGAGCCCCTATCCCTGGGGTCTAAGGCCTCCGTGTTCTCTGGGACCCCCTTCCCAAGGGGAGACAACACAGGAACCCTTAGAGCACCGCTGTGGAAGCCTGGCCCGCCCCCTCCCTGTAAGGGAAAGGAGGCAGGTGACAACGGGGACATGGAGAGCCCGCTTGGCCCCTCTTTGTCGGACCAAGCCAAGGCGCCAGGCTGGTTCCCTTGGAGCTGCACGGGAGGGGGAAAACCACCAGTGCTCAGATTGGGAAGCCCCTTCCGCGCCCCCCCACCCCGCCCCACAGACCAGGAAGACCTCAGTTCAAGGCCTGGAGTTTCAGACAAAGGTGGTTCCAGGATAGCTCCCTAGCGCCTCCCCACAGGTCGGGGGGGGGGGGGGCTTTTTCTGCTCACCCTTTCTGCTTCCTGAGCCAGGTCCAAAACTGATTAAAACTAAGTAAAAAGCGCTGTCCAGGGAATGACAAAATTGCTAAAATTCTCTTTTCTTCCCTCATTCTATTGTTCTCTCTCCATCTGGTGCTCCCGAGATCAGCTAAAGTCACTGGTTACTGTGGAAACCGCCCCCCACTGTACCCCCTGCGCCCGCTGCAGCCGCCTGCCTGCCCCCAGGCCCAAGGGCTCTCGGCTGTGTGGGCCTTGTCCGGCTCTAGTCTCCCCCACCATCACCCCCAGACACACCTGCCTGCTGGGGCCCGGGGCTCAGGCTGCTTTGCAAAACAAGGGGGAGAAAAACTGTTTCCCAAACTTGCCTCAAAGTCTGCCTTGGCCCCAAAGTCCAAGCAAAGTGAGCAGAGAAAGTGAAGAAGGGAAAGCACACGGAGGCAGGCGGAAACAGGGTGAGCAGGTAGGACTCCCGGCAGTGGTCCCCAAGAGCAAGCCAGCAACGGGCAGCTCAGAGCTACAGGCGCTGGGGCAGAGGGAGGGAGGGAGGGAGAGAGGGCGGGCGGGCAGGAGCGATGGAGCCCTGCCGCCTGGTGCCAGCCCAGAGCCAGGAGGGGAGGCCCGCCTGCTGTCCCTTCCTCTGGCACCCCCTCCCGCCCTCTGCCAGCAGGGCTCTCTCGGCCTCCCTGGCACAGAGCAGCGGAGGGGGCTGGCTCCAGCCCCTGCTCAGAGCCATTGTTTTTCTTCTCAACACCCCCAAGTTCAAGTTCATCTGGGTGTTACATCATGTCTGGTTGCTCCTGGAAACCAGACGGGTCAGACGTGACTCTGGGGAAAGGGGGTGGGAAGCTGGAGGGGGTTGAAGTTCCCCTCCCCTCCCCTCCTTGCCACTAGGGAGCTCTGAAGTTTGAAGTTTGACAAAGTTTTTTGGCTTTTTTTTTTTTTTTTTTTTTTGAGGGAGGGAAAGGAAAAGGGAAAAAAAAAAACAAAACCTCAAACCACACACACAAAACTTCCATCCACCGACTTTCTCTGGACTCAGGCCTCAGAGCAGTAAAGGAGCAGGAGCAGCAAGAGGTGGCCCTGGGGCTCTGGGCTGGGGTGGATTTCCTGGGGCGGAGAAAAAGCCTCCAGGCCTTGGGCTCACAGGGTGGTGTTTTGGTAAAATGTGCAAAAGAGAAAGATTATTTGCATGTTCCTTTCCGAGAAGCCTGGGGCTTTGTAAAACCGGCCTCCACCCTGCTCCTGAGGTGGGTCTTCCCCAAACCCCAAGGCCCCGGGGCTTTGTGAGCTAGTCGCAGCCTCTGGGGGACAGGCACAGGGAGGAGGGGGCCCACGTGCGTGCGAGAGCACAGATGCCTGTACAAAACCAGATCCAGGGCATTCCAGCAGGAGGGCTGGAGTTTTCCTTGTGAGAACTGGGGACGGGCGGGAGCTGGACTGGAGGTTCCAACAGCCCGGCCTCCCCTCTAACGGGATTCATGGGGACCTGAGGGAGGGGCCTCCAGGGTGGCAACAGGCCCTGCCCTACCCTGGGTGCCAGAGTCTCTGGGCAATTAGCCCACCAGGACGGCTCTGTCCCTCCTCCACCCCTTGCCCAGCCCACCCAAAGCCAAGGAAGAAGGGGAGGGCTGGGGGCCAGGGCTTCCAGCTGGAGAGGGAGGAGAGCAACAGGCAGACGCTGTCCTCTTCCTGACGGGGCCTCGGGCTACCACCAGGCCTGGCCCAGAGCGCCTCTAGCCTCAGGTCTTTGGCCGCCTTCCCCAGGGCCGGGGCTGTCAGAGCTAATTATCCAATTAGCTGATTAGCTAGGGGACCTGGGGGCTGCCTGGGGAGGCAGGCTCAGCTGGGCTTGCAAAAGCCTGGGCCCTCCAGCCCTGCCGTAGCCCCTTCTCCCGGATTGGCCTCAAGGAGCCAGCGTCTTCCCTCACGCCCATGATGCCCCCGCCCCTGCCTCTTCCCCCTGCGCCCACATCCACATCGCGGGTGGAGCCTCCTACCTGAGACTGCTGTGGGATGTTCAGAAAGTTGCCGTCCCGGGGTCCGATGCTGACAAACCGGTTGGCAGAGGAGGCGCCTGTCGTTGCGAATGCTGTGGGGAGCAGGGAAGAGAGGGAGAGACCCCGTGAGGCCTTGGGGCCTGCCTGGGCACTGCCCTTCGGGGCTGCTGAGAGAGGGAGAGACTGGATTAGACCATGCTGCCAGGGCTTAGGCTGGCAGTGGGAAGGACAGGCCAGAGGGGTCCCATCACCTGCTCACTGACCAGGAGCACACACTGTCCCCCACCCCTAGCATTCCACCTCAGCCAGATGTCCTCTCTCCTGGCCCAGAGTGTGGGAGGGGCCCTGGAGGCTTTAGCTGAGGTCCCATAGACCCTGTTGTGTCCCCAAAGCAGGCACCGAGTAGGTCTGAGGCTAGCCCCCATTGAAGCAAGGCACCCTTGCTTTCCCACGGACTCTCTTGGGTCTTGGGAAGAGGGAGCCTGGGAGGGCGGGATGCTGGGGGCTCAGCTGGACCGGCCCCACCCTGCTCAGGGAAGGCCGGCTCAGCCAGGCCTCCTCTCCAACCAGGGCAGCTAGGCTGGTGCTGCATCACAGAACCACGCTGGGTAGTCCCAAGGATGGGGCTGATGGCTCAGGGAACTTGCAGGGGTCCAGTGGAGGGCTGAGTTGGATGGGACAGGGGCAGAGAGAGGAGCTGGCTGCCAGCTTGGACCCAGCAGGCGTCCTCCTCCTCTGATGCATGAGCCAGAGCCTATGGTACCGCGGTCGCCAGGGCCTGACACAGGCCAAAGCACAGGAGGAGGTGGCAGAGCCCCAGGGCTTGGGGGCCCATGAGCAGTTCTGGAGCCTGAGGGACAAACAGGCAGCCCAACACCCCTGAGCTCTTCTCAGGTTTTCTGGCTGGAACCCTATGGGAGGGAATGGGTTGTGCACCCCCAGCAGGGTGGATGTCCCCAGAAGGAACAAGAGTGTCACAGGCTGCCAGGGATTCCCCCCACACACACCCTCTACCAGATACACCCCAGGGACTGCATGCTCACCAGATACTGTCCAGGGCCCCCCCACCCAAGCCACTCTGCCGCCTGGCGCCTCCTCCCCCACCCTGCCCACCTCCAATGACCATGACCATGACTTCGTGTCTTATGGCGGATGCAGATGGGAAGGAAGATGGCATGAAGAGGATGGAGAGGGGAAAAGAACTCAAACCATGAGAAAGAAGGCAACAAAGAGCGCGAGACGGAAGAAAGTGAGATGGGCCGCCCCTCCCACTGCGGACCAGGCAGTCCTGGCCTGGGGTCTGCCGGCCCCCACAGCGCCCACCCTCTGCCCGCAGACGGCACACCGCCCACCCTCCACCTCTCCTGTCCTTCACACGTCGGGTCTACCTTGGGCCTCTCAACTCAGATTTTTCTTTTCCCTTTAACAAAATTTGTCATTGGTTAAAAGAGAGAGAGAGAGGAAGAGAAAGAGATGAAGTAAGCCGAGGCCCAGAGCCCTCCCTTGTCCTTGGAACAGTCAACCTGGGAAAGGGAGAGGGATGGGAGGAGGAAAAAAAAAAGAAAAAAGAAAAAAAAAAAAAGAGGAACAACGAGAAACCAAATGTGAGATTGAAGGGGAGAAGGTCAGGGGCCGGCCTGCTGTACAGTTAGAGGCCCAAGGGCCCCAGAATGGAGGTGAGGGGGCAAGGCCAAAAGGGGATGGTGGTGGCGTCACCTTGTGGTCACATTTAATTTTTTTTGGTGTAGCGGGGCACAACGAAACAACAAAAATCAAAAAACAAAAAAACGAAAAATGAAAAAAAACAGCAATCAGGCATGAAGATGGCATGGCTGCGCCTCCCCGCCCCCCTCCCACCCTGGCCAGCACCCCTGGCCTGCGTGCCCCACTGTGCTCCCCCTCCCGCCCCGGGGAGGGGCCTGGGCCAGGGGCCCCCCGGCTAGGAGCCGCGGGTGGGCAGGGGGGCTCGTGGGGTGCTGGCTGGTGCAACTGAGGCCCCGGAGGCCGTGACTGGGGGCTCAGCTCTGCTCTTGTCCGGGTGGGAGGCTCCATGGCGCTCTGGGTTGGGGGGCTCTGGCGGTGGGCGGGGCAGGGGTTTTTCTTTTTGCCGTGGAGACTGTTTGGATGGGCCAGGGATGCTGGGCGTTGTGGTTTCGGTTTCATCGTCCACTTACAAGGTGATGGAGGAGTCAAGGCGGCGCCGTCTGGGGCAGTGCTGGTGGATTTGGAATCAGGCATAGGAAGGGGCACAGGTCTGGCCACTGGAGGCGGCGGCGGTAGCAAAAATGACCCCGGGACTTTGCCCTGGCCGCTACCGTTGGGCTGCGAACAACATAAATAGAGTGACGCATGAAGGCACATCCCACACAGACACACGCTCCCCTGCGCGGCCACGCCAGCTCGCTCCTGAGAGCGGGCGCTCCCGGTGGAAGATGCAGGACGGGGTCGTCTCCTCCGGGGCACGGGGTGGGTGAGGGTGTGAGGCTTCTATTTGGTCTCTCAGGTGTTTCTCTCTCTCTTTTTTTTTTTTTTTTTTTTTTTTTTTTTTGTGGTCCTCTTTTGAAGTTGTGGGAGGGACGAAAGGGGGTGTCCGATGAGTGGTTTGTTATTTCTTAGGGAACATGTTTTAGGTACCAAAACATGCCATCTCGCCACCTAAGCAGCTGCCCCTAGCATGCTCGTGCTCTTGGAAGACCTGCCTCAGCAGGTAAGATGCGCCAGCTCACCCCCCACCGTCCCCGAAAACACACGCAGGCCTCCCCTCTGCGGGCCCCTGGGGTGGGGCTGGCCGACCCAGCCAAGGACCACAGGCCCTCGGGCGTCTACCCCGCATCACAGCCCAGGGAGACGCCGCGTGCTGGGGGTCTTGTCCTGAACTCCGGCAGCCTGAGGATCGTGGGTTGCCGGCCCATTTTCTACAGAACGGCCCAAGAGGAAAATCCATCGCTGCCAGCCGCAGTCCCGAGGCTCTTGGAGAGGACTTCCCTGTACGGGGCCCTCCGAAGCCTGGGAACCTGGCCGCCAGCTCCATTGCTTGGCTCTATTCCCTCTTCTGCCTCAAACTTGAATCTCCTCCCTAAGGCCCGTGTACGCCTTGTGCACATCAGCCTTTGGGATTCGGGGACGGAGGCCCCACAGGGAGGGGCAGAGGTCCCTGGCCTCTTGCAGGCACAGCTTCCTGGAGCTCTGGGCAGCGCTCTCGATGACCACCTGCAGCCTGGGCTCAGGGTGGGGGGCTAGAGCTCTGCGTCCTAAACGGTCCCCTCTCCCAAGGGGCAGAGCTCTGCCCCCCCAGCCACCCAGGTGCAAGGCTCAAGGAGGCTCCCGTGCTGCCCCTTCTGTTGGTGGGCAAACCCCCCGGAGTCCACCCCCTTGATGTCTCCAGCCGACCCAACCTCTATCCTCACTGGTTCCACTGGACTAGGACCACGAGACTCCCAAGGGGTCTCCCCTGTGCTAACAGTGTCCTCTAAGGACACTCAGCGTCTCGGCGCCCGGCTCCGTACCACGTACTTTACCCAGGTGGTGACGATGCTCCCCCAACCCCACCCACCGTGAGGCAGCAGTTTTCGCCTGGGCTGGGGGTGACATGGTGGATTCTGCCCCGGCAGGGGGCATTAACAACGTCTGAAGACATGTTGGGTAGCACCACTTCTGGGGGTGCTGCTGGCATCTGGGGTGGGGCGGAGTCCAGGGATGCTGCTAGACACCCCACAAGGCACGAGATGGCCCCCAGGATAAAGGCCCAACAATCCAAACGTTACTAGTGCCGTGGCTGGGAAACCCTGATTCAAGGGAAACTTGATTCTCCCCCCTTGCACAACTGGGGAAACTGAGGCTCTGCAGCTGAGTGGTTTATACAAAGTCACCCAGCTGTGACTGGTAAGGCCGGAAATTCACAACCATGTCTCTCTCACTCCAGGATCCTGGGGATTTTTTCCAGTGGGCTCATCCCACCTCTCATCCCAAAATCCAAAAGCACTCAGGCTACTGCCCTCCCCTCCCACAGATGTGACTGCGTGTAACATCAAATACGAGCCCCTGGTTGGGCATTCAAGGCCCCTGTGGTGGAACCCAGATGGGGTCTTCCACCATTCATGCCTCTACGTTCACCTCCTCCCAAGTACTTCCCACTGCAAACAAACTGGAGTTTCCAGAACATAGCCTAAGCAGTTGGGGGCTGTACCCGTGCTCACTGCAGAACCCTCTGTCTACAACACCCCTTCCCACACCCCTTAAGTCCGGCTCAGAAAACACCATCCCCAACCTGGGACCAGCCAGATACCCTAAATCACCATCCATCTCTCTCTCTGCCTTTTTTTCCTAGGATGGTCGTGACCTCCACCGTAGCCTTTGAAGCAGGCTGCCTCCCAAGCTCCCCAGCAAGCCCGGGGACAGCCACCTCTGTGTGGCCCAGACATGCTGCACTTTCAAAACATCGAGCCCCATGTCTGACCTGTGCCGGCCACACCCTTCTGAGTTCTGGCCACCAACTCCCATCACCGCTAAAGACCAGCACCTAGGTCTGACATTGTCTCTCCAAATGGTTCCCTTGACTTGCTCTTTCCTGCCCACTCAGAGGTTCTCTGGCAAAAGCAGGCAGGGGCTGCTGATCTCTGCGTCCTGCGCCCTTTGTGCCAGGTGCCCTTTCAGAAATAGGCAACTGCCTTCCTCCAGCAGGGCAGGGAACGCAAGCCTCGAGAGATCACAGCCTCACTCCTTTATTCTGCGCCATCCTGTGCTTGCCGCCCCTCTCTCCAGGGGCTGGGACCCATGGCCCTCCGGGTAGCCCTTGCTCCTACAGGGTGCCCTGCGCCTCCTTCTAGTCCTCAAGACCCTGTCTCCCCTCAGGAGGACCTAAATCACTCATCGCTCTTGATGAAGCCAATCCCAGCCCGACACGGCCAGACATCGAACACCGCTGATGTACAACATTTAGTTTCTGGAAGCTAATTCCAACCAGGCTACGGTATCTCAGCTCTGATTGGAGTTCAAGTTGAGGTTTTAAAAATCTCGAGGTCTTGTGATTTTGCGGTGCCATGAAACCTCACGAGTTAAAAGCTAGAAGGAACCTGGAGATGGGATAGCTCTTCACTTTCAACAGACAGATGAAGACGAGGCCTGGCGGCTCCAGCGCTGATGCCTGAGGCTGACCTACAACCGGTCTTTCTGCCTCCCGGGGTCACGCTATCCCATCGGGCCCTGTGACTTCTCCATCGGTTCACTTGGTGGCCTCTTCTCTCTGCCAGAAACACAGCTAACCAGGCATCCTCCTGCCCTTTGCGCCTCCTCTGAGTGGCATGTCCACTTGGCCTTGGCCTTTACCGATCTGGCTCCTCTCAAGTAGGGCCTCTTGCTGTAGTCCGAGGATGAGCACGGGGCTGGTGCCTGGAAACCCTTTTGCAAATCGTAAAAATTTTGTATGTGTACTTTTTTCTTTCTGCGAAGATGCTCTGTAACTTCACATTCTCAAAGAGGTTAGGAATTTACTCCTTCAGGCTTTAGATCAATGGTTCTCAAAGTGGGTCACCCGACCAGAAACAGCATCGGCTGGGAACTTGGGGGGAAATGCAGATTCTCGGCCCCACCCAGGTCTGGGGAATCAGAATCAGGTGAGGCCCAGGCACCTGTGTGTTAGCGAGCCTTCCAGGTGATTCGTGCATGCTAAGGCTGAGAACCTCTGCTCTGGAGGCAGCCACGGACCCAGAGCAGCCTGGTACTGCCATTGCCGGTCACCAGGTCAGCTGCAGAGCCTGGGGCCTCTGGCTCACTCCTCCAGAGCCGGCAGCCAAGCCCCAGAGAGCAGGCTCACTGAAGACACGCCCTTCTCTCTGGGCACAACAGGCCAGGAGAGGAAACCCAGAGACTGCTCCCCAGCTGGGCTAGGCTCTTCTGTTTAACCAGACTGCCTGCTCGCCCTCCTGCCTGCAGTGTTTTATCCACGGTCTACTCGGAGCAAGCATCTGCCTTCTGGACCAGACGAGCCCTTAATCTTGAACGCTCAAGTCAAGGGAGAGGTTCAGGACCCAGGCATCATCAGGAGGCTTAAGGACAGACTGACCCATACTCCCGAGGATCCTGTGCATTCGCTTTGGTTCTTTGGGCTAAACTGGCCCCTCAGGTCAGTCTCATTTTGGTTCCAAACCCCAGCTGCCTCTGTGGGTGAGAAGGCAGGCAAGGTGGGGCTCCCGGACTCTCTGATCCATATTCCAGACCCCAGGGCCCTTGGGCGCTGGGACATGGGCTTGTAGCTCCCGTAGACTCTGCTGTCATCTCTGAAGGAACCGTAGTAGCTATCGAGGGTCATGGCCACTTCCCACTCCATGCCCCTAAAAGTGGACAGAGCTTGTCCAGAGAGGTGGGCAAGGCTCTGAGTGAGCTAAGGGGCTGCAGAGCCAGCGAGAGAGAACCTCATAGGGAAAAGGAGACGAGGAAAGTAGAAGGAGGGAGAACAGGAGAGAGGGAAGAGGACCGGCTTCCATTCTGGACAGCAAGAGCGAGGAGGCTGAGCCATAACCCTGCCCCAAATCAATGCACCAGCACTTAGCAAATGCCCATTCTGTACAGGCCGCCCTGAGGCAGCACTGGGCTGTGTGGCCAAGGGCCGCCCACCGCTCTCCCTGGGTCACCTCTGGCATGGGGTTCCGAACGCCTCTCCCCACCACGGCCCTTTGAGCGACCTGCCCCCGACTTCTCACAACGGGTTTCCAGGCTGGACCAGCTGCGGAAAGAGGGACTGGACCTTCTCACAGCGCCGTGTGCTGCTGGGACTTTAGAACCTTCCCAGAGGCCTAGAGACCGCCCTGTCCCAACCCGAGTGCTCTCCCAGGGACTAAGAGAGGACCACTGTCCCACTGAAGGGTCACCTCTGGCCCACCACTGTCTGGGATAAGCCCTTTGCTGAGTGGCCTATGTTTCTGCTCATCAGGGCCTGGGCCCTAGAGCTTGCTGACAGAGAAGGGCAGTGGGGCAGCAGAACTCCATGGGCAACCAGCATCTCTCCTAGGCTGAGGAGCAGAAGGGCTTCCCTCCAGAATAAAAACAGACCTGGGAACCTCTTGCTAAGAGTTCTGCCAACAGGAGACTCCATGACAGCTCGAGGGGAAGGAGGGAGGGCCTTTGCTCCACCCAGGGCTTCTCAGGGAATGGTGATGCCCCCAGGGCACGCTGAACTCTGGAAATATCCTTGGTCATCAGGACTGGGAGTGATGGTGCAGCTGCCATTGAGTGGGTGGGGACCGCGGATGCTGCCTACTACCCCACAGTGCCGGGGACGGCCCCGCAGAACAGAGAATGGACAGCCCAGATGTCAATAGTGCCAAGGCGAGTAACTCTCGGTCTAGCACCTACACACTCCTTGTAGCCCTGAGGTTTTAAGAGGGGTGCTACGAGGTCAGGAGCCCAGGCTGGGTTGGATAGATCACGGACACACTCTTACGGGGGAACAGAGACTGAGGGGAGGGCAAGGAGCCCGAGCAAGAGCAAGGCGGGCCCGGCCACTGCCCTCGTCCCCAACTCTGGACGGTGACAGACAGGCCCTGACATTACACGTGGACCCCTACCCCCAGATCCAAAAGATGGAGGTGTTTGGCACTACCGGCCCTCTGCTGCCCCAGCCCTAGGAGGGCTCTTGGCTTTTGGACCCTCTCCCTGTGAGCCCCGAGACAGACGGACAGATGCAGAGATGAGCTGTGGCAGGGCTCCGGGGGCCTGTGGACTCACCTGTCCGGTGGCCTGGCCCGAGCCGTCCGAGCACACGAACTGCACAAACTCCTTCAGCGAGTCCTGCCCGTGGTGGTGGTGGTAGCGGATGGTCGGGTGCGTGAAGTACGGGCTCGACTGCTGGATGATGGACGTGGAGGGGAAGTGCAGCGCCGACGCCGTGGCCCGGGGGCTCCCTGCGCGCATGTGGGCAGGAAAAAGAGGGTGTCAGGGCTTAGGAGGCAGAGGGGGGCGCAATGGAAGATGGGGTTGGTTGGGTGGGGGGGATGCTGGTCAGACACAGCCCTGAGGAGCCAGAGGAAAAGGGAGAATGGGGTTAAGATCAAGGCCAGGACCAGGGTGAGGAGAATGAGGCACCGGCCTCTGGTGAGAAAGTTAAGGCAGCACCAGATAATTCGACAATCGACAATCGACAATCGAGGTAAGCAATGTCTTAACACAATACTTTCACAAGCCAGACCTGGGGAGCACCCGGATGGCTCAGTCGGTGAAGCACCAGACTCTTGATTTCGGCTCAGGTCATGACCTCAGGGTCGTGATCTCAGGGTTGTGACCCTGAGCCCCACACCTGGCGATGCACTCAGCGGGGAGTCAGCTGGAGATTGTCTCTCTCCCTTGGCCCCTTCCCACCAAACTAAGTAAATAAATCTTTTTTTTTTTTTTTTACTACTTTTTTAAAATAAAAAGTCAAATTAGCAAACCAGGGCTGGTCAGCCAGCTGCTGATCTTTGTAATCAAGTCTGATTAGAACCAGGGCTGGAGCTTGGGTGACATGAACACGGCAAGGCTGGGCAAGTGCAAGGCCAGCCCCATCTTTTGTTTAAAATGCTGATAGCTATTCCTCGCATGTTGTTTGCAACCGTTTCAATTATTACATTAAATATTATTTATCTTGATGACTAGGGTTTTGGGGCCTCCTGGGAGTCTGTCGTGGGGAGGGCCTCACCGGCTTCACCCTGGTCCAGGGCCTAGGGGTGAGTCTGGGGGAGGGACAGAAGGGACCAAGGGGTCCCAGGCTCTGGCTGGAGACAGGGCCCCGGCCCCTTTCCTGTGCAGGATGAGCCCTTGAAACACATACACCCGCTCCTGCACGCACAGGACTGTGGCTCTGGCCGCTGCCGCCCAGGCCGCGTTCCCGTGCGCTCAGCCCCGCGGTCCTTGCACACGCATCCTCCCCACACACAGCTCGCACCCCGGCGCCGGCCCCAGCTCTTCCCTGGGCCGAGTCCTCCCCCTCCAGTCTGTTTCCAATCAGCTCGCTCTTGCTCTCAGTTTCATTAGGGGGCTGAGGAAACTTGGCTTCTCTCTGGAGTTCATAAAAGCTGAGCGGAGCTGGGCCTGCTGCCCTCCTGCTGCCTGTGCAGAGAGGGCCTGGGGTCCCCGCCCCCACCTTGTGGCCACCACACCCTGCCCCAGCGCAGGCTGCCTCTGGGCTCTCAGCCAGGAGGCCCCGAGGAGGAAGCCGGGAGGGTAAACCTCACTCTTCTCTGTGTCCTACAGACAAGCCCACAAGACGGCAGGCAGGCAGAGAAAAAGTCCAGGCCTCTTTCTGCCAGAAGGGTACCAGGGGAGGGAAAAAGCAAATGAGGGAATGGGGAGGCTGAGGACTCAGCTCCTACCACTTCCTGCCGGATGCTGTCCCCTCAGGAACGCTGAGATGTCCCCCCCCACCCTGCCCCCACCAAGCACCCGCTCCCGAGACCAAAGCAAGAGAGCCCACCAAGGCAGTGGGCTTGCTCCTCTCCCTGGAGAAGAACCCAGGTGCTACCAGCCCCTGGGCCTAGCCCTTCACTTTTGGCAAAGGGCAGGGAGGGCCTGAGAAGGGAGCCTGGGCTCCCCTGAGTGCTCTTGTCAGTCTGTGCCCCACAGGGACCAACCCCGGTGCTGGGAAATCAGACCCCAGGCTCAGCCAGGAGCTAGGAGGGAAGAGGTGAAAGGAGGACAGAAGGAGAAGCCTTATGCTTTCCCGCCCACCACAGGCAGGAGGCAAGGAGAGGGGGCAGGAGCGGATCTGAGGCCTCTGTCACTGAAGGCAGGTCGGGGAGGGCCTTGAGACAGGCCCATGCTGCATAGCACACACAGGCGTGCGCGCAAGCACACACACATGCACCCATGCACAGATGTGCACATGGGGAGTGAGAAGCAAGTGGGAGGCTGCTTGGGAACAAGGTGAGGAGGGGCTGCCGGAGAGGAAGGGCCCACTCCCGTGCCCACCCTCCGCTGGACCGCCGCCTACTCAGAGAGCTTGGGGCTGTCACTCGGGCTGACACCCCAGCTCCTTAACCTGGCCAGCTGCCCCTAAGCGCTCCACCACCTCCCCCACTGCCCCCCGCCAGGCCCCCCATTTCTCACCTGGTCTGACTCCAGCAAGCACAGGCAGCGGGTGGTGAGTGAAAGCCATGCGCGGGGAGCTGCCCTGAGAGGAGAGGGCACTGCAGAAGTCCAGCTTTCCTGACTTCTTTAGAGAAGCCGGGCCTGGGGGGAGGAATCAGCAACACAGGGCAGGTTTAGCTGGGCCAGGGTGAGAGCAAGGGAAGGTGGGAAGCCAGCAGCCAGCTCCTCTCTCCTCTGCCCCCTCCCGGCTATCCCTTCCCCCACACACCCCCTTCCTGCCTCCTTTGCCCCATTCTGGCTCTGGTTCTTAGGCCCGGTGTGCCGCCTGGCCAGCTACAGGTGCTCTGACTGGAGAGCAAAACGAGACCCTTGGGTGCGCAGGGTAGGAGACGAGCAAGAGGGCCCGTCTTGCTCCCTGATGAGCAGATAATGAGCTCCTAGAGCACAGGATGAAAAGGTGGGATGCGGGGGCAGGGAGCGGGGAAGGTGTGCAGGAGGAGCCCCGGGGAGCCAGCTTCAGAGTGAGGGGCGACCCAGAAGAGCAATGGGCTGGGGTCTGCTCTGTGGGGCCCTGGACTGGGGGAGGCTCTGGTAGGAAGAAGCCACAGCCCTTGGGAGGGACTGCAGGGGTGATATAGCCCTGACGAGAGAGCAGGAGGACCTGGAGGGACCGGAAGACCTGGCTGGGCACTGAGGGCAGAGCGGGACAGGAAAGGAACCCCCTGCCAGGGGATCCAGAGGTTGGGCGGCTGCAGGATGGGTCATTTCGGGGCTTTGCTCTCCTCCTGGTGCCAGAGATGGGGTGGCATTCACTGGGACAGGGGCACAGAGTCCCCCCTGCCTTGCAGCTCTGTCTGAAGGATCCTGATGCTGCCAACCGAGTCATCTCTGCACCCCAAGAGCATGATGTCCCATGGAGGCTCTGACACAGCAGGGGCCCTGGGCCAGGTCCTCCAGGGGAGCTTGTCCCCTGTCCTAGGCTGAGGCTGGAAGGCTCAGATGGAGTGGAGCGGATGTGCCAAGCTGCTGCCGTCTTTCAGGCACAGACTCTGTCTGAGTGGGAGTGGGGGGGCTGCAGTCTTAACCGTGGAGGGAAGAGGTGGGGGAAGGGCGAACTCCCAGCCGCCAGCAGAGGTGTTATCTGGCGGCAGCTGTGTGCCACCTGATAGCTGGCACGGTGGGGGGGTGGGGAGCACCCCCACCAGCTGTGCACAGCTGTCCCCGTGGCCGCACAGCGCCTCCCCAGCTGTTCCCTGTCCTGCAGCTGGGCTGCTTAATTGGCGATTTGTCGCAGCGCGGGGAAACAACACCGCGGGGGTGGGGGGCGGAGGAAAAGAGGGGAAAGCAAGGGAGCTGGGGTGCTGCAGGAGGATGTCGGGGGGCCGTGCGTGGCAGGACTGCTGGAAGGAGCATAAATGGCAGGCACCAGAGCAGACGGCTGAGAAAAAAGAGTGGGAGCCAGAGGGGGACAGCTCCTTGGGCACCAGGTCAGGGCAGAGGGACCGGGAAGCTGAGCCCCAGGAGGCAGCTACAGATGCAGCTCTCAAGGCACTTGAGTCCTCCAGAGACAGTCACTTAACTGAGGCCCTGGCTGCAGAGTCTTCAAGGCCTTTTCAACCCCTTCTCTCTCTCCCAGAGAAGTATCTGGGCTGTGTCGACCCAGCTCCCTGCTTGCCACACAAAGCCCTGTGAGAGGCACCCAGAGACTGCCTGGAGAGCTGTTGCACAAAGGTGAGCTTTGCTCTTGGTCCACTCCCCCGGCCCAAAGTCTGGAGATGAGCTCTCCTCCGCTCGTCCCAGGGAGTTGAGAGTGGGTCCCTTGGACCACAGCAAAGCAGAAGCCCCTCCCCACCCCCCCGCCCCCGCCGCCTTGCTTTTCCTGAGCCCCTGCCTGGCCCATTTGCTTGGCCCATCTCTGTAGATGCACATCTGGAAAACACCAGGCAAAGCGACAGCAAGTCAGGCCTTCCTCTTCCTGCTTCCAGAGCAGAGCTCCCGTCCCCACGCCCAACCAGAGCATACAAGCCCTGTGTACAAGCCCTGCACACAGGGCTGCACCCCCCAGCGCTGCGACTCGCACCTCAGGGACACACGCAGGTTGTACCAGCCGTGTGCCCGGCCGGAGTAGCCCACAGCCAGCCTCTTCATGCGTGCATCGGGCATGCACACACACAAGCGGGAGCACACATGCGCACTCTCCCTCCTTCCCATCCGGGTTCTCTGGGTCTGCTCAGGCCTCCGGTCAAGACTGGAAGTGAAGGTGGGTGGGTTCACGGAGAAAGGGGCAGCTGGAGGGTACTGGGAGGACTGACCTGGCTTCCCTTAGACCTTTTGCCCTTCCCTAGCTTTCCCGCTTGATTGGACAATGATTTGGTCATCCTTTCCTAGACTCTGCTCCTCTCTGTGATTCCAGGGCCTTCAAACGAGTAGTTCTATTCACCTCTCCCCCACGCCAGAGGATATTCAGCGACATCCGGGGACGTTTTTGATCATTATACTTTGGGGAGGGGTGGGGACTTGCTGCTGGCAGGTGGCCGGAGGCCAGGGCTGGTGCTCAGTGCCCTCCAGTGCACAGGACGGCCCCACCTCAGAAAATGATGTGGCCCCACATGTCCATGGTGCCCAGACTGAGAAACCGCTTCACACCAGGGGACCACAGAGCTGGGGTGACCTCTCTAGAGAAATAGCAAGAGAAGGAAACAACGAGAGCTCGGGGCCTGGGGCCTCTGCTCTCCTTCCATCACACCCGTGGCCCTGCTGCCCATATAGGGACAGCCCAGCTCCTCGCCTCCACCCCTCCTTCGGCCTGGTCTGCCCTCCTCTGGAAGGTCAGGAGGCAAGAAGACAGGTAGCGCCACCACAGCAGGGGAACCGGAGGGAGGCTCGCCCGGTAAGCTGAGCAGGAAGAAGAGGCTCCGGCTGCCCTGCGCTGCGCCGGCCCTACAACGCCCATACCTGCGTCCACATCGTTGGGCCAGCCACTGGACTGGCTGCTGCCAGCTGCTGGGGAGCGGCCTGTACCAGGATAGAAGACATCATCGACAGGGCTCTCCATCTCACTGTCATCGATGGACTTGGGGCGCTTGGTGGTGCTGGGGAAGAGGAGAGGGATCAGGTAGGCCAAGGGAAGACTGAGCTACAGCTACTCGAGCCGAGGTTGCCTGGCACTCACTACGTGCCCACCCCGAGACCAGACCGGCCCTGGGAGTCCCTCGGGACCCAGCCCACCTGCTCCTCCTCCTTAAGCCCCTTCTCAGTCCATGACACCCTCATCCACTGAGCTGCTCAGGTCAAAGAGGGGGCAAAAGCCTCCTCCCTTGCTTCCCTGGCCCCGCCTTCTATTTCCCATCAACCCCCAGGGCCAGGGCGAGTTGAGAGGCACTTGCCAGGCACAAAAATCCCAAAGGGGTGCTACAAAACTCAGACATCAAGATACTAGGTTATTTTATATGAAGACAGTACTACTACGAAGCTACTATAGTATTACAGCATAATATTCTAACAAATTAAAGTGAATGCCAAAAACCTCACAATGAACCAGAAGTCCAAGTTTTTTTTTTTTTTTTTTTAAAGCACAGGATCCCTTCCTGCCCTGAACAACTGGCCCTGACAAAGGGTGACTGTGTCCACCCCCCAACACCTCTCAGCTCCATCCCTCCCTCTCACGCCTCTCCCCCACCCAGCTGAGGCGCCCCTCCACTCCAACCTCTAACTGGCCGTCATTCCTGCCCACACATGCTGTTGCAAGGGGCACTTTCTGGAACCCATATCCCCCGCATCTCCTGCTTCAAACCCTTCAGTGGGTTTTAAGTCTAAACATTTTCTAGAGCCCTCTTTGGGGGGTGGGGGTCCCACCTGGCTGTCCACCCTTGGCTGGGATGGGGGCTGCTCTACTTGGAGCCTCCATCCCAGGCCTGTCTGGGCTCAAATGTCACTTCCGCAAGAGAGAGGCCTTCTCAGATCCCCACTGGGAGTGCCCTCCAGGCAGACCCGTGCCTTGTTTAGGCACCAAGTGGCCAGCGACAGCACGCACGAAGCAGGAAGCTCAGGAGGTTGGTAGCTTGGCGGGCCCTGGAGCTCTGGAGCCCACGCCCTCAACAAGGGGTGGCCTTCTAAGGCTCCCAGGCCTTGGAGGTGTAGCTGGCTGCAGCACCTGAGATGGCCTGGGGCTGAGGCGGGAGGGGCAGGGTGCTGGGCTCACCTGGTGGAAGGAGGGGAGGTGATGGACCGCCGCCCCAGGGTCACCTGGTTTATGTTGTAGTAGCTGGGACTCTCCAGGTCTGCCAGTGAGAAGTTGGGCCCTGATGCTGTCGCAACAGGAGCTGGGAAAAGGCAAGAAAGTGATAAGGTTTGAGGTGCGGAAGGCCCAATGGACCCTTGTTTTATCGTCCTAAGCAACTCCCCAGAAGCCTCCTCCTGGCTGGGGCGTCTTTGGGCAAGAGCCCTCAGTGGTGATTTTTCTCCTCCGAAGCAGTGGGGACTACAGACTGGGCTCCCCAGGTGCCTCCGCTCCACCCGGCCCAGTACCAACGGGCAGAGCATCCCAGGAAACCCTGTCTGCCCCTCGGCCAAGACCCCTCCAGCGGGGGGCCACACGGGGTCCGCGTCCCACCTCCTTACACCCCCAGTCTGCTGAGCTCGGCCCTGGCTAGAAGAAAGAACTCACTTACTCTGTGATACTCTCACCAGCTCTGTCACATTCCAGACCCCGGAAGTCACAAAACAGTCCTGGAAACTTAAGTGCCCTGAAGAGGGGAAAGGACAAGTGAGTGAGTCAGGCAAGGCTGGGTGGGGGGCTGCCTGCCCGTTTCCCTGAAGCTCTCCACACTCGTGCTTTGACTCCCTCCCCTCCAAGCCTTGCATTCCAGACCCAGGCTGGCCCTCAGGGGCCCTCATGTCTACACAGAAGGGTGAGTAGGCTTCAGGTGAGCTCCCGCCCTTGGGGCATCAGCTGAAGTTCAGCTAAGGATTGGCTGAGTAAAGGGGAAGAAATGGAGGAGAGGGGATGCCTGTTTGGCCAGGGGGAGGGAGGGCAGGTAGGGGCAGGGCAAGCCACAGAGGCTAGACATGGGCCCACAGGAGCAGGGTCGGGGGGGGGGGGGGCACTGACCGTTGGGCAGTGGTTTGATGTCCGCATCTCCTTGCTGGTTTGAACTATCTGATTGTCCGGATTCTGCAGGAGACACAAAGCGGAGAAGGGGTCAAGATCAAAGTGCCCCCCCCACACCATCCAAGCAGCTGCCCCTCCAGCCCTGTAAACACCTTCACAGCACCCTCTCCTCGGAGGGAAGCAGCCTAGGGACACCTGAAGAGAGAAAGAAGGAAGTCCTATGGACACCGGAGCCAGCTCCTTCTCGGTGGCGGGGTGTCCTGGGCACTGTGGGGAGGTTGGCCGCAGCCCGGGCCTCCACACACCGGATCCCAGTAGCGCCCCAGTGTGACACCCAGCACGGGCTGCGGACACTGCCCCATGTGCCTGGCGGCAGAGTCGGCCCCGGGAGAGTAGCAGCGGCTGAGGACCAGGGCGAGGACGATACCCATGAGAGAAGCCAGCGATCACCTCTTTGCACAGCTGGGATGAACCCAAGGGTCCCCCATCCTCCACTCGGCTCCAGCTCCCAGGGGAGCAGCCCCTTCCTTCTCTCACTTCATTAATTACAGCCATTCCTACATCTCACCTTTATGCGCACAGGCAGTGCCTGGCAACCCCGAGGGGGGAGGTCTGCCCTGACGCTGTCGCCCACTCTGTGCCAGCCTGTCTGGGCTGTCTCATGCCCCAGTGCCACAGCTGCTCAGAGGGAGCCCCGAGACAAGGGCCCATTGTGTGGCGGGAGCTCACAGAGGGCTGGGGCAGGGTGGAGTGTGTGTGTGAATATTTTGTGGAGCTTGGGAAAGCCCCCCACCCCCGCCCCCCAGGTCCTCAAAGCTTTGTGTGCCAGGGGCACAATGGGGACCTCCAGAATGCCTGCCCAGGCACGACAGCTGGCGAGAGGGTGGCAGAGGGGGGCCAGGGCAGGTTGGGGGGCAGGAGGAAGGCGAGGCATTTGGTAAAGAATCGGCCGCTCAAGGGGAAAACATGGGGGTGCCATCAGAACACCGCACCCTGGTATCGGCCCAAGGCTCTGCCCAGCTCTCTGACCCGGCCTCCTGGGCCTCACCCACCACCCCACGGTCAGCCTGCCGGCCTGAGAGCGCCCCCACCTCAGTGGCCTCACAGCCAAGCTGCTCACACTTGGGGGGTGACCAACGAGGAAGTTCCTGAAGAACAAGGCCTAGGCCCAAGAGACTGCAGTAAGGTGGCCTGTGGCCGCTCGGCCACTCAGGAGGAAGGGAAGAGTGATGGCTGAGGGGGGTTGGTAAGAAGAACAGTGTCCCCCTGGGAGCAAAGGCCCAGGCTTGGCTCAGGCCAAGTTCTTGTCCGCCTGCCTCAATGTGACCAGTGGGAAAGGACAGGTTGCCTACAACAGGACAGTTTCAGTCCCCACTTGCCCCATTCTTTACCTTGTTCGGTTTTTTTAAATCCAAAAAAAATCTCATCATAAATCGAGAAAACAGAAGTCTATAAGGAAAATGTTAATGAGGGCCCCTCACCCCCTCCAATTTGGGGCACATCCTGCCACACCGCCCTTTGTGCTCACGCCTGTGGTGTGTTTAGGGATGGGGAATCCTACCCCAGGCCGCATCTTTGCTCGTGGCACTCTCCGCTCTGGAGAGAATCTACAGGACCTCCTCCCAGGCTCCCAGGAGGGCACCCTCTCTGTGCCACAGTGTCTTGTGGGTATCAATTTTGTCTTTCTCTCCTCCTGGCCTCTTTCTGGCTCTCTAGGTCTGATTCAACCCCCCTGCCAGTCCAGAAAGACTCAGGTCTTTCTGAGGGTGTGCGCAGTCCATTCCAGGACATCCCTAGACTGGGGGTGCCGCGAGCCTGCTTCATCTCCCAGGAGCCACTCTGAGTGTGCCACTCAAAGCTTCCGAAGGGCAGACCCACCAGCCCAGCGCCTGCAGCCCCCTGAGGGGCACACGCTCCCCTGTGGCCCGGGGGGGGGGCGCCTGCTACTGACCCCACCCATCCTGGGACCGACTCAGTCCCCACTAGCCTTCCAGGTCCGGGTCCGTGGAGTTGGGGGTGCCAGAGGCGTCCACCCAAGGGTGTGGTCCCGGGCCCCCCTGAACGCGGCCAGGTGGAGACAGAAAGCTGCGCGCATGCGCACATCCAGCCCAAGGACAGCAAGGCGAGAGAGAACCCGACAAAGAGATGGAGGTGGGCCAGCGACTACGGCAGAGACAAATGGGGCTCCAGGAGAGCGCGATAGACAGGAAATCCTTCTAAACCAGGACACTGTCCCGAAACGTTATTGCTGTTATTACTATTAGCTAGATGTAAAGGAGCAAGTGGGAGCGAGGATCCAGCGCGGGCGAGGCCCGCTGCCACGCGCCTCCAGGCGCTGCTGGCAGCCATCTTAGCCCTTGGCAGCCATCTTACGGCTGGCGGCCCAGCCAGCGTCCCCACAATGCCACCCCCGCCGGCCCCCGGCGTGCTCAGCTCAGCTCCAGGACAAAAGGCAGAAACGCTGGAAATCTGGACCCAGCCAGCCCTGCAGCAGGGGCAGCTCCGGCCAGGGCCCCATCGGCCCGCTCTAGCAGCACCCCCTGCACCCTCGCGGCCCGCGTGCAGCAGGAGGGGAAGGGAGGGTTAAAGCAGGAGCCCTGGGGACACTATGGTCTGCTCAAAGGCAGCTGAAACCCCTGCTGGCCAGCCCCAGGCCCAGGGGCTCAACTACGAACCCTGCCCAGACAGGACAGTAAGGGACGTGATGGGGCAGACCCTTGTCCACCCTGTGGACAGACGGGGCGGGGGTGGGGGGGGTGCTGACAGGAGCCCATAGAGCAGCAGCAGGGCCAAAGAGCCGCGGGCCCTGGTGGACAGGCCCCTAGGGAGGGTGAGGAGACACCCCCCCCCCCCCCAGAGCAGGGAGCCAGCAGGCTAGCTTTCTTGGGCTTTTCCAGGAGCGGTGCCTCAGCTCCAGGCCTACTCTGGACAGCCCTCTGGGATCAGAAGCTGCACCACAGGCCAGCACACCAGGGAGCCTGACACCCCAGCATCCTGACTCCTTTCCCTGTTGGGCTCCCCGGGGGAGGGGATAACCCCAGGCCTCAGGACAGACAGGAGGAAGGTCTCTTTATGACACCCCTCCCCACGCCCCGCCTCATGGCTGCTCAGCTTTTATCTGGCAGAATGGGGCTTATCAGAGCCACCAGCTGAACAAACATACAAATCCACGGTTAGTGAGAAAAAAACCCTCTGCCTGAACTCTTTATCTCCTGTTCACAGGCCCCACGCACTGCCCCCTGCCAACAGCACAGGAGGAGACCTGACTGCCGCACAGCGGGGGCTCCTCTCTGCGCTGCCCCCCTTCTCCCCTTGCCTCGGACCCAGAGCAGAGAGGCTCTACCCTGGCAGTCCCAGCCGGGCGGGTTTGCATGAGTGAGCTGCTGCCACGTGGGAGCCCCCCTCCAGTGTCTGCTTTCTCGCCAGGGATAATGGGCCAGCTGGTGGCCTGTGGGCCAGTGGAGGGGCAGGGACAGTGTTGGCTAGCACAAGGCAGACAGGTGCCCAGCTCCATCTTTTATCCTCCCCCCAAACCCTCCCCCGGCCCACGCCCCCGAGGCTGTCACTCTGATTCCCCAGCCTTCCAGGGCCACATCCTCTAGGAGCCTCTCTGGCCTCGGCTCTCCTCTGCCTGGCTGCCAGAGCGGTGGGGCCCCTAAGTACACATCCCCGGTTTGGGGCCACCCTAAGGTCAGCAAAGCAGCCCTAAGCCCCCTGCCTGCACCTCTCATCAGAGACCCCTGGTGCCTTCACGCCCTAGCAACTGGAGATGGGAAGCAGCCGCCAGGGGCACCGCTTTGGCCCGGACACAACTCAACCTTTCCCTCTATCCTGGCCCGGAGGACCAGAGGGCATCATCTCTGGTTTTAAGCTTCCTCGCATGAGGCCCATCGAATATAGCCTCCTGAAAACAGTCCAGGCCTGTGTCCTATGCCTGGGCTTGATGCCCTGTGCAGACCGGCATCAGGGTCCCTGAGCCCAGGTCAGGTTTGGGGTTGGAGAGAATCTCAGAGCCTACAGCTTATTCTCCACCCACGGAAGCATGCTCAGCTGACTGCCCTCTGCGTGGGACCTGCGCTACTCATGGGATCCACACCTCAAAGGCAGAGGCCACCTGCCCATAGTGCCTGAGGGCCCTGGCCACTGTGGAGGCTTCCGGAAGCGGGGACTACGCAGGGGGCAGGTAATGGATCTGGACTCTGTCTCAGCATGGCTCCTGGGTCTGGGGCTACTCCCTGTTCATCTGCACACGTGTCATTAGGCAGCCCCCTTGCATCGATGGCCTGTGGCCTTCTGCGGTACCCAGACCCAGGCCAAGCTCAGCCAACAGCTGGCATGTGGGCCCCCCTTCCTTAGGTCCCTCCACAGCCCTGGAACAGCCACAAGCCCCCCCCCCCCCCCCGGACTGCCTTTCTCTGAGCACCAGCTCTGCCTTCTCTGCTCTTGAAGGCCCCCTCCTTGCTTTTCGGAGCTCTTCACCTTTTCCTCTGGAATCCCACTTCTGGTCTCATTTTTCTCTCGGCTCCACACTCCTCTCTCTGTCCTTCCTTCTCCTTCACGTTCCCTTTCTCCAACTTTCTTTCCTCTCCCAACCTTGCCTGTTTCTATGTGTGTGTGTGTGTGTGTGTGTGTGCGCGTGCGCGCGCGTGTCCCCAGAAGGGCTCTGCCTCTTCGTGGGAGCCCTGGAGGGGAAGCTGCAGCCGCCAGCAGGGGCCCAGTGTTGCGCAGGAGCCCCGACTGACAGCATGTTATCTGTGTGTACGTGTGTTCCCAGTCACAGGCAGACGGGCAGATATTTACGGCTCCCGTTAGGTAAAGGAGGAATTCCTGCTTGACGCCAGGAACGCTCTGCCTCGGCTCCCACCCGAAACGAGCTCCCTCTGTGAAAGGGGCCACATGGAACTTGCTGGCCGGCTGCCTCCACGCACATCACTGACAGAGTGAGCGCTCAGGTGGCCAAGAGGAGGGAAAGGCCCAGCTCAACCCCACCCACACGTGCACACACGCAGGCAAGCACAAACACTCACACACGTGCACATGCCACCAGCAATTTCCTGCCGTCCCACCGGGGTAGGATGAGAGGAGGCACTGGGAGCTGCGGGCCCACTGTGCACAGCATGCTGGGTGCTTAGCACCGGGCCGCAGAGGAGCCCGCCTCTAGCTCTGCCGCTCCACTGACCTCTGGGCTGGAGCGGGCAGCCCCCAGAGTTCGCAGTTTGCTTGCCCTTCCCCAGGCTCTCCCAGGGCCTGAGATTCGAGAAGTAAGGCAGCCGTGTGCTCCGCTCCAGGGATGCTGTCCTCTGAAGGACAGATGCAATTCAGGAGCCGATCCTGGCCCTCCCCAGGGTGGCACTCCCCTCCCCCACCTGTCCCCCCCCTTCTGTGATTCCGGAGCATCCAGGGCACTGGAAACCCAATCTCAAGGGGAGCCAGAGGCCTGGCCCACAGCAATCAGAGCTGGAGAATGTAACTATTGTGCCTCTTGAAACCTAAGTCTGAGCATCTGAGACACCCTGAGGAGGGGAGCGGTGGACGGATGGGGGGCTAGGGAGACGGGTCACAGAGGGGTTCTCCCCATCTCTGCAAACAGGCGACTCAGGGACTGAGGAAGTCCTAGAGAGTGCAGGGCAGCCAGAGGGCGAAGAGAGGAGGGGCTCGGCCTCCGCCAGGCCAGGCATAAGGAGCCTCTAGGATCTTTCCTTCCCTTTTTCCGCTCTGCAGACCACCCCCATGAGCCAACCAGCTTGTGTGTGTACACACAGACCCTGGAGCCATCCCGAGGTTACCTAGAACCCCACAGGGTAGGACACAGGAGCATGACCAGGAAGCACAGCCCTGAACATATGGGCAAGGGTGCGGCCAGGGACAAGATGGGCACACGTGTCACTCCCCCATTACCTTCCATCTCCCCTTTCCTCGTTTCCCTTCCACCCACAGATCTGAAGGGGCTTGAGCCTGTGCCTTGAGTCACCTGTGCAGGGGAGGAAGGCTGAGGGCCAGGGAAGAGACTCAGTCACCCCTGCACGATCTAGACCTGCTCTGGCTGTCTGTGGTGCCGGCGCTCAAGAAGGCCATGGAAGGAGGGTAAGGCAAGGCCAACAGCACAGGTCACAGGGAACATGTGGGTGGGACCTTCCACTCTCAGTCCCTGGCCCTGGCGGCACTACCTCTCCCACCTCAACCCACACTGCCTCCACCAGCACCGCCTGTGGTCCTCTGGGAGCCAGGGCCAGATCTGTCTGCCACAGGGCTCCCTGCCCAGCAGTGCGACCACAGAAAGGGAGAAGGCAAGTCAGTGGGCTCCTCTGGCGCCCAGGAGACCAGCAGAATGGGCCCCAAAGGCCAGACCCAGGCACATAACCCTGGTGCCTCCAGGGTGCTCCCGCGGTGTGAGCTGCTCAGCGTTCTCTACCCTGCACCTGACGGGAGAACCTTCCTCGGCACTACCTCCAGCCCAGGAAGAACGAGAGATGGGGTCTGGTCACTGAACCCCGGGGGAACCAGGGGCCCAGTTGTTCATCCCCATGATACGACAGACAGTGGCCAAAATGGCGGAGAGAATGATGGTTGCATCATGGTGTGGAGCCCAACACCCAACCTCCAACCAGTGGATGGAGGGAAAAAAGCCCAGTCAGCCTGTTAGGGGCCTCTCCAAGCCCGGGCCAGCAGTTAAGCAGTTAATTCCCGGCAGTGAAGCCCTGGGAGATGTGAATTGACATTCAGGCTCCTCCTGGGTCTGCCCCTTTGCAGAAGACCCAGCACTGACCCCCAGCACCTCTGTCAGTGATCCACAGGCTCTCTGTGAACAAGCAGACCCGGGACACCTTACATCTGGGGGGTTCCAGAGGTGTCCAGGGAGAGGAAGCCCTGTCAGAGCAGAACTCCCAGCAGACAGAGAGTGGAAGTGAAGTGGCTGCTACTGAAGGAAGCAAAAGGAGGGACCTGCGGAGAGCTGGAGGGAGGCAGGAGCTCCCCACCCCAGGCCTACCCTTGGCCTACCCAGGGAGATGTCCTTGGTCTAGACCCCACGTCCACTCCAAGGGTGGGCCTCACCCCAGCACAGAGAGGGTGAAGGGGGCACACCAAGGGCAGTGGGGGATGGAGGTGGACAGCCAGCAGCGGCGGAAAGAGGCTTCCCTTGGTTCACATCCAGACTCCAGAACCTACCAGCCCAGTGGCCTTGGTCAAGTTCTGAGCTGTTTCCTCCTCTGTAAAATGCAGGTGCCACCTGCCATCTAGGGCTCTTAGGCGAGGACTAAATGGAAAAACAGGTGTAAGGTGCTTAGCCGGGGGCCGACTTGTCAGTGTGACCCGTCCTTCGTCCTTCCACGTGCACCAGCATTAGCTGAAACTCCTCCTTCTCTCACTCAGCTGAAAGGCTGCCTCAGGGAAGGAATACGGCTAACCTTCAGCTCCCCCACCACAGGGGCGCATTATGACACATTAAGAATGCCTTAGATTACTGGTTTTTGGTGTCTCGCCCCAGAGAACGCAGCCAGGAAGCTGATGAGCTCCCTCAGGGCCTGGCCTGGCCCATAACCATCTCCAAAGAGGGGCAGACAGGTTTCTCTGGACATAAAAGAGCAGGATGCCTTCTACAGGTGTGTCCCTCTCCGAAGTCAGTCAGTGGTCTCAGGATGGTCACCACACTGGAAATGGTGGGGGAGAGGCAGTGAAAGGGAAGGCCAGGGGATGGGTAGGCCAACAGGGAAGGGGGAGAAAAGCCTTTGCCCCTGGACTCTGATGGCGCTGGGCCCTGCCTCTCCTAGTCCAGCGCTAAGGATACAGAGAGCCGAGGACACCAGAAGCGTGGGTGCTGCCCCATGGAGTGGCCAGCCGCCTCTCCTGGGAGTGCCAGCTGGTACCACAGCTAGCCAGCAGCTGCAGCCACCGTTTCCAAGAGCGCCTGGGGCCGGGAGTCATGTAATAGTTGGGTCCATAAAAGTGTCCGCACCCCTAAAGCTTCTCTCCCCTCCTGCACCTGATAGAAGCTGACAGTGGAGAATGCCCTCCGTACCAAGAAAAGACTGGGCCCTGGGGAGGGGGCACCTCCATCCAGGCTAGGGGCACGCAGAGCTGCTCCGCAACCCCTACCCACTTTCTGTTTCCAGCACTGCCCTTTCTGACCCTTTGAGCTGCCCAAGCCAGGTCTGGCCAGACAACTACCCCCACCTCCAGCTGCTCTGAGGACTATTAATAGTGTCCCCACCTCCCAGGGTCAGGCCTCACCCTCCCCCCATCCCCTAAATACACTTGCCCTTGGTCTAATTACTTGTAAAAGGTACAGAGTCCTCCAGGCACTAACGCCAACCCCGGATGAAAAGGCGGGGGGTTGGTGCAGAAGTTCTGGAGGCCACCTGAGGGACATGCCTGGAACAAGTGGAAGTTTGGGAAAAGGAGGGAAGGAATCTGTGAACCCCAGAGCAAGAGAATGACAAAAAGACAAAATTAAAACTAAGAGAGAGGGAGGGACCAAGACAGAACATCAGAAGCAGAGTAAAGTGGTTCAAAGCAAGAGGGCCGCAAAAGAGAGAAGAAGAGAAGTAGAAGGTTCCAAGAGGGAGGAAGAAAGGGAAGAAAGTGGAGAAAGAAAGGAAGACAAAGGAGAAAGTGACTGCTTAACAAACAAAAGGAACACAAGGGGAGAAAACATTCCTAAGAACACTCAGCCGGCTGCCAGCACCTGATGGGGGACTCAGCGGGGTGAGGGACTGCAGTGGCCCCAAGCCAAGGAGCCTCTGCCCACACACCTTTGCAATGTTTCAGGGAAGGGAGGTGGGGGTCAAAGGATGAGAAGAGGAGGCAGAAAAGGAACAACTGACCAGGAAAAGAAGGTGGGAGAGGATGGGGCGCCTGGGTGGCTCAGTGGGTTAAGCCTCTGCCTTCGGCTCAGGTCATGATCTCAGGGTCCTGGGATCAAGCCCCACATTGGGCTCTCTGCTCAGCGGGGAGCCTGCTTCCCCTCTCTCTCTCTGCCTGGCTCTCTGCTACTTGTGATCTCTGTCAAATAAATAAATAAAATCTTTAAAAAAAAAAAAAGCCTTTTAATTTTAAGAAGGTGGGAGAGGTGAGTCCCCTCAGAGAGTAGAGTCACTCCCAGCCCTGGGCGGGGGAAGGCTCCTACACACGGAGCCTCCTTGCTAACAGGGAGAGGGTCAGGCTGGCCAGAAGATGGTGGGGATGGGAGAACATCACGGCTCCCTGGGCTCCTTGAGTTCCAGGTTACCTCTCTCTTTCTGGCCATGAGCAGAGTCCTACCCCCGTCCTGCCTCCCACTGACCCTTTCCTTAGGAGAACCCAAAGGGTCTGGGGAAAGAGAACCCACCTAGGCCAGAGCAGGCCAAGGCCACCTGGCTCCCATCCTCAGGTGCTCTGGTTTCCTCAGCTCCCTAAGGGGCAGCACCTGACACCCAGGCTGGTCCCTCTAAAGGAGCCTCCTCTACCAGGGAGGCCTTCGGGGGAGACACATACTTCGGCTCATGGAAGAGCAGCAAACACAAACACAAGCCATAATCAAAGGTCTAAGTGGAAAACTTCTGCCTGGAGGTTGGAAGCCAAGCAGCCTTTCCTTTAAATCCCATCTACACTGGGAGCCTCTGGCTGGACCAGGGCTGGGGGACGGGGAGACTGGTTCTGGAAGGCCCAAGAGCCCCAAGGGGGGCGCCTGAGTGGCTCAGTCATTAAGCGTCTGCCGTGGGCTCAGGTCATGATCTCGGGATCCTGGGATCGAGCCCCGCATCGGGCTCCCTCCTTGGCGGGAAGCCGACTTCTCTCCCACTCCCCCTGCTTGTGTTCCCTCTCTTGCTGTGTCTCTCTCTGTCAAATAAATAAATAAAAATCTTTTTTTTTTTAAAGATTTTATTTATTTGACAGAGAGAGATCACAAGTGGGCAGAGAGGCAAGCAGAGAGAGAGAGAGAGAGAGAGGGAAGCAGGCTCCCTGCAGAGCAGAGAGCCCGATGTGGGACTCGATCCCAGGACCCTGAGATCATGACCTGAGCTGAAGGCAGAGGCTTAACCACTGAGCCACCCAGGTGCCCCAATAAAAATCTTAAAAAAAAAAAAAAAAGAGCTCCAAGGACTTGGCCACCAGGCCTCCCAGACCAGGGGTTCCCAGCTGGGAGCACCCCACCAAAGCATCAGTCCCCTGGGGTCAAGGCCTGCCAGCATTTTGTTCACTAGTGTATCCACCACACGTGTGTATCCACTACACTTGGAAGTAAAATTGGTAAGAATAACGAAACTCTAAATAGATCCTTCTAGATCCTTCTTCCAACTTCTGACCACCCAGGGGACAGAAGCACCACATGGCTAGCACCTTCCCTTCTAAAGAAGAGAATATTTTTCCTGCAGGTCCATCCTCAACACTCAACACCCAAGGAATTGATGTGGAAACCTCAGTACCACTAATTCTGCAAAGCCCAGCTGGGCCCGCGCTGCAGGACTGGTCACATGGAGCCCCACACCGAACGGCTGGACTGACCAGGGAAAGGACGCAGAGTCTCCGTGTGCAGGGCAGGGAAGGGGAGCACTCTTGCAAGCTTGCTCTGCTCCCTGCCCTCCACTACCCACAAAGACCTTATGGCAGCCACTGTCCAGAGCTACCCAGACAAGACCTGAAGAATTTGGGCCTCTGACATCAAATCTCCAACTTACAGCATGGAAAGCCCAGGCTGGGTTGAGTAACCGGGTAGGCAGGTGGCCTCCTGAGGGCATGAGATGGCTCTGGGTGTCAGAAGGAGCCTGGGATCCCAATCCTAGAACTGCTGTTTTCAGGCACCCAGTGTGTCTCCCAGGCCTCCTCTCCCTCCCTGAGCCTCACTCAGACAGCGCAAGTGAGCTGTGGGCAGGAATTTCTAGAGAAGAGCAGAGCGTAGTTTTACACGCTCTAAAGCGCCAAGCACACATAAGGAAGGCATAGATGGGGCAAGGAGGCTGGCTTCCGGGACCCTATATTTCAGCTTTGCTGGGATCCTGAATAGCAGCTGAGGGTCGTCTTCCAGAAGCTTGGACCAGCACACAGTACCATGGTGGGCCACCTGGTAGGAGGCAGCTACCCAGACTCGGGGCTAGGACCGTCTAAGCTGCTGAAGAGACCAAACGATACCGACCCTCCAGGTTGGTAGGTGCCAAATACCCCAGTGACAATGCCCTGAAGGGCCAAAAGGGGCTTTCCCCCAAGCCGAGCCGCGGGGGCAGCTGGGCTCAGGGGCCGCGCCCGCACGGACCGGCGCGCTGCACTCCCGGACGCCGTAGCTAGGTGGCGCAGCTAGTTAACACTAGCTGCCCTCCGCCGGCAGCCGCCGGGCCCGGAGCGGGGGCGGCCAACCTGCGCGGGCCCGCCGGGGGCTCCAGGGGCCGGGGTTCCCTCGGCTCGCGCACGGGGCCTAAGTAGGAAGGAGGAGGCCCCGGCCAGACCCAGGCGCTCGAACCCCGGGCTGTGCTGCCCGAGGCGGCGACTCCCGTTGCTGCCGTTACCGCTGCCAAGCACATCCCGTGATGTGATGTGAGGGCCGAGCTTCCCGTTCTCATTGATTAGGAACAGCTTGCGGTGCGGGGGCCGGATGGAAGGGGGCCGGGGAATGGGCGAGCGAGGAGCGGGGAGGGCGGGGCGGGGGGGAGCTGCCAGGTGCATGGCTGTGGGGGTAAACCAGTGAGCTCGGTCCCACCCTGCGCGACGCCACCACGGCTCTCGGTCCCTACCTGCCTCCCCCAGGCAGCGGGGCTGCCCTGGGTGTGGGTGAGTCTGCTGCCGCGTGACCCTAGGGCTGTTCCCAACACTCCCACGACGCCCCCACCTTTTGGCAGCACAGACCTGCCCCTGCACTTGATAAACGCTTGAAGAGAAAGATTTCCTTCCGCCGCCCCTCTCAAAAAGTTAAAAATGGAGACTAAAGTCAGAGATCAGGAACCAAGGAGAGGGAGAGAAATGGAGAGAAGTCAAGAAGAAGAAGAAAACAACAGCGCTCTCTGCAGTGGCGGCAGCAGTCGGGCAGGCACACCCTCCCAGGCGGGTGTGGAGAAAGGCCCTTTTGTTCGGCAGGGAGGTTAGCCGAGGTGAGGCCTGCTCCCCCCACCCCCCCTGACCCTGGGCCGTGCAGATCGCTTCTCAGGGCTCCGGACTGGGTCTGGCGGCTTCTCTGGCCCCCCAATCCTTCTCCCACTCCTCCTGCAGCCAGCGGAGTAGCCCAGCAATGGGGGGGGGGGTGGCAGGGGGAGGAAGCACTGCTCCCTACCCCGGGCCTTGTCCAAACACCAGGGGTCACACATGTGGGACGCCATTGGGCTGGGTCCTCCGATGGGCCTTCTGGACGCGGCCACTCCCAGCCACCAGCGATCTGCCCAGGCGGCTCTTAAGCTGCAGGGTTGTAGGGGGGCAGACTCTGCATGCAGCAGTCCCCCACAAAGTCATGGCCAGAGAGGGTGGCACATGCTAGAAGATGGCACCCCTGGAGGCACAAGCTGGCTGACCACGCCCCTCCCGCCCACAGTGAGGCCCTGGGCATCTCCTGTACCCATTCTAGACACAGGACCTTTCTAACAGCCCCGGTCTCTGGGCTAGAGGTGGCTCTTGTGGAGCTTCCTCAAAGTGAGGGCTGGGCTCTGGCACTGGGATCACCCTCAGATGAGAAGCAGGGCCTGAGCTCCTTCTGTTCCCCAAGCAGGGGCTAGAATGAGGTTGTAAAGGGGGACTGAGAGGAGGCCCACCTCCAGAGCCTGCCGAAGCAGAGGCTGCAGAGGGAGCCTGGCAGCAGTGGGAGGGAAGAGATGCTGAAAAGCGTCCCCTTTGCCCCGCAGCACACCCCATTCCTGGCTCAGGTTGGGGAAGGGACCTGAGGGATGGCAGGCCCCCAAGCACTGTGTGTCATCTGCCCATTAGGACAGGGGTGCAGGCTCCCCGGAGCCCTCCAGCCTCTCAGGCAGAGCTGGAGGGCTTTACACTCAGCCAAGAAGTGCAACCCTTTTCCAATCAGCAGCACCCTCGACCTCCCAATCCATGCATGGGCAGCAGAAAACGGAATAAGGGACTGGCCTGGCCCAGTCTGCTCCAGACAGTCCTCTGGCCTCCAATGTGGGGGATACCTATCTTTCAGGAGGCCCCAGCCTCCTACCCGCAGTACCACAAAGCAAAGCCGTGAGAGCAAGGAGGAGGAGCAGTGTGTCGCTGGCCTGGCCCTTCCCAGGCCTCTGGCTTGGAAAGTGGGGGAAGGAGGGAGGGGAGAGGAGCAGCAGCAGCTGGACTCGCAGGGAGCCTGAACCATCCTGTCCAGGGCTGAAACGGCGGCAAGAAACTGCAGCTCAGATACACAATGTCCTGCCAAACCCCAGTCCTTTAATTCAATTAAGCGCGGGACAGACTTCCCAGATTTTTCTGTGTGTGCGAGTGCATGTGAAAACCCTGATGCGTGTGAATCCCGGGAGCCGCGAGCATGTGTGCACGCATGTGGATGTGTGAATCCTGATGGGAGAAGAGGAAGATGAAAGGATGCAAATGTTGGGGGGAGGATAGAGGTGGGCCAGGATGGCTCCTGGAGAGAGTGGGTATGTGTCTAAATCTTCTTGGAGGGCCGAACTCCAGACTGGGGTTCTCAGCCCCTGCCCCATGGACCGCTCTGTGATGGGGCCGGCCTGTGTGCACTGCACTGCAGCACTAAGCATCTCTGGCCTCCACCCACTAGATGCCAGTAGCATCACGCCCCCTCAGTTGTGAGAACTAAAAATGTCTCCACCATTGCCAAATGTCCCCTGGGGGAAGAATCAGCCTGGTGGGACCCACCACTCTGGGGCACAAGATACAAACCGAGACTCGAGACTGACTGTGTATTTACTACCGGTGCCTTGCCTCACCTCTCCCCCTTTAGGCTTAAATCCCAGTCGCTTGGCTTCCCAAGTGTCTCAGGTTTGGCTCTTTTTTTCTGAGATATTCTCCCCCACTTACACATCTGGCCAGAGCGACTCAGGCTCAGCAAGGGTTTTTTATCAGCAGCAAGGTGCTGGAAAATGACTTAGCCCCCGCCTCCAACAGGGAAAGGGAAAGCTGTCACGGCTAAAGTCATGAGCCAAAGTCATGCCCTGGGCCAGATCTGCAGCCTGAGCTCTACAAGGCGGGGTGAGGGTGGGGTGGGGAGGAAGGCCGCAGGCAAGGTACCTTGCTTAGCCCCTGGAGGCCAACAGAAATCAAATCACCACCCTACCCTAGCTGAGCCCTAGGTCAGGCCTAACCCAGACCAACTCCCCTCCCCTGTTCCTGGGGTCACCTGTGGCTGTCCTGGCAGGAGTGGGGGGACTCAGTTCTAGCAGCCCTTCTCCCCACAGGCCCAGGGTGCTTGCCTCTCTCCCTAAGCCCTCCTGGAGCCTTGAACAGCCCCCTTCTGGGAGCAGAGCCAAAAAGATGGGAGAAGGATGTTTATAAGCTGCTAAAAGGGAAAAAGGGAAAAAGGGGAGGTGGGGCAGAGAGGCCCAGGCCTCCAGGTAGTATAGACTGGGGACCCAGGTGGGGAGGGAAGGGGGAGAACGCCTCCCCCAGTGAGCCAGACACCTAGCTAACCCGGCCAGGTGGTGCTCCCTGCACTGTCCTGCGGGACCACAACCCAGCATCACAGCCTTAGCTCGCAGGGGCCTCTCACCTGCCGAATGACAGTTTCCTGACACTCTTATCCCACCCCAAGGATGCTGAGACACTACTGGTTTTAGCTCGCTTCCTCTGCTCAGCCTGAGAAAGGCAGAACCAGGGAAGGGCGCAGGGCCCTGGGGGAGCCCAGGCTGGGGGTGTGGTGAAAGGAGCCAGGCTTGGCGGGAGCTAAAGCCGAGTCCCCAGCTCGTAGGGCTCGGCACACAGCTAATGGGAGGCTGGCAGCGGCAAATTGTTGTTTACTTTTAATTAAGTAAACAATGTCGGCTTTCCGCCTCCTCCCCTGCCATCCCAGCCAGTAATTTGGGGGATGACAATGGGGTTGTTTCCTTCCTCCTGCTTTCTTCCCTCCCTCCAAGCACTCCTGCTCACTCCCTGCTCTGCACAGTCTTTACAACTTGCCAGAGCCGGGTGAGGCCCCACCCAAGGGGTTGGGGGGACAGGAAGGTCCAGGATGACTGGTGGCCTCTCTGGGGAGCAATCCCACCGTCAGGTTCACCTCAGGTGGCAAGGGCAGCTAAGCACCTGGATGTGGCCCATTCTCTCTCTGCTCCCTCCCTCCGCCACAATCTTCCTCCCTAACCACCAGAATCTAGGAAACAGGGGATCCAGAGCCTCCAAGCAAAGTGGCAGCAGAGACCACAGCCCCAGGTGAGAAAGTATTTTCCCAGGAGCGGGATGTGTCTTTCCCATAGGTAACCAGAAGGTGGGGCAGGGCAAGGGCACGCCCGAGGCTGGTTAATCCGTGGGGCTGGAACTCACTGAGCCAACTGGCAGCAGAACAGTAGGTCCCAGCTTTCCTCAGAAGCGCGGCTGGCTTCGTGGCCTTGGTTTCTGCTATTCCTGTAGGTGGTTCTCCTGAAAGGCCAGAGTGAGTAACAGAAGCAAGCTAAGCTGGCCTTTCACCGACCGGGTTCCCTAGCCTGGGGTGCAGGCACTGGGCTCCTCCTGAGCGGAGAAGCAGGCAAGAGGGGCCGGACCCTAAGTCTTCAGGAGAGGCTGGATTTCAAATTACTCCAGGTGGGCAAACTTGCACACAGGACCTCTGTGGAAACACAGCGCCCCTCACACCCTTGCTCAGTAAGCCTGTAAATGGGTCCACCTCTCTGAGAACCCCTGCAGGCGGTGGGGGCCCCACAGATTCAGCGGAACTGAGCAGAAGGGAGAGGAGAATCTCCCAGTCCCCTCTCCCACCTCTGCCTCCCAAGGATCAGGCAGCAGGGTCCGGAGCCAATCCTGGCCCTGGAGCTCACTGGAGTCCACCCCCCCCCCCGCCCCCGCCGCCACACAAAGGCAGAAGACTCTCTCCAAGGTGTTGGAGAGCGGGGGTGGGTGAGTCGTGTGCAAGCCCCGCTCCTCCCCCTGCCCCGGGCGGCTCCCCCGCCTCCTTCCGAAGGGCGGGGCCGCGGCCGCAGAGTTGGCTCGGCCTGGATGCAATTTCAGCCGCAGAGCCCGGCTCCCTGGCTGGAAGCAATTTTCTCATTAGGACCCCAGGCCTGCCTGCCCGTTGGTTCTCAGCCCTCACTCCCCTTCTGCGAAACCGCACCCCACAGGCCTCCCCACAGACCACTCACACGCACAGGGAGCCACACGTGTACAAGTCAGAGGGGCGATCATGGGGTCACCACAGTGGGGCCGCGTGCAGGAGAGAGGTGCTGGCCCAAAGCCATGGCCGGGGAGGCCCCACGGGGTGGTCAGAGCGCCTCACCCACCTCCTAGCCTTCTACTTCAGGCCCCCAAACCCAGACAGCTGGCCCCTCCTTGCTGCCACAGGGAGAGAGGATACCAGACCCCGGACCGGGAAGGGAGGCTGGGAGACCCTGAGCTCAGTGGAGCCTCTGGGTTGGTCTCCTCGCATAACACTCCCGAGAGAGACCTGAGCACTCAGACGGCTCCAAGGCCCTTCTTGTTCAGCTGGGCCAGCAGCAGCGAGCAGATGGGCTCTCGGGAGGCGGACCCCCTCCCCCAGCCCCAGGGCTGCTCCGACTGGAGGGTGGTCTCGGTTGAGGGAGGGGAGCCGAGGCCCTGCGAGGGGCGGCTCCTTGCTCTGCAGACACATGTGGTTGGACTTAAAAAGCTATTAGGGAGCGAGGCGCTGGCGGGAGTGCGGCCGGCCCTCGCACCAGGGAGGGGGAGGGCAGATGCCGAGGCGGTGAGCTCAGCACCTCTTGCCTCCTCCCCGGAGGGGCCCCAGGACTCCAGGAGGACTCGGGGGACCCTCACTCAGCAGGAGAGTGGGGCAAGCCCTGGGGGAGGGCAGGCAGGGCTGGGTCCTGGGGCAGATTCTGGGAAGAGCTGCTATCGGAGACTGTAGGCCCGTGTCGGAGACCTCCGCAGGCAGGGGAGGTGGTGCGGGGCCTTGGCTGGGGCCCAGGAGGGCACAGACAGGTCCTCAGCCTCCCTTCAGCTTTCTTGGGGTGACAGTTGGCTGTAGGTCGCCTAAATAGTGTGTGTGTTTGATGGGGCTGGGGAGGGGGGATTATTAGGAGAGCAGGAGAGGGGAAGGGAAAAGTGGGCCCCACCCATCACGAGGCCAGAAAGAACCCGACGGAAAGTTCCCTAGAGCCGCCAGCTTGTAAAAAGCTTCTTTTCTTTCCAAATTATGAACATTTTTTTTAACAAGGGGGGGGGACCCCAGAGCAGCAATCTAGGACTTCATTAGGACCGTGTGTGACCATGAGTAACTGGTGACTGGAGGTGACGGGATGTATCTGCCGACTTTTCAAAGCGGGCTATGCCTAAAATCCCAGCTGTCCCTCCTCCCGGCTCCCTGCCTTCACCTTCTTCAGGTCCTCTTACTCAGAGACCTGGCCCCTGCCCTGTCCCATGTTTCGCCCAGACGGTGCCCCCCAGTGCTGTTCCAGCTTGAGGTAGGTGCCAGGAGGGGCACGGGCACAGAGAGCAGGAGTGCCTGGAACTGGTGGGCCACTTGCTAAGGATCTAGCTCTGTCCTGGGGGAGGGGAAGGACTCCCCTAGGAGTGGGCCTTAGGTTCTGGGTCTCCCAAAGGACTGCAGGAAGTGTCTTGCTCAAGGCTGTGGAGACCCTCTGAGCTCCTTAGCCATCCACCAAAGTCCCCACCAGCTCCCCCCCACCCCCACCCCAGGGTGCATTGCCCAAGTGGGGAGCTCCAGTTCCTTGGTGCAGCCACTGTGTGGCAGGCAGGAGCTGGGTGTTTGGGAGACAGTTAATCTGCCCCATAGTCCCATGGGGTAGTTATTTTCCCCATTTTCACGGATGAGAACATCAAGGCTCAGTGGAACTGACTGGGATCCGTCAGAGCCGGGAGGGATGGAATGTCCACTTGCTTCTGATTGCTCCGCAGGCCCAGAAGGCTGAGCTCCTCAGGCTCAGGCTCTCCCTTCTCAGCCCAGATCTGTTGACAGGAGGGATCGGAGCTGTGGGAGAACCCTGGGCAGGACAGCAGAGAGGGGACTGCTCTGAGCCCCGAGGAGTTGGGCCAATGGGGGAGGAGCTGACCACTGAGCTGGGATCCGTGCTCAGGAAACACGCAAAGAATGTGGCTGGCAGCGGGCCAGTGGGCCAGGACCACAAAGAGGCCTTTGTTTTAGGAGGTGTCCAGGGAGTGGATGGACAGAACGGCAGAGGTGGGGTGCAACACCCCTTATGGGTGAGACTGGGGGAGGACAGTGGTGTCTGCACTGTCCCCACACACCACCCCTCCTGCCTGTACCCTGACCCTGGCTCCAGCAGTGCTGGGTTCTCATATCCGGCACCAGACTACAGGGGAGGGAGCCCCTGGGGCCAGGTTACCCCTTTTCTCAGCTCCTGACCTCACTGAGTTTGGGGGGTGCTCTGTCCCAAATCCAATCCTGAACCCCAGAAGTCACTTCCTTTGCAATGTGATGCTGCACTTCCTAGGAGCTCTGCGGACATGACCCTCTGCTTCTGCCTCCCCACAATGGCTGGGGGCTTTCAGTGAGGATGGGGGAGCTGCTGGGGATGGCAAAGCAGTCCCTGACCTTCAGGTGGATTGTCTGAGGCACCAAAGTCACCCCACTCCCCTAGTTTCCCTCCTTTCCACAGCAGGGCGGTGGGGTGGGGAGGCCTTGAAACATAGCACACCCCTCACCCCAGCCCTGCAGTTGTAGGGTTTCTCTGGCCTCTTCTTGGCATCTGGAAAAGTTTGGGAAACTTAAAAAAAATTTTTTTTTGAAGAGTTTGTCTATTTCTCCCCAGCCTTGCCAGGGAGCCACAGCCAAGAGGAAGAAGGGAAGGAGGAGTCTGGGGGAGTGGGGCACAGAGTAGAAAGTCACAAGAGAATAAGAGCACTAGGGAAAGTGGGGCATCCCGTGGGTGACCCCTGGCTGGATTTCTTGGACCTACCAGTATCTCAGCCAACAAGAAAGACCTCCACAAAATGTTGTCAAGCCCACCCATGCACACAAGGCCTTTGGTGGTCTCTCCCTCTGCTGGGGTCCCTCCAGCACCCTACTCAGCACATCCTGGGGCCATCCCTGTCATATGCATGGACACCCAGTGGGAGGGGCAGCCTGTGACTGTGGCCCCCATGGAAGGAGAGGTCGCATTAAGATGGGCGACCAGGGGGCGCTTGGGTGGCTCAGTGGGTTAAAGCCTCTGCCTTTGGCTCAGGTCATAATCCGAGGGTCCTGGGATGAAGCCCTTATAGAGCCATTGAGCCTGGCATCGGGCTCTCTGCTCAGCAGGGAGCCTGCTTCCCTCTCTCTCTGCCTGCCTCCCTGCCTACTTGTGATCTCTGTGTGTCAAATAAATAAATAAAATCTAAAAAAAACAAACAAAAAAGATGGGTGACCAGGGGCCATAACAGCAGCTCAAAACAGGGATAAAAGGGGAAGGCAAGAGAACTCTAGGCCTGTGGGATTTCTTCTTTCTGGGTTTCCATCTTGCTATGAGCAGGATGAGGGCAACATGGGAATACTGACTTCCAGGTGCCAGGGCCATACTGGACAATGACAGAGGTCAACGTCCCTGAGCCCAGCATTCTCCCTCCGCCAGTTTGTGTGTGTGTGTGTGTGTGTGTGTGTGTGAATTGGGGGGGGGTCCCCCCTGCAGCACAGAGCAGTGGAGGCTGGGCTGAGGTGGCCCACGGTTCCATCAAGAGGTAGGGGTAAGGGCGCAGAACTCTAGGCTCATTATAAGCAGAACTCTAGGCTCATTCCAAGAAAAGGGACCCATGTGACAGACGGCTGTTTCTCCAAGAGGACCCAGATTGTCTTGTCTAAGTCAGGAGGGTGGCCCCTCACCCTGATGTGCCCCCCCCCCAGTCAGCGCCAGGGCAGTTTCCTTTGCGTGACTCCCAAGAACACATAGTGGGTCCCACCTGGCAGTCCCTGCAGTATCTTTTCCTTTCCTTTCCTTTTTTTTTTTTTTTAAGTAATCTTTACCCAACATGGGGTTCAAACTCATGACCCCAAGATCCAGAGTCGCATGCTCTACTGACTGAGCCAGCTTAGCACCCCAGCTCCTGCACTGTCACCAGGTAACCCACCCCAGCTGCTCCGGAATACAGCAATGGCTCAGTGAGGGTTCGTGCCCCATCGGGAGGACTCCCCACTGAGCATGCCACTGAGGGGGCCAGAAGTTCGCCTCCTCAGTGTCCCAAGGATGGCTCCATCCCTGGAGACAAAGGTGCAGGCGAGCCTGGCGGGGAGTGGGCAGCCGGCAGAGGCTGGGGGCGGGGGAGCCCGGAGCACACGGGAACCAGCGGAAAATGCAGATGCCCTGGGGCGGGCCCAGGGATCCGTGTCGCATCAAGCCCTCCGGGGATTCTGATGGTGGCTCTGGTGTGAGACCGGCTAGCTAAGTGGGAGGATCCTGACTGGGATGGAAAATGGGAGTGGGGGGCGGCGGCACAAGGGCAGCACTGCCCAGACGGAAGGGGGCATCTGGTCCCGAATCCTAAAAAGCAGAGTAGAGAGCAAAGAAAAGGCAGAAGCAAAGTGGTGGCAGGGAGGAGGGGACCGTGGGCTGGAGGGGGTCTGTAGCGGAAGAAGAGAATCCCAGAGAGCAGGAAAGGGGGAGCAGGAGGGCGGGGTGAAGTGGGGAGGAGGCGGGGCTGGGGACGCTCCTTTCCGCCAGCCGCACTTCCAGGAGCCACCCTGCCCCCTCCAGGCACCTGCTAAGGAGGCAGCTCGCGCCGGTTGTGTTTCTTTAACCCCTGGGGCCTGTTGACACAGATTAGTATCGCTGGTCAGGGGTCAATAGGGAAGGCTCTTGAGGTCAAGACCTGAACAACTGGAGTTGTAATGAGCCACGTGGGGAAGAGGCCCAGGGAGAGGAGAGGGCTGAGGAGGGAGGCGGAGGAGGAGGAGGGCCAGGCTTCGTCTAAGAAGGCGGCGAGTTGCCAGGAGCTGGGCCACTAGGCGTCCAGCCGGCCTGGGGAACCTGCCTGTGTGTGGCTGGCTGACTAGAGCTAGACGCCCAGCTAGGAAAGGACCGGGTAGGATCCAGCCCCGGGGGAGACAAGAGGTGAAGGGTGGCCTTACCTGACTGACTGATGCAGACCCCTTCTTGTGCAGACAGCACCAACCCTGCTCTGACCCTGAGGGACTGCACCCCTGCTCCTCCCTGGGCCTGCAGGGGGGTGGCTGCGGTGGTGCTGTGTCCCCTGAGCCGCCCACCCATCTGGGCTACCTGGCAGACCCTGGGTGCAGGGGCCATGCAGTGTCCTTTACACCTGCTGGGACCGCCTCATTCCCACCTTCGGAGCTAGGATCTGGGATCCAGCCACGCCTGGGGCAGCTGCCTCCTGGCTCCTTGGCTCCACCCCTTCCCTGGCCTAGAGAAGGCCCTGGGGCACAGGAGACCAGTCCACTACACTGAGCCAACAAAGGCCACTCTGGGATCACCTCCAGAGAGGCTGGTTCAGACCAGAAGGAGAGAACAACCCTTCTGTGCTTAGAGGAAGAGGGGGGAACAGCAAGAAACGGAGGAACAGCAAGAAACGGAGAGACCGGCTCACATGTGACTTGCTGTTCACCCATTTGGGCAAAAGGGGGCTGGGTTCCCTCTGAAGCTCCTGGCCTCCTGGCCTCCACGCTTCCTCTAATTGGTCCCAGGAGGCCGAGGAGAAGCAAATTCGAGGACACTAACACACTGGGCCTCAGAGGGGGGTGGGAGGCACAGCACAGAAGGACATTCATTCGTGTGTCTGCGGGGTCACGCAGGTAGCTCACCTGCAGGTCTGCAACAGGCTGGGAATGTGCACACCATGCCTTAATGTGACTCTAATCTGTTTGCTATGTTTGTTAAGCACCTATGACCTGTCAAATGCCCACGAGTACAGAACCAGAGAAGCTGCCCTGGGCAACATCCCCTGCAGTTGGAAGGAGGTGCCTAATGAATGAAATGCAGAGCCTCCCCAAGAAGGAGGGCCAGGCTTTGGGGGTGAGAGGTGAGGGAGGAGAAGGCTGCACCAAGGGGAGGGGGTGTGGTGAGAGCTGAGCTGGGTGTGAAAGACAGTCGTGTTTGGACAAAGGGAGAAAGAGATAGGATGCTGGAGAGAAACAGGAACTGAAGCCCAGAGGCTTGGACCAATCCAGCACACTCAGGGCCCACAGAGGGGTCTGTCTGCTGGAACACAGCACGGGGGTGGGGGTGTGAGGGGAGATGATGGTGGAACGGTCAGCAGAGGCCAAAATGTGAGCGACTCCGGGAACCCAGCTAAGAAGGAGGCGCCTCTGGAAGATGGTAGGACCAGCTGCCCGTTCGAGGGTGGCCACAGAACTCTACAGGAGAGAGTATTTCCCCTCCCCGGTATACACTCAAGAGCATCAAAAACATACGTCCACGTAAACTCCTTGTACCCCCATGTTCACGGCGGCACTGTCCACAGTCGCCCCACAGTGGAAACAACCCAGATGTCCATCAACAGAAGAATGGATTAAAGACGGGGTAGATCCACGGTGGGATATTATTCAGCCAGAAAAAGGAATGAAGTCCTGAGCTCCTACGACAGGACCTTCAGGGAAAGAAGCTAGGGACAAAAGGCCACACCATGTCTGATCCCCTGATAGGAAATGTCCAGAACAGGCAAACCATAGGGACGGTAGGCCAACTGGCGGTTGCCAGGGGCTGGGAGGCAGGAGTGGGGACAAAGTGCTCACGGACATGGGGTCTGGGCGGGAGTGGTGAGAATGTTCTGGAACTAGACAGAGGTGGAAGCTGCACAACACTGAATGCACTAACTGCCACTGAATCATATACTTTGTTTGTTTTTAAGATTTTATTTTTACATAACCTCTACACCCCACGCAGGGCTGGAACTCACAAGCCCTGAGATCAAGAGCCGTACGCTCTTCTGACTGAGCCAGCCAGGCGCCCCTGAAACGGACACTTCAAAATAATGACTTTTATTATGTGACTTATATCCCCCTCAAAAAAAAACCCCAAATCTGGAAGAGAGGGGAAGAAGCTGAATTAGGAAAACAACAACGGTGGTGAAGAGGCAGGGATTAGAGCCACCAGAGCCGCAGTGACTCGCTTCCACGGGCTCCCAAGCTCGGGTGGCTGGGATGGACAGAAAAGGGAGGAGCAGGGAGTGTCGTGAGGTCACTATGGATACTGTATCAACTGGCTGTTGGCCCAAGAGCTGGAAAAGAAGAGTTTGGAGAAATCAGTCCTGAGATGAGCCCGGGGATCAGCGGTGGGGGGTGGGGGGCGGATGTGCAATGTGCTCGGAGGGTCCGGCCCCGGGCTGCTGCTCCCTACTGCATGGCCTCCAGCAAGGTTCTTCTGTCCACGGGGCTCCCAGGCATAACTCGGGGCTTAGAACAGCGTGTAGTTCATGGGACTGTCGTGAGCTTCAGTGAGCTGGGGCTCAGTGACAATGACAGCATCACCAATTATGAGGAGAGGAGAGGAGAGTGGGCAGACTCTGGGGAAACCAACCTTTACAAGGCAGATGGAGCTGGAGAACCTGGGCAAGGTAGCTGGAAAGAAAGGAGGCTGCATGCCGCAGGGCAGAGAGGGGGCTGGTCTCACTATGGGTCCGGGGACCAAGCAGACCACAGGCAACCGCAGATGGAAAGCCAGGCCTGGGAGAACAGGCCAAGTGGCAAGTTCTTGGGTCCTTGACCAAGGCACATGGGATGTGTGGGCAGCAAGGCTCTCGCCCCCAGAGCCTCCTGATCCCATGCTTCCACCCTCCCTGCCTGGAGCAACAGCCTTGCCCATGGTGCTGGGCCCCGGAGCTCAACACATGGCACCACTCTATGGTTTCTGGCACCGAAGAGGAATTTATTTCCTGGACGAAGCAGCCAAAATCGTTCTGCACCTTTGTTGGCGAGCATGGTACAGTCGGAGCCGACATTTTCTAACGGGGCCGGGGAAGAGCAACTCAAAATGGATTCAGGGAGGGCGTCAGCTGAGGAGCAGCTGAAAGAGGGAGAGTTTTCCGTGGTCTGGAAGGCTGATGGCGGGAAAACGGAGGGGGCTGAGTCTGTAATGTCAAGTACACCAGGGCTTTTAGTGAGTTTGCTCTAAGTCAAATCCTGGGATACGCAAGCCACCCGAAGCTTAAAAGGGGCCAATCTACAGCGACAAGAAGTCTTAGTTTAAAAAAAAAAAAAAAAAAAGCAGACCAGGGGGGCTGGCTACCCCAGTCGGGAAAGCATGGGACTCTCAGTCTCAGGGTCATGAGTTTGAGCCTTGAGCTAGGGGTGGAGGCTACTTGAAAAAAAATTTTTTAAATCAATCAATCAATTAATTAACTTTAAAAAACAAACAAACAAAAAGAGCCCAGGGAGTGGCTCTGCAGAAAATTACCTAAGAGAGAGCCTCATGTCCAGGGAAAAACAGGCTCCCATTTATGGCTGGAAGACCGCCATTGTTCTGGAGAATCTAAAATGACCGGCTAAGCCTGGGCAGGAGGGATAGCTCCCTTCATGGCCCATCTCTCAGGGCCTCAGAGTGCCGGCTCCCTGGATTTACAGGCCCACTGTCCCATCCCAACTCTCTGAACAGCCAGCCCAGAACCATGGGGGTACAGCGGCTTCTTTTCAGACGTTCTCCTTGGCCTTTAAAGGGCTTGGGCCTCGGGCCCTCTCCTGATGAGGGCTCATGATGTAGGCCAAGGCAATGTCCTAGAAGGAAGAGAACCAAGACCCCCAGAGGCCATCCCTCTCCTCCTTCCTTCCTTTCCCTTCCCTTCCCTTTCTCTCTGCTCTTGACATTCACACGCACGGAGACGTGCACAGACACAAAAAGACGCTCTAGTGCACAGGGATCCGTGTAGAATTAATGCCTCACAGCCTATTTACAGACATTTTACCAAACAAAACATCAACTCCCAATGTTTGACAGGAAGCCCCTCCCCTCTTGTCAGGAGCGATCCCTCCTAAAGGGGGTTCCCAGAGATGAGCAGCAAAAACCCCAGGAAGGGGAGAGGGAAGAAAAGGAGTGATTACAAGACGGGAGAAGGTAAAATTATAAGGTTGGAGCTGTCAAGGCAAAAGAAGGAGGGGGGGGGGTAGGCAAAGTGACTCCACTATTAGAGACTCGGTGTGAAACACAGAATTCACAACAGCCAAAAATCTTGGCGCTTTGTCTGCGGAATAACAGAGACTCGGTGGCCTGAGGGCTGAGAGGCGTCAGAATCCGCCCCACACACAGCCCGGTCTGCTCACAAGCAGCGCACATCCATCCCCTAAGACACATAGGACTGAGTAGCGACCACACCCCGGGGGCCACCCCCGCAGGCCACTTCCTACTGTACCTGTTTTCGACCATCCTGTCCTCTCTCCCAAGGAGCACCTTGGAGGACACCAAAGTTGGAAAGGAAAAGTGGAAACTGAAGTGGAAAGGGGGCAGCAGTGTCCCCATCGTGGACAGGAATGAATGGTGGAGGCAGGCTTTCTGGGCCCATCCAGAAAGGAACGAACTTGGGTTTACTGGTCATGCCTCTGCCTGCTCTGCTCTGTGCCTCAGAGGACCAGATGTGCATTCTGGAGAAGCCAGGGTGTGCCTGGTGTCCCTGCAGGGGAGCAGGAGGGCACAAAGCCCTTCCCACCCCTGCATGCCCTCCTCCCGACTTCCCCCACCCAGAGGGGCCGTCATGCTCCAATGGCAGGAAAAGGTCTGAGTCCCTCATGCCCAGGCGCCTCGGTGGGCAATGAGGACAAGGGCAGGGGGGCAGTGAGAAAGGACAAGTGTCCCAATCCATGTCCAGCTCTTGCTGCCAGAAAAGGGAGGGAGGGGAGTGGACAGAAATGTCCACAGCCTGTGGTCCCTGACACCCACCAGGGGTCAACACACCGGGGTTGCTGGGGTGGGATGCCTGTTCTCTCCCACTCCCGCCCAGGGACAGACTTGCTAAAGTCTCCAATCCTAGCACCAGGGAGTCCTCGGGGCCTTCCTCTGGTCTGACTTGCCCACTGCCATCCCTTTCCTTTGCTCTGTCCAGGGTTCCCCACCCTGACACCTCTGACATCGGGACAGGATCGTTCTCTGCTGTGGGGGGCCGTACTGTTCATTATAGAACAGTTAGCAGCGTCTCTGGCCTCAGCCCACTAGACGCCAGCAGTGACACTCCCCCTAGTAGTGATGACCAAAAATGTCTCCAGACATTGCCAGAAGTCCCCTGGGGACAGAATCTTTTACACACACACACACACACACACACACACACACACACACACACACCGCTGAGAGCCTCTGTGCTCTACGATCACCTGCGTCCTCTCCCAGGAGCAGGTCACACACGGCTCTGGGCTGGCACAGACCAGGTGCTTCTGTGTGTCCACACAAATCAATGGGGGGGGGGGCGGGTGGCTGCAGAGTCGCTTCAGAAGAGAGCCACCGCCCCCATCCAGACAAGTGCCACCATGTCTATACCCACAAAGGCCTGTACCTTTGGGCATAGGGCCGCGGAGGTCAGGGTGCCTGGGGGCCCTCCCCGTCCTCAGCTCTGCTGACCTCCCCTGTCATGCCAGCACCCACAGTGGGAACTCAGCCCCCGCCCCCCGAACCTGCCCAGCTCCTGGGAAGGGCTGTTGTCCCTGTGCCATATCAAAACATGGGGCTTTTAATAGCAGCTTCCTGTGGGGCTGGACTCCCCCCACCCCTCGCCTCTCACTCAGCCCTGCTCCTGACGGTGCAGCCACAGCGCCCTGTAATTAGGGCAATTGTAATCTCTTTTACTAACAGGTAGATTAATAGCAAGGCAGGTTCACAAAGAGTCCTAGAAAGGAGCTGCTCACTGCGGAGCGGGCAGGGAAGGGCCTGACGCTTTGTGGCAAGTGCACTTCACAGCCCCGCTTGCTCCATCTGAAGCGGCTCTGGGCCTAGTGTCTGTTGGCTGTGCCCCTGGGCGACCCGGGTACTCACTGGGTGACAGCGGCAAGGGGGGGGGAGCCCAGGGAACTGCGCTCTCCTTGGGTTTCTGTGGCCTCATGGGAGCACCAACAGTTGGAATCCAGTGACCCTCCAAGTTTCCCCTTCTGTCCCAAGGGTGTGATTCGCACTGACTTTTACACACACACACTCCAACCCACGCTCATACACAGACACCCACCTCCTGACGCTCAGACACACACGCACAGACACTCACAGGGTAACACATGCTGCACACTCGCAGCGGAAAAGAACGGACGAAGTTTCATAAACACGCATCCCACCCACGATGGCACGGCCAAGGGCCCTGGAGGCAAAGGATGCCTGGCACTGCCACTCGCAGAGGAGGAGGGAAGAAAGGCTTCAGGGGACAGGCCTCTCCCCGTCCACGGCTCTGTCCACAGCTCTCTCCACCACTGCACCTCACAGGCCTCCTGCTGGGCCTCAGGGGTCACGGGGCGGCCCCCACCTCGCGGTGCCGGCGGACAGTCAGGCTCTGGGCAAGATGGAGCACCAAGCAGAAGGGCTGGGGTACAAGAGGTCTGAGATGCTGTAGCCTCAATGGACCAAAGAGATGTAGACAGTGACACGAGGCCTGCGTTCAAGGTGAGTGAACATGCGAGCGTGCACCGGCAGACGCAAGGGGGACGGAGCCCGAGAGGAGCACGCTCACACGCACAAGCCCCTGGAGACTTGCAGGAGGAGACCATCCTGGCTCCGGGGTAGGGCACAGGGGGTGTGTGTCCCAGCCTGCGTGGCCCTGGGGAATGCCACCTCTGGGGCACAGGATGGATGTGTTTGTGTGTGTCCCTAGCCCAGAGTGAGGGACTCGCCCTCCCTCAGCCTCCCCTTCAGTCACAGGAGGAACGCGTCTCCCCAGGCAGGCCCGGCTCCTGGCAGCCAACGGCGGGGCCGGCCTCAGCGGTCAGCGGCAGCTGCGTCCTCGCAAGCTCTCAGGGCTTGCACCTCGGCAGTGGCGCAGGGAGGCGGCTGCCATGCAGATGCTGTGTCCCACACCTGCTCACTGTCAGGCAGCCCCGGGGCTCCCAAGGGAACGGACACCGCCATGCCAGAGCTCTGAGGAACCCTCCCCGCCAGCCGTGCTAACAGAGAGAAGCCTAGAGTGACGTCCAAGATTAGCTCTTACAGTGGACAACAGCATGTGTCCTTTGGGGATACGGGAGCTGAAGCAACACACATCCATTGGTCGGGAGAGCATGCAAGTCTTGATCTTGGGGCTGTGAGTTGAAGCCTCACGCTGCAGGGTAAATTGTACTTCAGTTTGTTTTGTTTCGCTTTGTTTTTAAGGGGCAGCCTGAAGTAATGTGTACGTGAAGTGTGTGTGTGATGTGTGCAAATGACGGGAGTGTCTTTCTGGGGCTCTGGGTAGCGTGAACAGGGTACAGCTGAGGATGTGGACCGAAAAACCGTCCCGCGTCGTCTGCAGGAGCCAGATTTCCAGGTGGCAATTTAACAATCCATATGAAGCATCTTCAGAAGAGTGTGCACCCTTTGCCTGGTGACTCAGCTGCCACCAAGTCTTGTCTGAAGGTCAGACACAGAGCTACCGAGCTCGGTGCATCAGGATGTCCATCCCAGCAGAATGCACGACATACGGGCTTCTTCCCGGAGAAGGCAGGGCATCAATTCTGGCATGCTGAAGTCTCAGACAGCCATTTAAAAGGCATGTTTCTATTTTTTTTTTTAAGTTCTATTTATTTAAATAATTTCTATATCCCACGTGGGGCTTGAACTCACTCCCCCAAGATCAAGAGTCAGGCTCTTCCGACTAAGCCAGCCAGGCACCTCTGTATTTTTTTTTTTAAAATAAGCATCTATTTCATTAATAACAAAAGGTAATTTCATTTACTTGTTTATTTATTTAGAGAGTGAGTGGGGGTGGGGGCAGAGGGAGAGAGAGAATCCCAAGCAGGCTCCATGCCCAGTGCAAAGCCTGACGTAGAGCTCAGTCTCATGACCTTGAGATCATGACCTGAACCAAAATCGAGAGTCACTTAACCAAATAAGCCTCCCAGGTGCCCCATAGAAGGTAGTTTCTCATTTCCAAAATGAAAAGGGAATAGAAGTCATTAGAAATGTTGAAAATTAGGGGAAATGCAGCTAAGAAAAGATGCTAAACCACCAAAATTTAGTTTTCGAAAAATTGTGATGGGGTAGGACACACGGTGGTGTTAAATTTTAAAAGCAGCACCCGGAAGTGTTTGTATCGTAAACTCCAAATTTTAAAGAACTAAATATGTGCATGAATAGGTGCAAAAAATGCAACAAAAGGTGGTTATTTAATGTCGCAGAATGTTGACTTTTTGCTGACCTCCCCCCGACTTCATGCTTATCTGGTGTTTTTATGATGAATGTGCACTAGTCTTATAATCAGAAAAATACCTGTTTTTAAAACAGAGGACAGATGAGCAATGGCACACCTGCAACTATCGCCTCATTGTGGAAGAACAACATGAGGCCGCGGGAAACCACTGCCCCGTGGGTCCATCGGGATTCACGTGGAACTTTCCCGCTCAAGTGGACTCTACGCCAAATGACACAGAGTAAGCAGGAGGGTGACAGCCCCAAAGCATGGTCATACTGCAGCAGGCCACGTTCCTGCGACTGGGCACTGGGGCCGCTCTCCTACTGGACGCGGGACTTTGGAAAGGAAACTGGCCTCCAAGAAAGTAACAGGCGGGCACATGGGGCAGGAGAAAGCAGGTTCATGGCCAGGGAGGAGGAGGCTGGCTAGAGGAGCTTAAGGTGGAAAGGGAGAGCTGGGAGTCACCTCAAAAACTAATGAGACCGACTCTGAGGTCTGAGATAAGCAAAGGGGGCAGCAGCGGCCAGAACAGACTTCGGGATTGGCTCAGAAAAGTGACTGTGTGTGTGCCAGTGTGTGAGAAACACACTGTTCACATTCCTTTAATAATTTACTAAGAACCACACGCAGCCACCAGAGCTGGGTGCACATGTACCAGCTGGGGGACAGCAGCCATCTTGGACGGGGGAGGCCAGGGCCTGAAGGGTCTCCAGGAAAGAGAGGTCTGGACAGCCAGCCATGGGTCCGCACCCACACAAGAGGACTGGAGGTGGGGGCTTCGGAGGAAAGAAGAGGGCGCAGGGTGGGGGGGGGTGCCTCGGAGCCAGAGGCAAACCGTCCCGCTGTCTGATGCTCCTGCAAAAGGCTCAGGGCTGCAGCTGGCCCGAGGGTGCTGCGGGGCACCTACTAGGTTAGTAGGTGGGGAGGATCCCCACGGGGGAGGAGGTCCCGTCACGGGTGAGCTCGGCAGCCCCGCTGGCTGAATCTGGAGAGGACGTGGGCTCCGGGGACCGCGCACCCCTTCCGTCTCGCAGGGCTGGCCAGAGAGACAAGAGCAAAGGCCTGGGAGTGGGGGCAGGGTGAACCAGGGCCAGTGGCCCACCCGGTGGTGGCCCCTGTAACAAAGGGCCAGCAGAAGGAGGGGGTCAGGAGGAGGGCAGCTCTTTCCCTATGTTCCTGACACCTCAACAGCCATAAAGCAGAAAAACACATTTTCTTTTTGAGAAACGAAGTCTCTTTCACCCCATTAACCCACAGCTTCTCACTTGCCTGCCACATTCCTTCCAGCCCACCAGAAGCTTCTGCCACTCCTCATCTGTCAGAATTCTCCCCTCCTGATGCCTACTCGGCACAAGGGCCGCTCTCCCCTGCCTTCACTCCCTTCCTTCATCAGCCCTTTTTCTGACTTTTACGCCATTCCGCGCCTTTGTGTCATTTCAGGGATGGGCGCAGGATGCTTCCCAGCTGAAGGTAATTCGATATTCAAAATGGGTTTTGGGGTTGTACAAGACTATACGCTGGGCAAGAGACAGATGTGAGGGCAGATAAAACACAGTCCTAGTTCCAAGATTCCAGAAGCAGAAAAACCTATACAATTAAGTGCAAGTGTCACAGGGAAACGAAACTACCTAGCCACCAGCCGAGCCCCAGGGTCGAACTTGGGTTCAAACGGGGCCTCGCCCGGCTGACTGTTCACTTCTGCCGCAGACTCTCCAGAGGAGCCTGTCTCCTAATGAGACACAGAAAGGCAGGACTCGCCACCTTGGGATCATGCAGCCTCTCCCAGAGAGGGTGTGCCAAGGAGGCCAACACATGCCTCTGCCCACAGTCCACAAACCAGCGAGTGGGGCTCTGGCACACCAGGGGCATCCCTGCAGCCAGAGCTCTTTGTTGGAAAGGAACACAATTCAAGAGACCTTGCCAAGCCAGGCTGGCATCTGAGTAATTATATTAATGAATCTCTGAGTTAAAAAATCTAATATTAAATGGTGGCTTCGGGACCATCTTCCTCAGTTACCGACCCACGTGGCCGAACAGTGCTGGGCAGCAGCATGGCTTAAACAGATCGTGCGTGTGCATGTGTGGGTGTGCGCGTGCGCGCGCGCGCGCGTGTGTGTGTGTGTGTGTGTTGTTTAATTTAAAAGAAATGCTTGTATTTGAAACGGTGCCCAGAGATCTGTGTGCCGGGCCCACTTTATAAACCACAATACCATAAATAAGTGAGAGAAATCTGGCCCATCCTCAGGGCAGGGGCCTCTCATTTGGCCATACTCTCGGGCTGGCAGTACCCTGAGGGTTCCTAGTCCGCAGAGCAGCGGCCTTTGTGTTCGGAGCCAGCGCTGCTCCCCACAGAGTTCCCCTTGGCACTGCAGGCAGGGCCTTCCTTGCAGACTTCTGGGCCCTGCCTCCCCAGTCCACACTCGCTAGCTCTCTCCATCCCGAGTCCAACTCAAAAGTTGAGCTCCACACCCTACAAGGGGCAGGCTGCACCCAGCTGATCCTCCGGTTCTGGCCAACTACCCGGTGCAGAGCAGACCAACAAGCCACCATACTGGCCGTCGTCTGTGGGCACCCCCCCCCCCCCCAGCAGAAACAATGACCCGAGTGGCCACACTATGCGTGGGGTCAGGCCAGAGGGCACCGAGTAGACTACAGCCACGTGGTCGACTCAACAGGCACTAAACACAGGTGAGAAGAAGGTGCTGTGCTCCGCGGATTACTTTCCCGCGCGCATGCAAAATGTAATCTGCTACAAGTGACATCGGGGAAACCCAATTTCTGTGACCTCCGTGTGTCGGCAGAGGCTGCAGCTCCCTCATCCTGTTCCACCGGTAAAGTCTCTTCTGAGTGGCAGAGTCCTGCCCTAGTTGCTGGGCCTGGGAGTGTTCCTGCTTCTGAGGAAACAAGTCCTGGCTCTGGACCCGGTACACTTGGGGGACCCGTCGGGCCGGCAGCCACAGCCGCCTGCTCAGGTCTGCACAGGAAGTGCTTGCCTGGAAGGTGAGGGAAGGGGCAAGCTTTGCCTCTTGGAAACTCCTTGATAGGCAATAAGGAATTGCTGTTTAATGATTTCTCCATTATTATTATTTTGTAATAACAGGCAAAAGATCCGCACCAGCACCAGGCTGCCTAGCAAGGCCTTACACTCGACACTGCCTCGGCCGCACAAGCCTCTGAGCTTTGAGGGGGAAAGACCCTCTCAGAAGCCTCATGATTCCCTAGAAAAAGTCTCCCGGCCCTAGAGCCCTACACATAACCAAGCAAAGCACAGGAAATAGAGCTGCAAGAAATGCAGAGCGGAGGCCGGGGGTGGGGGGGTGCCCTCTCCGATGCCAGAGGCAAGGGCTCTCTTGAGGAGAGGCACAGAAGCTCTGCTTACCCTCTCCCTCACCCCCCATGCCCCCAGGCAGGGCTTCTTGGCCTCACCACCTAGTGATGTTTGAGCCAGACGATTCCTTGTTGAGGGACTATCCTGGGCATGGGCCTCCACTCACTAGATGCCAACAGCATCCTCTCCCGGGTATGCGAACCAAGTGTCTATAGACATTGCCAAATGTTCCCCGGAGGTCAAAGTCACCCCTGGTTGAAAACCACTTAGTTCTAGGGTGACCAACCATCCTGGAATGCAAAGGACAGAGGGATTTCCTGAGACAGTGGACTTTTAGAGCTGAAACCAGAAAACTACTGGTCGTATTGTGACAACTTGGTCACCCACCCTTCCTTCCTCCCAACTAACCTCCATCCTGCCACCTGCCAACAAACGGATTTCATCCTCAGGAATGTGAAGAACACCTCTTCACCACCCAACAGGAAACTACGTCTCATACACCAAAATAGAGGACATCCCACCCCATAGCTTCTTCTGGGGCCAAAATATTATCCTCGTCTCCTGTGTCTTCCCAGGCGCCAACTCCCAGTGCCATGACTTCCAAAAGTCTCTCTGAGACGTGCTCCAAATTGCTCACATATTTCTTATATTACTAAGGCCAGAATTGGCCTAAACCCTCTAGTAGGGGAAGCTGTCCCGCCCTGGGGAGGACATGACTGGGGAGCAGGGTTCTGGTTTGCCCATGTTCAGCTCCCCTTAAGCTGGTGGCCCCAGAGCCATGAAGAGGTCACCTGGGACAGGGAAGAATGGAGAGAGACCATGGGCTCCCCCGTTCTCCCTAACAGGCAGCTGAGTCTCTCACAACCTGCTACACACGAGGAGGGACCCTGAGACCCTCTAAAGAAGAGATGAAAGAAAATGGAGTTTCTTGCCCCGGCACTGGTTGAACACCTAAGGGTAGATGGCCTGTCCTCACCCCATGGACCCCACCCTGCTCAGCCCCAGGCACAGTAACCACCCCCCCCACAGCTTTCTAACCATTTGCCTCCTCCCTTTAAAGGCCTCTCTTTGCTTGGTCCCCCAGGGAGCGTTCTTATTACTATGGAAACAGTGATGTCATGTGGCCGGGTGGGGCTGCAGGTCCCTCCCACCACCTCCTAAGTAGGTACCCTGCCTGCCTACGTCACCACTCAGAAATTTATAGCCCAGCGCCGGGTATTTATAAGGTGGCTCTGGTGTGACCACAGATTCAGTGCAGGGCTGGTAGCTATTTATAGTCAGAGAATATACACTTATTACACACACACACACACGCACACACCCCGTATTCTGGGCCACGTGTTATATAACTGCCATTATGCAATAACACCCATTATATAATAATTATGCGCTAATGGGGATATAATCTGCAGGCGTAATAAGGACACACTCCTCAAAGGCTGCACTCAGTCAGCCTCCTGCAGGCCGCCTCCAGGGATCTCCTGATCTCTTGCATTTACTCCGCCCACTCCAGAAGAGTCACCAGGTGTCACCCTACTCCCGGCTGTCATCTGCAGCTTCCCCTAGACCAGCTGACCCAGCCGCAAAGCTCTCTCCAGATTTCCTTCTCCCAGTCTTATCCGTGCCCCTGGCCTGGAGGGAACACTCTTCTCGCTGCCACAGTTTTAAGCCCGACACAAAGAATCATGATGTGATAAATCCTGGAAGGCTGAGGCACACTTCACCCCCCCGTTTTTTAAAAAAGATTTTATTTATTTATTTATTTATTTATTTATTTATTTGAGAGGGAGCGTGAGAGAGCGAAAGAGTGAGAGAGAGAAAGAGAGAGCACAAGCCGGCAGGGGTGGGGAGAGCAGAGGGAGAAGCAGACTCCCCTCCGAGCAGGGAGCCTAACCCAGGACTCAGTCCCTGGACTCCAGGATCATGACCAGAGTGGAAGGCAGATGCTTAACTGACTGAGTCACCCAGGCGCCCCCACCCCCATTTTAAGAAAGGAAAAAAGCAGTAGCCACCTGCAACCCTGGAAGGAGCCTGTAGGGTCTAGAAAAGCCTCTGGGATGCCAGGCTAGTTGACGAAGCGTCTACCCCACGCAGAGGTTCACTCTGGCCCTCCAGGAAAGGGCTGGGAAGCTGGCTCCAGAGAGGAGAGGCTGGGGCCAAGCAGGGCACAGCCAAGCAGGCCACTTCTCAACAGACCCTCGTGCCGTCAGTGCCCCTGCCACACCTCCACTCCCATGGTGGCTGAGCCTTTGGCGGGGGTCTCAGCACGGGCTGGGGCTCAGGCCCTGACTTCCACCATCCGGGTTACACAGCTGATAGAAATGCACCCCCCTCCCCAACAGGATCTTGGCTGCTCAGACACTAACACACATTCTGCTGGTCACCCAGCTCCCAGAAAGGACAAGCAGAAACTGTCACCTCAGGGGGAAAAGAGGTCAGGGACGTTGGCTCCACACCTAGGGTGACGGGAGACACGGGTGGAATGGGCAGAGTAGGAAAAGTCAAGACCGCAGTGGCACTCCGTGGACCCGATTCAATTAGCCCAAACATACCACTGGCTCTTAAAATAGTTATCTCCATATTTAAGTTATTTGATCTACGAATTGATAAAAAAAAAAATTAGAAGAGCCTACACAGATCAGGGAAGTGAGTTTCCCTCTGGCGCAGGAGGGTTGTTTGGGGAGCTTGTCTGTCTCTTTCATTTCTCTATTGTTTGAATTTTTTTTTAGAAAGAGTGTGTTTTACTACCGCAATAAAAAAAAAAATTGAACACATCATTTAAAAAGAGTAGCGCGGAGGCTCAGGTGACACTTCTGGTCTCTGCGTCCCACGTTGCAGAAACGAATGACTGCTGCTCCTCGGGGTCTGGGATGGCCCTGACAGGGTCACCAGCTTGTCATAAAGGCCTGGGTCTTCCGGATAGCAGACCCCCTGCTCTAGTCCCCAGATCAGCACCCCCAGGACACAGATCACGACGCAAGATACTAGGAGGAACATTCCGTAGGACACTCCTAGATGGGCTCCTGATTCTTACAAGCGAGAGGAGCCCCCAGGCTGCTTGAGCCCAGGCTTCTGCTGCCCAGGAAGGGAAAATGGCACACCACATGCAGAACAGAGGGGGCTCAGAGGTTCTGTTGTCACGAGACTGAGAGGAGAGGCAAGAAGTAAATGCGGGCAAAGTTCTGAATCCCTCTATTTCTTCCATGCCAGAGGCTCTCTGCTGGGGCAATTCTCTCCCCATGGAAATGTCTGGAGCTATTTTGGTTGTCACACCTGGGGTGGGGTGCTGAAACTGACATCCAGCAGGTGGAGGCCAGAGATGTTGTTAACCGCCCCACAGGGCACAGGACCGTCTCCACGACAGAATGGTCTGGCCGGAAAGCCAGCAATGCCGTGGTTGGGAGACTCGGCTCTACGGGAGCTGTTGTCGGTGGCTGAGAGGGTATGTCCCCGTCTCACTAGCCACAGAAACAGGAACATCTCTAGCGTGCGCTAGCCTCTCCCTACAACCCCACCCCTCCACATGCTGGGAGACTGTTTATGTACACAGACCTAAAGTTTTCAAACTTTAAGGAAGAGGTAAGGGGAGAGTTTACGTGAGGGAGCATCAAAGACAATGTAGAGAAGATTACTGCAAACGTCCAGCAATCATCTGGTTAATTAGGATAATTACATTCATTTTTATTTCAAACATTGATTCCAAGCAGACTCCCAGGAAAAGGGCGTGACAGAGCAAGGATCAGGGATCCCAAGATCCAGCCGAGCTGCCTGGCCCTAGGCCTGGACTTTCCGCCCACTCCCTCCCCTGCCCCGCACTCCAGGGAGGGGTGCCAAGAAGAGAGCTGGCCACTGCAGGGTGAAGACATCCAGTGGACCCAACCCGACCCATATCATGCTGCCTCCCAGGTCGGAGGCAGGGGGCCAGCTGGTGGGGAGGCCAGTGTCAAGGACAGGCCAGGTGCCCGATCACTGTCTCCACCCCACGTGCTCAGCAGCTGGGGGAGCCCTTGAGCCGAGCCACAGGCTAGACTCCAGCCCCACGGTCTCAGCTCCTAGAGAGCAAGGGAGACCATGGGGACCCACACAGCTTTCTCCTGTGAGACTCCGCCAAGGCCAGCAATCCCCATGAAGTTCAAGGAGCAGTAAGGTCCACAGGTGGAAGTGCTCAGTGACCTGGATCCTGGGGTCCTTCTGCCGGCAACTCCTCGTGTGATCTGAGTGCCGTGACACTTCTGTACTTGGGTTCCCGTCTCCGTGCGGGCCCAGGGATAATAATTCCTGCCCTGCCTATATCACTCAACCATTGTGAGAAGGGACTCAGCTTCTGGCGGCTGAAAAGGCTCAGCCAGCTGACAAAAATGAGCTAATTCCTCACTGTCTTTCAAGGTGTGGTTCAGACAGGTCATCTTCCAGGAAGACTCCCAGGTCCCCCGGATCTGATTCACCGATCCCCCCTGCACACGGGGACTGCTGTGTGTCACCTGAGCACAAACACATTCAGCCACGGCACAGATGTAAAACTAGAGTCGGTGTGAGAACCTGGGCAGTTAACACAGGACTCAGCATGGTGCCGCAGTCACAACTGGGCCTTTGAGGGGAAAAACGGAATGAAAGCAGGGAAGGGAGAGCAGGGGTGTGCCCCTTCCTCCACTGGACAGGGAACAAGAAGTTGTTGGGAGCCTGAACGAATGTTTGCCCCTTAAGTTACTGGATGTCCCCCAGATAACAGCAAACAATGGTCCTGACCTGGGGCAGCAGCACGCCAGGCCAACATTAAGACATCAAAAGTGAAGACAAGAGCCAGAACACCCCCCTACACACACACACATACACACACACACACCAACAGACAGGCCACAGTGGCTGGTGGGGGGGACAAGTCACTTGGGAGACAAGCCCACAAAGAGCAACCCCAGAATATTTTTTTAATCCCCAAAGGGCCAGAAAATCAGTTAGTAGATATCCATCTGACAGCGTAAAAAACACAGGCACCCAGGAGGTGAGGCCCGTCCAGCCAAACCTCCCTGCCATAGCGCAGAGCAGCCCCTCCGCCTGCTGGGACCCTCTTCTAATGCCAGCAACCCCTCGGCTCAAACATGCTTAAAATGGCGACAGCGGCCTGTGGGGCCGGCGTGTGTCGTGCTGTTTTCCACGGTGCCCTTGGTGCCAAGAAAAACCTATCATCAGAAATGCCGTCAGCTATATTTATCTATCTCTCAGCCCCCCAGCCTCCTCCTCCCGTCTGCCAACCAGGCCCCGCGGAGCCCCCTCACCCAGTGGGCACGCTTCCCCGTTGCTGACGCCCGTGACCACCTGCCCAAGCCTCACGCTCCAGCGTTCCCTTCCCGAGCCGTGGCACTGAGGCCTCCACACAGACACAGCAACCGACGGGCTGCCCCTCTCCTTACCGCACGCTGCGACGCACCCACATGAGCTGCAAGGAGGCACCCCGACAGGCACCGGTCCTGGTGTCTCTAGTCCCAAACCACTGGCGAGGGCAGCCCTCTGTCTCCTTTCAGCCTCAGCTCCCTGTCCTCAAAGTCCTCCAGGAGCCAGGGGCCGTGTCCTCTGGGAGGGGCACCATGGCTGCAGCGTCTCACAAACCAGCCATCGTGGAGAGACAAGAGGTATGGGGTGGGGTCTGGAGCGGGGTGGGGGGGCGAATGAGAGAGCCAGCCTGGGAGGACTGGGGCTGGTCTCAGGCCAGTAGGCTACAGGACGCCAGGCTGCTGGGTAGACCTGTCACCCCTCCATTTCAGTCCCTGACGGAGAGCAGGGAGACCCAGCCCGTATTTGAAGACACTTAGAATCTCCAAGGAATGTGCATGCTAGAAGGATCCCCATTCCCTTCCCATCCGAGGGAGAAACGGCATAATCTGGGACCCTAAAGGGAAAACGGCAAAGTCAAGGTTCAGGACTACCCAAATCCTACAGCTGTGCCAAGGCCTCTGCTAGGGACATACGGGACGTACGGGGCCAATACAGGACTGTCAGACCTTTCCCTACCCAAGCAGCGGGCTCTAACCTGACCCTTCCCACCCTGGGGCCCAGCACTGAATGTCTGAAGGTGAATCAGTGACCATATCCTAAACCCCCACACCTCCCCCTCTCGCTTCGTGGGGGCAGCCCCCACTTCCCTCGTCAGCCCTCTCCCCAGGAGACTGCCCATCGCCTCCAAGCCCCCAACTCAGGAAGGAGTTCCAGGGAACGGACCCCTCTGAGAATGAAGCAACCCAAATAAAAATTTTAAAACCCAGAAGCTCTTTCTCTCCAGCCCCCTCCCCCTCCACTGGCAAATGAAAACAAACAAGAAATCAAAGAGGCCTTTTGTGCGAGCACCGCGCTGACACGGCTGGGGCCTTTGAAAGGACTTCTGAATCGGACACTGAAGGATAAAATAACTGAAGCGTGGCAGCTCCTGAGACAGGGGTGGGGGGTGGGACCGATGGGGCAAAGAGAGAAAGGGGTGGGGAGGGAGCCACACTCTCTTCCTTGGGCAGAAAAGGGGATGCTCTGCAGGACACTAGAACAGAGGGGGACCTTGGCACTGCCCTCTGCCCCTCTGGCCCACCCTTCCCCGGCGCCCCAGGTCTCTGCAACACTAGAAAGTGGCAGAGATGAGCCCTGCCTCCCTCTTCACGGCCCCTGGTGAAGCCTTAGCGGGTCTTCCCTCCCCTCCAGCATGGATCACTGCACATTCACGCCTCCGGGACAGCGCCTTCTAGAAGTCATCCTGAGGCCCTCACGCAAAACCCGCCGGCGGTAAGCAGGAGACTCTGGTTCTTAGAAGGGCCTCGCTCACAGTAGGTTCACCAAGTGCGGATTTCATGGATAAAGGAAATTCGACCACCCTGTGGCAGTGCCAAAAAGTAAACTGAATCCTCAGGAAGTAAGTCCTTCTGGGCATCTGAAGCCCAGCCCTCCTGCTGCAGTGCGGCCCCGTTTCCTCTGGGTGGTAGAGTACATTTGGTCACCATGCTCAGGCATCCGGGTCCCCTCTGGCTTATTCACAGCCCAAGCTCTGCCGGTTCAAGCTCAGATAAGGGTGAGTCTTTCTTTTCCCTTGAGCTACAGCTTCCAACTGAGCCAGCAGAGTGAGCACTCCACCAAGAGCTCTGTGCATCATGGCCAGTGCGGACCCCTGACCAGTGGGGCAGACGGGCTGTGGACAAAGGGGACAGGAGCAGATAGTCAAGGGAGTCCTAGAATGAGACCAAGCCAAAGGACTGGGTCTGGTTATTTCTGGTCTCCTCTTTGGGGTCACATCCCCTCTTGAGGCTAGTCTGGCCCCCTATCACTCTTTCACCCCACCGAGCAAGGCATCATCGTTCCCAGTCACATTAACAGAGCACAGGGGGCTTGGGTCAGCTTCAAAGGTGTGCAACCTGGACAGTCACACATGCCCCATGCTTGGTTTTAATGCTATCACTGTTGTCACACTGCAGTCCCTAAGCGTTTTGAACTAGGAGCCCCACACTTTCATTTTGCACTGGGCCCCACAGGTCACCGAGCTGGAAGGCTGGGCAAATCCTGTGGCTACCATGGGATCTGATCGTGCCCAGAGTTTGTGTGTTCTGTACCAAATGCTCCAGTTTAAGAGGGCCTCCAGGAAGTGGTAACCAAAATGACAAGGGCTCGAGGAGCTGCGTCCAGTGCGGGCGGTGGGAGGGACTGGCAACGTTTGGCCTGGAGAAAGGACAGCTTCCTGGGGAGAAGGGTGGAAAGGAACCCTGAGAGCGGGCTTCGGCATCTAAGAGCCTGCCATGTTACGGAAAACTTGGCTCTCACCTTGCATCGTCCCTTACCAGGAATAAGACTGGCAGGTGAAGGTGACAGGGAGGCAGCCTTGGGCTCACGAAGTCCTAACAGCAGTGACAGCGGCCGCCGTGAGCCACGGCCTGCTCTGTGCCCTGTGCCCGTCTCTGCACGTGTTAGCTGCTTTCATCCCTTTCACCAGCCTCTGGGTTGGACGAACAGAAGAATTTTACAACCGAACTTGACCTTTGCACGACACCAACGTCTCCTCCAGGGTGTTCTAAAGGGGACCTTACGTTGGGTTAAAAGATGATCCGCAAATTTTGCTAATCTTAGGAATCCGGTTCCCTGGGCCCTGCAGTCTCCGCTAGCCCTGGCACCAGATGGTGCTGCCTCAACGACGCAGACCAGTGGCATTTCTGGGCCTTGAAAAAGGAGGCCGTGGGTGAGGTGGCACAGGGGCCACGCTAGGGGTCAGTCCCCCGGGGAGCGCGGCGGGTGCTCCTCTGGCCCCTCCCACGCATGGACCCCAGGGCCTCCAGATGGGCCGAACGTCCAGCAAAGACTTAGGGGCATTGCTGACATCGGCTGCATCTTGGCAGGGCTAACACGGCCAAATGATGCCCTCTCCCACCAGGGAAGGACCCACATGAGCAGTCCTCCCTCGGCCCAGGAAACCAGTGCTCGCAGCAAAGCCCTGAGCTCTGACGCAGAGAGCAAAAACCAGGGGACTCCTACACCTGAGAAGGGCGACAACGCACTCAGAAAGGTTCACTTCGACAATTCGTTAGGTGCTAATCCACTTTCCGTGACAGGTTCGCTCCAGCCGTCCCAGGACCCGGAGGTGAGGAAGGAAGCAGAAACTCCTTTCAGAGCACTGCACCAAGAGCCCAAGGGAGCACCCGCTGCAGAGTCCAGACAGAGAAACTCTGCAGGACAAATGACCCAAGCCCTTCAATAGCAACGACCCAAAAACTACCAGAAAAGAAACCAAGATGGAAGAGGAGGACCACCTAGAGGTTAGGAGTCTTGAAAGACCTATCGACCCATTGCACTGTCTGCACCTGATTTTTGGTTTGTTTTTAGAGCTCTAGGCCTAACATGGGGCTTGGACTCACGACCCCGAGATCAAGAGTCGCGTGCTCTGTCGACAGAGCCTGCCAGGCGCCCCTGCGTGCCCCTGGATCCCGATCCCGATCCTGACCCGGACAAACAAACAGAATTAGGAGATGATTAGGGAAATATGAACACTGACTAGCCTGACCATACTAAAGAAACTGTTGATTCTTTTTAGGTGTGACAGTGAAATCGCAATTATGCTCTTCACAATTCCTCATCTTTAGAGATGTGCCCAGATATATTTACAGCTGAAAAGCTACAATGTGGGGCGCCTGGGTGGCTCAGTCGTTAAGCTTCAGCTCAGGTCACGATCCCAGCATCCTGGGATCGACCCCCACATCAGGCTCCCCACTCTGAGGGAAGCCCACTTCTCTCTCTCCTGCTTCCCCTGCCTGTATTCCCACTCTCACTTTCTCTCCCTCTGCCAAATAAATAAATAAAATCTTAAAAAAAAAAAAAGGAAAGAAAGAAAAGCTACAATGCTTGGATTTTCTTCTAAACAACACAGCGTGGGTGGGCAGTGGGGGTATGGATGAGTCGAGACTGGCCGTAAGTTGGCAAACTACTGGCCCTGGTGAAGGGGGTTCCTTCTACATGTGAAATTCTCCACAGTGAAAAGGCAGAGATAAAGGAAAGGGCCACCACCCGAATATCTGGACTTCACCGGCCTGCACTACCAGCCTGTCGGAGGAATCTGACAGCGAGAAGCTGCCATTTCCATTCAGTAAAGCATTTTATCACTTTCAGATTTTTTTTTTTTTTAATTTTTAAGCAATCTCTCCATCCAACGTGGGGCTCGAACTCACAACCCGAGATCAAAAGGCACATGCTCTACCGACAGAGCCAGCCAGGTGCCCCAGATTTTTCTATTTCCTAAGGCGGAAGCCTAGATCAGGGCAGGTCTGAAGATACCGGTCCACCCTCAGGGCCCTGTGGAGGATTTGTAAAGAATTGTGCCCACTACCAGACCAGCCCAGCCATCCTTCCCCACACAAGCAGGGGCCTCCAGGACCCACACTTCTGGCCTATCTGCGACCGCCCACCTTAGGGCCACCTCTTTGGATGGCAGGACATCACCAGGGATACACCTCTCTTCCCCATGACAGTGCTCTCTGACCCTGCTCTTCCTCAGCATCCCCTCCTAAATGGGACAGACACATGACGAGATTCCTTCCTAGCAGGAAGGCTAGCCCTCTGGAGGCCAGAACAGACTCTGGGTGGTCTTTGGGACACCGCACACTGGGAGTGGAGCTCCCAACATCACACAGCCATGTCCTTGATTCCTTTTCCAACCACAGCTCCTCTTAAAGCTTCATGTGGGCAAAACAAGAGCACCAAGGGCCATGGATGACGACGGCACTTGCAGGTGAAGCGGCGCTCCCTAGCTTAGTACCATGTCATACTCTCTTGCCATCAAACCCGGCACCACGGCCAGACCGGGTCCTTGGGCCCAGTTTTAAGGAAAGAAAGGTACTTCCTTTAGAATCCACAGCAACTGTGAGCCCTTGCCACCCCAGACCGCCTTCCCAGGTTCCAGTGGGAGGAACAAGTGGCAGGCTGCTGAGGGCGTCGGAGTACATGGGCATAGAGAGGGCTATGCTGTCCCATCGATGCTGTGTGGGGATTTAGCCAGAAGAAGACATCTTCTAGCAAACTGGGGTGGCCTGGGAGGAAAGCCGTGCCTGCTCCTCACATCCTCGAGACATCCTCGAGACTATCTACCCCGGGCCCAGTGTGGCCCGTGCTCCAATGACTCACCCCTGGTCCTGCAGTGAGGCACGTTTGAATTAAAGCAATTCCAGCAAGAAATCCTACCTTCGTTGAAATTATCTGGAGTCCAGAGAGCCGGAGTAGGGATGAATTATTTAAAAATGTCCTCAGTTCTCCACTCAGCTTTTGTCAAGGAACTGGACCTCAGCTGGGACAGAAATGGCTTCGGCCGCATTCGATGGGGCATGAATTCTCTCATATTCCTGGGCAAATGATCTCATTATGGCTGGGGGGCGGGCGGGGATGCCTCCCTTCTCCCGACACCTGCCTGGTTAGTCCAGGAGCCAGCAGGCTGGCCACAAACCGTCTCCTTCATCACACACACTTCATCCTAACTCAGCCCCATGCTGGCAGCAGTCAAGAATCTGGCCTAAAATAAAAGAGGAAAGGGAAACAGCTCGGCTACAGCGATCTAGCTAGAGAGCAGGGCAGGGGGAAGCCGGAGAAAGATGAATCCTGATTTCCATCTTAGAGGCCCCAGTGCTGAAGTCAGAAGGTACCGAATCCCCTCTAGAAGGGCTGCCTGGCAGACACAAACTCAAGGCTGCAGGCTCTCCCGAAGCTACAGCACCAACAGGCAAACACCCTCCCCACTCTGACTTGCTGTGTAGACAGAGAATGAGAGGATAACTTTTCAAATTTTTCTTTAGTTTCAAGAGTGAAGAGAGGAGAGGACTGGCGGTTGCTCGTTCTTCATGAGGGATCATGAGAGTCACACAGGGCCAGGTGCAGGCCTAGAAAGATCCATGGAGGGGGCAATGGCTTCCGGCCAGGTCAAAGGTGAGGGGGTTTGTTCGCTGCTTCCAAACAACCACCAAAGCCACCTCTCATGAGAGAGAATGTGAACGAGCAGGGACAGAGGCCTCCAGCACCGCTTCTTCTTCCCCAGAGTTGTCCAGCATATAAACCCTCAGCGCTCATTCTAGTCCAGGTTACCTTCCTGACTCAGTGCTAAAAGCTCCCCAAAATTTCATGTCTGGATTAAGTCATGCCACTCCTCCCAACTTCCCAAACCGGCAAGTGAGTGACCACAGCAAAAAGTGAGTTGCTTTTCTTTTTTATGAATGAACAGGAAGGAAGACACACACACACACACACACACACACACACACACACACACACTCACACACTTGCGGGGAAAGAACATTCACCAGAGTTGAAGTTAAGCCACATTCTGTTACATTTGCATAAAGAGAGAAAGAAGGGAAACAAGGGGGAAAAAATACCGGAATGGTGGAAAGGAAACACACACACACACACACACACACACACACACAGAAAAAGGTTTGGTAGCCCTCTCATTACAAGTTGGTTGGGCATAATGTAAACACACTTCTGCCTTGCTTAATCACAGAGTGCCGCCCGTTTAGGTTTCAAAGGCGGCAGTAAATTGGGCGTAGCTGAGTGGAGGCTAAAAATTAACCAGCCATCTCTGTTTCAATTTGTAAGAAAACAAAAGCGGAAAGAAATTATAAAAAGGGAAAGGGTGGGGGGGGCGGTGAAAGGAACAGAGGAAGAGAACGGCACCATCCCGACCCAAAATGCTGGGTAAAACTGGAAAAGCAAAGAGGAGAACTGGAACTACTCGGGACACAAAAGGAAAAGGAAAATTTGCAGAGTTTTTGGACTGTTTGTTTCTCCAAGACCACTGCTGCAACGCCGCCCCTCCCTGCCCTGCCTGTGCCCGGGAGAGCCTCTGTGCTTCCCAGCAGAGGGGTGGGGGCCTGGGGGTCTCCCCACTGGAGCCAGACGGCGGAAGGGAGAGCGCAAGGAATCTCCTCCTTTTCACTTTCTGTGAAGTCCAAGGACTTTCCTACTCTTCGGCAGCCAAATCCCAGCCATACCAGCTCCCGCCTAGGCATCTGAGCCCCAGAATCTGCCCGCCTCTGCCTTCTCTCCTCTTTTCTATTCATTCTGGCTCCTAACCGGGGGTTTTACACGCCCCTCTCTCCACCGAACTGCTGCCCACCCCGCTTGTGCCAAATCCCGCTTTTCCCCAGGACTTAGGAAGAAGCCGCAGGAAAGCCAGCACCTGGCTCCCGATACTTCTTCTGACTCATTTTAAATCTCTGCAACGAGTGATTTTTTTTATCCACCATCGTGGATAATTCTGGGGCAGCCTGGCCCCGGTCCTAAGACCTGCAGCGTCTTTTGGGTAAGATGAATCCTCCAAAGCGGGAAACGCACGACAATCCGGTAGGTAGGGTGGCGAGGGAGTGAAGGAGGAAGAACGGGGAGGGTGGAGGGAAACAGAAGAAGGAAAAGGGGGCCGCCGCACGGGCTTCAGCCCCAGGCAGGACAGGCGCGCTAGTTAGGCCCAGGGCATGGGTCCTTTGGAAAGAAGAGGCACCATACACAAAACGAATGCCGGCAAGTACACTAAAACGGGGAGTGGGGTTGAGAGTGACCTACCTGGAGTGTGGACAAAGTAAGCCAGATAAAGATCCAGTTCTTTGATTGTGACTCCAATGTGATGTGGCTGGACGCAGAGGCCGGGGTTCGAGCACTGGGGCGACTTGTAGAGCCGCTCCCCATCAGTACTTTCCAGGGGGATCCCCTTAAACAAAATCACCATGACCAGGTCCAGCCGCCACACCTTGTCGGCCTGGCGCAGGCAGTCAATCCGCCGGATCTTGCCCTTCTGGTCGGGGTTGGAGAGCACGCAGCAGGGGGGCTTCTTGCCGGTGATGGTCAGCACAAAGTCCTCTCGGAACTCGGGCCGGATGTCTTTGCGCAGCTTGGCCAGCAGCCGGGATGCCCACTTCTGCTTGATCTCGGGCTTCTCGCCCAGCAGCTCGTCCTTCACCGCCCGCTCCTCGTCCTTCGACATCCGCTTCTCGTGCTTCTTGAAGTACTTGCGCTTCCGCGCCTGCAGGTTGAACCAGGTGTAGGAGAAGGCGCGGACGTGAGGCAGCAGCGCCTCGATGAACGGGTGGAACTCATCCTGCAGGCGGCAAGCCGGGAGCATGCGGGGCGAGGGAGGACGGGAGGAGGGGAAGACGGGGTGAGGGGGAAAGAGAAAAGGAGAGAAGAAGCGTTAGAAGGGGGGCACAAGAAAAATCGCCGCCTCCTCCTCCGCCGCCCCCCCCCTCCCACGACAATTTTCTGTCGTGATTGTTCTACAAAAGTGTGGTCTGGAGCCACCACCAGCCTGGCCAGCCGCTCGCTCCCATCTCAGCCTCGGCAGCCAGACAGAGGCACCCCGCGCCTGAGCACACACCTATTCTCTCTCTCTCCCCCTCACTCACTCACACACACGCGCGCACAGACAACGTTGCCGTCCACACACACACGCTGCTGGTATCCCCGCCAGGCTCTGTCGCGCCCATGACATCTCCATGTTTTGTCGCTGCCGCAAACTCCTGTCAGCTCGCCCCGACGCCGGATCCCGGCTGCCCCGACTCCCGCGGACGCGCAGGCGAGGCGTGCGGGGGCCGCCTCGTGTCCCGACACCGGTCGGCTTTTGGCCACCCCCAAAAAGAGAAAACATGACATCCAGGAGCCGGGCGAGGAACCGGATTTGGCTTTCCCCTCCCCGCGCTGTTTGCATTCTCTTTTCTCCTGCTCCAATTGGAACATCCACCCCAGCATTTTTTTTTAATCAGATCTAAATCCTAAATATGTGATTTCAGCTTTGTTACCGACACCGATACTAATGTTAATCACAGTAATAAGGAACAAAACACTTCTTGTTAGCACAAATAAGGTGGTTGCCTCGGCCACATTAGGGTTAAAAGCTACGTGGGGCGTCCTGCAGCCCCTTCCCCACTGACCCCTTCACCCTCTTTCCCACTCAGTCAGGTGACAGAGGGCTGGGCTCCCGCTTTTTGTTTTTGTTTTTGTTTTTTTTCTTTTTGCTTGTTTGCTTGTTTGAAGTTTAAATAATAATTGATTTCTGTTTACAAAAATAAAACTGGAAAAAATTAAATAATTACCATTGATCTGAAGCACCCGGCAAAGCCCAACGCCCGATTCTGAGCTTCTGGACTCAACAGAGTTGTGAGTTGGGGGCGGGTGGGGGGGGGGGGGGGGGGGAGGAGCAGGGGAGGAAGGTAAATGTTTTAAAGGGGGTTATTATTGGTGTTCTGGGGAATAGGGGCCGGGCTTGGGTGGATTCTCAAACCCTTCCCCCTCCTCCCCCCTCCACGCTCCATTGCACAGAAGGGGGAAATTAATATTTTTTTGAAAAGGAGCAAAAAGAAAGAAAGGTCAGGGATAGCAAGCAGAGAGAGGGAGCGAGCCGGTTGCCACACACGCCAGGTAAACAAAAGCCAACAAAAAAATGTTCAATTTCGCCTCCTGTGCATCCTCTTTCAGTTTAAAAAAGGGAGAGAGAGAGAGAGAGAGAGAGAAGGAAAATATGCAAAATTTAAAAATCAAAACCTACCTCCCAATCACCAACCCCAACACACAGCACACCCCACCCCACCCCCCACCCCACCCCCCACCCCCGTGCAAAACAAAACAAAAACAAAAACCAGGAGGGGGAAAGCAGCAGCTGAAGAAAAAGGCTTTCGGCTTTGGCAGCGGCACAGGGGTGTAAACTTCGCGCTGCCTCCCTCCGCCTCTGAGCCTGATCGCAGGCAAAGGGGGAGCTCGCAGATTCCCGGGGAAGAGGACGAGTTCGGACCGGCTGCAGACCGTCGCTGGCAGACGCGTGCAAAAGAGAGAGAGGGAGTAAGGGAGGGAGGGAGGAAAGAAGAGAGAGAGGGAGAGATCGAGGGTGGACGTGGATGGGATGGTGGTGTGTGTGTGTGTGTGAGTGTGAGTGTGTGAGTGAGAGAGAGAGAGAGAGAGAGAGTGTGTGTGTGTGTGGCTTTTCTCTCTCAAACTCCCTCTCTCTCCCCTTTCATGCTCAATCCCCATCCATTTGCCGGTGCCAAAGCCAGTAAAAAGGGGGGGGGGAGGAAGAGAGAGAGAGAGAGAGAGAGAGAAGGATCCACCTATTTGGCAGTGAGACATCCTCGAGCAGCCAATGGCTGTGTCCAAGGGGAGGAGGGAACCGGGCGAGCCGGGAGGGTGGGGAGAGCCCCCGGCAGTTGGAGACCAAAAACAATTTGCCCAATCGACAAGTTCACGTCTAATGAACAAGCAAAGTCCAGCAGTTATGAATTTTTCATTCCAGGCTCCCACTCGGGTCCATTGGCAGCAGCCAGCCAGCAAATCTGGGGAGGGGGTGTAGGGCTGGGGAGACTAGGATTGAGGAAGACACGGATTTTTTTCCTCTTTTTTTTTTTTTTTTTTTAAGCAAGAAAAAGAAATAAATAAAGGCCTGGCTCGGGCGGGCGCCCCAGAAGGCCTTGGGGAGAGCAGCTGCGCCTTCTCTGTGTTTTGGTTTCAGTCTCTTTCTCTCAGGCCCTCACACTCTCTTTCTGGTTCTATTTCTTTTTTTATTTATGGAGCGCACAGGGGCGAGTGGAAGTTTTCCTCCCTGGCCATACACGCGAGCCTGCGGTGCTATGAATAGAAAGAGAAGAAAAAGAGCTCGGAAAGTGTCCATGCCAGCAGCACTTCCAGGGCAGGGACCTGGCGCCCAGGGTGCGGCCACCCCTTCCTCCCCGGGCCTGGCTGCCGCTGGCAGGGGCACTCCCAGACCAGACGCCCCCACCCACCCACCCCCAGGCCCCCAGCGAGCTCGACCGCCTCCCTCAGCCCACACCCAGCCACGCACGCTCCATTAGCGGTGACGAGGGATGCCAACGCAATGCAGCTCGGCTCGAGAAACTGCAACAGTTTATTAAAATAGCCTCCTGTCACAGCACTCCGCTGACAAGCACTACATGCAGCCACAAACACAACAGCCAATCCCAGGGAGAAGTGACAAAGGCAGGAAGACGGACACTACTTCCGAACAGTGACTGAGTCTTGCGCGAGGCCTCCCCCCAAGCCCCAGACACTCCATTCTTGGCTTTCTCCAGCTTCACCCTCTCCACTCGATCCGTGTTTAGTGTTTCTTGGTTGGAGGAGAAGCAACACTCACCTACCCACCCCCCCAATTCAATTCCGAAGAAAGGGCCCAAATCCCTACGGAGGAGCAGGGTGCACCAGCGTGCAAAGAAACCCAGACGAAAGGGAGAGAGCGAAGGCAGGAAACAGCAAAATGGAAAGGAAAGGGCTCTAGCAGGAAAAGCGGGACAACTTTGGGGAAACCGAGTCATGGGGAAGGGGCCTCCCTCCCAGCCAGGTGGAAGGGTGAGCCCGGGAGAGGGAGGCCTGGGGTGAGTGCCATCTCCATGGGGTTCTCTCTGCCAGGGGCTACTGAGCAGCCTGCTTCGGGCCTTGCAGAAGCTGTAAGGAGGAGACAGTTATTAAAAGAAGGGCAGAGACCTCGGACAGACCGGGAGAGGCTGGTCCCACGCTCAGCGCTGCCTCTACAGCTGCCCTCTCCCCAGGCGAGGCTCAGCCCTCAGCTGGCATGGGGAAGGGCAAGAAAGGTCACTGCTCACTCCTGCCCCTATCTTCCCCATCTGAAACCCTGTGCTCTGTGGCCTTTATGCTGGCAGAAAGGTTCCCGGAAGAACACCTGGAGTGTGAAGCAGCCCCGGGCTGGTGCTCAGCCCTGACAATGGGAGAGATGCCCGCCAGCACCTGGGACCCCGGTCTGGGCTCCAGGTCCTGAGTTGAGTGGTCTGAAGTGAGCTCACAGCTGACACCAAGAGAAACAGAGGTGAGCCAGCAGAAGGCAGGTGTCATTGCGGACAGGCCTCTTAGAGTAGCGTTCAATAATTAACATCATGTTAATAACCAGCTTCAGTCCAATTAGCCAAAGATGTTAACTGAGTGACATAAGATACCAAACCTGGCCTCTCCACCTTGAGAGAAGCACTCTTACTTTCTAGAGTGGAGATGAGATGGTAAAAACCAGAAGTGAGTTTATATTCAGCACATGGGTGTTTTTCTGGCATTTTGATTTATACTAAATATTAGACACCAAACAGAAAATGGCCAACATGGGCCTCCTGGAGGATTCTGGCATATTCCGTCTCACAGACCACGGTGCCGGCTGGAAGAGATGCGCTCAGCATGGGTTGATTCCGAGACCCGTGGTACAACTGGTACAACTGGGTGAGTGGTGGGGAGATGGCGGATGGGAGGATCCATGCGGAAGTTAAGGAAACGGGACAAGATCCGGGATTCGCTCTGGGATGGAGGGAAGGGTCAAAGGTCGGGGGAGTGGCAGAGAGGTTGGACAGAGAAGCGACCCAGGAGGGCCAGTGGAGTTTCTCAATAGAGCCTCAGGGATCTACACAGAGCACAGTGCGCCCCCTCAAATGCTCCCTGAACAGGAGGAGCAACAGGCCCTTCCCAGGAGAGTAACACGGAAGGAGAACAATCGTCAATTGTCCTTCTCCTGCCAGTTGTCGTAACCTTGAAGGTGGGCAGAGTGGATTCCCAGGGAGCACTCTCCGCTCACCCTGTTCCCACAGGGGCTACTGTCTGGGGTGTGTGGGGGAGTTTTCTGGAAGAGCGGCCTGAGGCCAGGGTATTCCTAAGGCTTGGGAGGGAGGGGAGAAGGTCTCTCTCTCTCTTCTGTGGGCACACACAGAGAGGACTCACTCAGGTTCCATTAGAAACACTTGGTGTGCCCCTACCGCTGCAGCCTCCTCCTCCATGCCACTGGTGGTGGCTCTAGGCCCTGGACACGCCCCTCAGGAGCCCCAGACAAAAGGGGACTGTCCCCCTTTTGTTAAGAGAGTGGAGGCTCTGTTGGAAGATTACCTGTCCCAGACCCAGCCTCCTTCCCTTCTCCCCTCCCGCCTGGGTTGAGGGCTCAGAGGCTCTGCACCCTGCACACGGACAAGAGCCAAGACAAAAAACCTTCAGACAATTCAAGGCTTCTCCAAGGGCTGAGTCACCCACAAGTGCAAGGGTTCAGGGGATGGAGGAAGCAAGGGGACAGGCAGGCCTCTGAGAAGGAGAGGGGAGGAGGGAAGAGAATGCGAGAAAAAAACCAGGGAGAGGGGAGAGGGAGCCAGTGATACTGGTGAGAGCAGGGAGCAAAAAAGAAAACTAAATACATGGGGGGAAAATAAAGTAAAAGCAGACAATTTGAGGGGAAAGGTATTTTCTTCACTTAAAAGAAAAATCAAGAAGCCAGATATAAGACTTTTAAAATTAACATGGGGTTTCTGGAACATGGGGTTTGTGGAAAGGAGTTTTTCTGCCTTTGGGAGAGAAAGGCCTCTCTTACTGTCAAGTATATAGAATATGATTTTTTTTAAAGCAACAGTTTTCACTGAAACATTTCAGAAATACTCATGGCAGTTTCAGCCATCACTAGGAATAATGTGCCTCCAAAAGAAAAAAAACTGATCAGACCACAGAAAAAGAGGAAAAGAGCGAGTGAGAGAGAGAGAGAGAGAGAGAGGGAGGAAGAGAAAGAGAAGAAAGCCAAACCTGGAGAGAAAAAGCCAAGTTGGGCCCAAAACTGCAAAGAAAGAAAGGCAAAGATGGAGGGAGAGAAGACAGGACCGAAAAGGAAAAAGAAAAGAAAATTAAGGAAAGGAAAGAGAAAAGAAAAGAAAGAAGAGGAAAAAAAAAAAAAGAAAGAAAACAAGGAACAAGGACAAAAGACAAGGGCTCTGGGTCAGGGGCAAAAAAGAAAAACTAGCTAAGGAAAATGACTGCTTCTATCACAAGAAAGTAAAATGTGTGGTTTTCCAAAACTCCACCAAAGAAATGAAGTCTTGTGGATTATTTAAGGGAAAATAGGAAAATTCATACAGAACCGCACTCAGTATTCAGAAGTCTTCAAGGAAACAAAATAATTTTCTCAGCTTGAGACAGGTTTTTGAAAGCGACCCATACCTACCAACAGTGAAATGTCCAGAAGCGTTAAGTTATATCTTTAAAGACAGGGCCACTGTTCCTTATGTTTACAAAAATCCTATTTGTCCACAAACTACTTGCTTTGAGACCCAAATTTATTCTCTCAGACGACCCTGGACACATGCTATACATATAAATATATATATATTTACGTATGTATGGCCATGCTAATTTGGATAACTATACACAGTGAGTGCAAATAACTAATAAAACCTTCCTAGGACCAACCAGATATTTCAGTAAAAGGAAGCAGGAAATTTTAAAAAGCCACAAATAGAGCCCTGATTACTCTGCCCAATTCTTGGGATTTTATAATTCATCCTTGGCCCGAACAGAAAGAGGTCAACTTTGTAACCCCAACATCTCCCCTCTTGTCCCACAGAAGAAGGGTCACAAGAAGGCAGAGAAGAAGGCAGTGTCCGGACTCTGGGGCAGAGGTTTGGAAAGAGAACTGTAGGAAGCAAAAGGAAGGGGCCAGGCTGCTTATTCTAGAGGTAGGTGGGGCCTCCCCTCTCTGGGCAGGGGTGGGGGGAGGAGGGATGGGGCTCTGCAGCCAGAGTAAAACCATCCAAGAATCTGGAAATGCCAGGCATGGAAACCAGAAAATGCACATTGCGAGGAGGCTCACAGAATTTGGACAAAGCGGGTTTTTGGCTGACTTGGGCCTGTTTTCCTCTGCTCAGGAAAGGCAGCCCCACACGATTTTTCTAGCGTCCTCCGGCTTGCTGAATGGAATTGCCCCACACCCCCGTGCTGGGTCTAGGACACGGGCTGCATCAGAACCAGGCCGCACATTCCTCTCCTATAAAACCGCCTCCCTTTCCCTTCTTTTTCTCCTCCCGTCTACAAACTGGGAGCGGTGGCCTGGGATCGGGCCAACAGGCAGCCTCATTCTGGCTCCAAACACCACCCTGCTCCAGGCACATCTCCCCTCACCCTCCTGGCTCCAAATAAAATAGGGTAGGAATACAGGTATGGGGAGGACCATCTATTCTCTTTAGTGCATCTGGAAATGTACTTTCATCCTCTACAGATACTAGAAAACAAAAACCCAAGTCCTTTAATTCACTATTTAGCTTGAAACTTCTTGTGTCACCAAAGAGAAATAAAACCGGGAAGGCCAGAGCCCTGTCCTCCAGCTGGAGGGCTACGTGGGGATCCTCCTCCGCGGGGCGCGCAAGGCAGAGGACTATCACGGGCTTTGAGGGGCAAGAGCAGGGCAGAGCCTGAGTCTCACCCACCTGGTGCGAATGGAAGTGTCACTCCATGATGGCCAAGGCCCCCGGGAAGAAGGAAGAACCCCACAAGCCAGCTTCACAACTTTCGGGGAGAACTGAAAATACTGACAAAAGCACGGCAAGGGGAAACCAGCCCGTGAAGATGAGGTCGGTGCGGGATCCACCATTCCCAGTAAAAATATCCAGAGGGGCAGAGAGAAGGCTAGAGTGAATGGCAAAATGTTGACTATTTGCCCGAGGCCAGCTGTAACCCCGGACCCCACAAAAGGCTTGGGGATCCTCCAGGGAAGGTGTTCCTCTCCCCCCCCTGCCCCTCTGAGACCCCTCTGGTGGTCTTCCCAGGCCCTCTTCAGGAGCTCCGTCAGGATCCGAAGTGCCACCCCCCTGCTCTACCTGGTCCACTCCTCCTCCCCAACTCCCTGCCACAGGACAGAAGGCAGAAGGGCCGCGCTAAGAGGAGAGTTTCTCCGATCCCCGTCTCCTCCACGGGGCTGCACTGCTCGCACCCTTGGCCCACAGAAAGCCTATTTCTTGCAGTTGCTGCGGCAACAGGCAGTGCCCAGAGCCGGGGGCAGAGAGCAGGGTGGCTAGGATAGAAACAACCTGGGATTTTCACTGCCTGAGGGCTCAGGGGAGCTGGGCTGGGCCGGCCCTGTCTGGGCAAGCGGCTTCCCCAAAATGTACCATTTGAGGAGTTGGAAGACATTTTTCAATCCCTCAAAATGTGTTGCTCCCCCCAACTAATTTATTATCAGGATCATGGCCAAGAAAACTCGAGAATCCTCATTCCCCTGGTGGCTAGCCCCTGTGGAGGCTGGCACCAGGGTGCCGGGAGCTCGGGACCTGACCACCCCTCGGCCACAATCCGTCCCTCTCCAGCTCCCTTCCTTTCTCACCCTCTCTCCCCCTCTGTGTCCTCCAGCTCCAACACAAACTGTTTGCACGGGAAGTCTCCCTCTATGACCCGATTCAGCACACACAAGAGAAAACTGTGGGCGACAGACCCAACGTCCTAACGAACTTGAGTTAATTAATGCTAAGGAAGAAAAGAGGCGCCCTCGCTCTGTTGAATCACGGTTCACTAGCCCTTTCAGTTTGCTGTGGGTGGAGGAAAAAAAAAAGAGGCTTTTTGGTTCAAATATTTTTGGGGGGCGAAGGGAAAACAAAAACACCGCAGAAGGGCCATGGAGGGTGAAACCATAGTACCTGCCCAGAGGAGCAGAAGCGAGGGCGGCCGAGAGAGTCCTCCCCAAAAGCTTCTGGCCTAAACAGTCCTGGGAAGGCCGAGAAGGAGAAAGAAAAGGGAAGGGATTATCAACTAATGGCCAGCCTATTCAAATAGATTGCTCAAAAAATTATACTGTCAGACTAGGAGAGACATATAGATATTTTTTTTAAAAGCCCAAACCCAACAACTCGACTTGAACAGATCCGTGAAGATGTTTTAACAGAGCAGAAAACCGAAATATGGATGGCATGCATACAAAAATTTAAGTGTGCAGAAAAAAAGAAGAGGTGGTAATGGGGGGGCAAGGAGCACAGCTGCAATTTTGCTTTCCAGATGTTGACAGCAAAATGTAATTGGCAAGTAACTTCTTCCTTACCACTTTTCATCCTTTGGTCCTGAGATGTTCAAAATCCTACAGCTAGACCTGAGTCTGCCGGCAGTTTCCTGGCACTGGGTACACACACGGATGGGTCTGGAAGCCTTGTGGGCCACACGCCTGCGAGCTTTTTTATCAGCCCACTAATTTTTACAAGCCCTCCCACCATTCTTTAGCGGGAGACCTAAGCAAAGCCGGCTGGAGGACATTCTTATTTAAATCATCATTTATTATCATTATTATTTTGTTAGGGATGGCCTTTTCTTTTGAAGCTGTGTCTTCCTTTTTTTTTTTTCTTTTTAAATAAACGTCTTAACTGAAATGCCTAAAAAGTAAAGAAGATCGCACACTTCTAAGCCTGGCGTTCGATACATTTTCACAAAGTGAACACACCTGTGTGACCCCACCCAGATTAAGAAATAGAACATTTTCAGCACCGCTGAACAGGACTTTAGTTTTTAACTATAGAGTTCTCGGAGCTTCTAGGCCTTAGAAACAGCTCCTGCCCCCACCAGTAATGTCAAGTTCGAGCACCTATGTATACACGTGTGTTAACAGAGCAGCATACGCTACTCATGTGACCACCAAAAAAAAAAAAAAAAAAAAAAAGTGAGGCGAAGAGAGGCCCCTCAGATTCTCACTGCTGCAGAGGGGTTTCGCGCCTCTCTGTCTCTGTCTCTGTCTCTCTCTGTGCCTGCCCAGCTCTGATCCCATCAACAGGGCAACCAACTGTGCAGCGGGGTAACAGACCAGCCGGGCGTGTGTGTGGTGGACAAACAGGGCCCACCGAGCTGAAAGCCAACAGTCATAGTGACCAAGGGGGAGTAAGAGACTCCCGGTGCACCCTGCCCATAGGCAGAGACCGGGGGCCTCAGGGGTGTGGAGCATAATGGGGGGAAAAAGTGGCTCTGCAGAGCCAGGGATTCCTGGAGGGTAAATGAGCACCCATCCAGGCAGGCTGCCCTCATTCCAGTCCCCAAAAGTCTATCAGGGAGAGGAGTGAGGGGGTCCTGGAGCAGAGCTGCCCGGGAAGGGAGGCCCAACACTGCTGCATCTGCCTCCCCCTTCCCTGGCTCCAGCCCCAGCTGGCTCCCCCCTCACTTTCACTCGCACTAAATTTACTTTATAATTTTAAAATTAAATTTTAAAAAAAGCAGGAAAGAGAAAGCACTGAAGGCAAAGTACCTCCCACAATATCTCTCCAAGGGGGGGGGGTTCTGCTTATGTAAAAAGACAAAATGCAAGGGATCGCGGAAAAGTCTAAGCACCAAATAACAAGGAAAATAAAAGAGAAACACATTTAATTAAAAACACCTGAAGCAAATAAATAACTCCTTTGCAACTCGAAGCGGTGCCTATGGGCACAAGTCCCTACCCCCATTTCTTGCCCACTTTTCCCTTTCCTTTTTCACAGGGAGCTGCGATTTCCCCAAGCACTACAGAAACCCCCTTTTCTGAGCCCATCCACCCTACAACTGGGGGAAGGGCCAGGGCAGTCACTTAGCATCCCACCAGCCCGAAGCAAACCTCCAAAGCCCTGATGAAGCGCCCTTTCCTCAATTCCCACATCTTTCCAAGCGATGCCCACCACTGGCCCTGTACTCCGCTCTCCTGCCTCAAATCTAGGCCCGGTAGGTGGTGGTAGCACTGTCCTGGGGCTGGACGCCAGGCCCAGCCCAAGTGGACAGCTCTCTCCCCTACCACAGGCTGCGGGCTGCCAAGTCGGGCTCAAGGACCGAATTTTCACTTCCTATTGCGTATGGGGCCGAGAAGAAAGAACTGTTCAGCTTGATTTTAAAATATGACAAGGGATCTGAGCCCTCTAATCCTTCGATCTTTAGAAATACTTGATTCTTTTTTTGGGGGGGTAGTGCAGAGTAGGCATCAAGACTGCCTCTGAGACCCCACACCCCCTACCCGGTTTGACTTTCCCACCAGCCGGCCGCCTGGGAAACGCGCCCTCGGCTGGCACAGGGGTACCAGAGCCCGGCTCCTTTCTTCCTTTCTTTCTTTTTTAAATCGCTCTAGCGCAAACCAGGCAGTGGGTCAGGGCCCAGAGGCGGGGGAGGGAAGAGGAGAGGGTTGTCTCTGAAAGAGGGGAAAAAAGGAAAGCGAGGCTCCAACTCCGGGAGAAGAACGGCTGCCGCAAGTTTCCCGGCTTGTGCCAGTTTGGGGATTTGCGAATCAGACCGGAGCGGAGGGAAAGGCGGGCGAGAAAAAAAGCCCGCATTAAAACTAACCAGCTCTGCCTAAAAGCACGCTTTTCACCCTTAAATAAGACAATGACGAGGGGAGAGAAGAGACGAGTTATTTCTCACTCTTTAATTATTCCAATGCTTAGCATTATTTAAAAAAAAAAAAAAAACCACACACATTAGCCAATGATACATTCTAACCCTCAACAAAGCTGGTATTTTTCTCTGATTACAGACTTTGCCGCGGCAAACCCGGGCTCCGACGACAGAGGCAGCGCAGAAGCGCGCTCCTAAATGAGACACAATTTTATTAAAATCATAATAATTCCTTGCATTTCTATAGTGCCTTTTCAGCAGTGGATACCCCAGGTGCCCATGCCCGGTTCTACGAGGGAACTGGCGACCAAAAACTCAGTCGTGAGGCAGGCGAGGCTCGCCAGCTCCACAGAGTGCCACCGGCATGTATTTCTTTCTTTTTTTAACAGCCCGTTTCCATCAGCCTCTGTCTCACGCTTAAAAAAAAAAAAAAAAAAGTAATAAAACTCCTTTAAAATCTTAAAAATATTTTTTTAAAAAAAGGAGGGAAAAGATGACCTGTAATATAAGGGGAGGAGGGAGCCAAGTGTGGTCTGGGAGCCTGGGGCCGGGGAGGTGCTGCTGGGATGGGCCGCCTCTGGGTTCAGGGTGCAGGGTCAGCCGCTGCCCAGGTCACCTCCCCAGGCGCAGCTGGAGTAGGCTGAGTCATCTGCACATGGAAAAGGAAAAGGACCTAACACCACCAAAGCACATTTAAGTAATTTGGACAATGAGAAGTCGCGTTAATGACCGGTTTCCGATGGAGGGTGGGGGGGAGGCCCCCTGGGGCACTTTCACTGAAGGCTGGGGTGCTGCTTGAGCTCCAGAGGGGCCGCTGGGTGGCTTCATCGGGACACCAGCCTCCTCCAACGGGTTAAGTCAGGCCCACTCTGCGTTCACGATCCTTTCCCGCTTTTCCATCCTTTCCCCCCACAAGCCAGCCCACGTTGTGCTGCAGAATGGCTGGGAGAAATGGGACAGGGGGGACTTAGCACCCCAAATTCAAGAAGTCATCCGTGAGAGGAAAGGCAGTGTTGACCGGAGGGGATCTGAGGGGATTTTTTTTTTTTTTTTTTTTTTGAACGTTGTTGGAGACTGCGCAACTCCCGCGGCCTGAAGGCAGGGGAGAGGGGAAGGGAAAGCACATTTTCTGCCACTTAGTCACATTTCTTCCCGGTGCCTGCTGGAGGCCAAACGCCCCCAAACCCAGCCAACCCTCGAAACAAACAAAAATCTCCCCTGCTAAATTTCCCCTCCCTTACTCCGCCCCCCCCCCCCCCCCCGCCCCAAAGGAGCAGCGGCTGGGAGAGAAATGGGGAGGCTCTTCGGAGGGAGGCCTGGGGTCTGGAGGCAGCGACGCGCGCACGACGAGGGGCAGAGAAGGGACCCTCTCCAGATTGGCGCCCTAAGGTTGCCTGCAGATTCTGGGGGCATTTCACCCCAAAAGTCCTCCGCGCGACTAAAGAATTACAGGAATTATCAGCATCGCACTCATTCCAAAGCCCTCGCGCGCGTTAGCCCCTGTCGGGGATCTGGATGGGCACGGAAGAGGGAACTTAGGCAAAGGCGGCCCACGGCCCCACCCGGAGCGCCCGGGGACCCAACCGGCCGACGGGTCAAAACGCCGCCATTTGAGCCCCTTCTGGCGGCGGCCTCTGCTGCTGCAAATGGCGAGGGCCCCGGAACGCGAAGCCGGCAGGCCCTCGACGCCACGCGGGGTCACTTTGGGGTGGTCGCCGCGAGGGGTTAGGCCGCGCGCGGGTGGAAGGGAGCCCTGTCAGCTGGGCGCGGGGCAGGGGAGGCGAGGACCCCCGCAGGGACCCGGCCTGAGGCCCCGCAGAGGCGTCATTCTCAGTCATTCTCGGCTCTACTCCTTCACACCTGTTCCCGGTCTCCCCTCACCTGCCCGCAGGGGCAGTGGTCCTCAGTCCTCGCTCAGCACCCGGCGCGGTTCCGCCCAAGTGACCCAGCCGTCGTGCGCACAGGCGCACAGACTCTCGTCTGGTAGCAGGACGACGAGGACGGTTTCCCGCCTTTTTGCCTCCGCGCACGCGCACACCCGACTTTGCGCCCGGCCCGCTCCCGGCCAACGGTCCTCTGGTGCCCCAGGGCCAGGGTCATCCGCACCATCGAGGGGTATGTTGTCGCTGTCGTTTCCACCCCGTGGTGTGCAGTGCAGGTGACCGTGACTGTCAGCACCCATGTCCTGCCTGCCGCGTGGAAAGAACACAGCCCTCCCTCTGCCTGAGGCCAGGAGAAGGCCTCCCCACGACCTCCACCCACCTGAGCCCCCACCCCCATTCCCAGCGTGAGCTACTTGTAGCAGGTCCGGGAATGCCACACAGGAAAAGAACACCTTGGAGGTGACAATGAAAGGAGTTCGTAGGCAGTGGGCACCTGGCAAGGGGCATATGCATGTGCTGGGGCTAGTGCATGGCCCTGGAGGCACCTTTCTGCAGGGGTTTGCAAAGGCACATGATGGGATGCACCCACTTAAGGTGGGGGGTGCAGGATATCTTCTGGGTGATGTTGGAGGTGGCCTGGTTGGGGCATCAAAGCGCTACCGTTGGGCAGTGGGACCATCTAGGGAGTCCTGAGACAACCCCTGCCCCACCTCTGCTCAGCAATGCACTTCTCTTTTAAGATACCTCCCACCCCTCCAAAATCCACCCACTGGCTCCTGAGGTCCCTGGTGGGGTGTCCAAGGGGAATCTGCCTCTGCCCCAGGCACACCTGAGGGGAAGGCCAGGAGGCCAGCACAGGGTCTGAGCTACCAAACTGGACTCAGGGGGGCAAATGGAAGTTTCGCCAAAGGAGGGGGCATTAAATGGCCTCTTTGTGGAGAGGAATTGTGGGCCGTCACTCAGGATTAATTTAAGCAGCAACAGCAAACACACACCAAAAAGCAACGTCTGGCCGCCAGCACCCACCCCCGCGATTGTGTTTCGGGGAGTGCTGCAGGATTTGTTGGTGTGGCCCGGCCTTTAAAAAACGTGGGGCGTCCACAGAGGGAAGGGGGAAGGCTGCTGCCGCCTGGCCCCATGTCCCTGCTTGGCGAAAAAGGGTTTGCAGGTTTGGGACCAAGCCGAGTGGGGGGATGGTAAAATCCAAGTGCAAACGCGCAGCAGGAATGGGGGGAGGTTCTATATAAACTATATATAAAGGTACAAATTTCCAATATAAATATGTCACATGCAGGGGTGCCACTGAGTAGCAGCTCTGGGGCTCTCGCCTTCACCCCAGGGACATTTGGGAAGGCGGGTGTTCTAAGAGAAATCCGGCAGGGCGGTGGGGTGGGAATTAGGCCTCTGCTTCCCGGCTTCCTGGTCTCCTCCCCCAACAACCTGAATGCCGCTTTGGAGCCAGGTGCCCTGGGCGGCCTGGCAGGTGTGCAGCTCACGTGAAACACACGCGTGTGCAGGCTGGGGAGGTGTGTACCTGCATGGGCCTGGAGCCACGTGTGCGGGCATCAGCAGTCCTGTAGGCTTGCCGACTCACCAGAGCCCAGCACACCCATGGGGGTACAGGGCAGTACCAGTGCTCAGAGCCAGGTCTGGGCAAAAGGCAGGGGAGAGCATGTGGTATGTGTGTGTGTGTGTGTGGGACCCCATCTGATGTCAGGCAAGGGCGAGTTTATGGGCTCGTGTGCTCCTCGCAGTCTCACTAGGGGGTCAGGCCTATGCGTGCATATAAACTGGTGGTGCCTGGGATCCCCCTGGGGGTGCCAGGCAACGGTGTGCTTGGGACCCGCGTCTAAGCCTCTGTGAGGGAGCGTGCTTATGTGTGCCCTTGAGAGCCCGCCTGCATGGCCTGCTGGGTTGTCAGACACGGGCATTCAAGTGCCACAGGGCACTGGGATGCTGCCCGGGGGCCGCCCGCGTGGGTTTTCAAGCCCCCTAGGAGCAGCCATGTGTGCTGGGGCCACCGTTAAGGCCAGCAGAGCCTGGATGTAACCCCTGAGCAGGCCAGGGGGCAGGGCCAGCTGCCCAGCCAGCCTCAGCAGCGGGAAGTCACTGGAGGCGTGTTGGTTTTGGCCAACGCAGCTCAAACGGGGGAAGCCCCGGGGAGCAGCAGGGGTGGAACAAAGAAGGGGAAAGTGAGGGAAGGCGGGCAGCAGGGGAGGAGGAGGATTCGTCCTGGAATGCGGAGAGCCTTGGGGAGCAGGGGTGCTGGGCAGCCCTAGACTCTGGGCCCTGGCTTGGGGTGAGGGACCTCGCTGGTGCCCACAGCTGCTAATTTCCCACTCCTCCACTCATTCTCCCCCTCCCCCACCCCATGGACTGAGACCCTGGCCCCAGTCAAATGTTCCCGCACCAGGAATCCTGCAACCCCGTATGCACGGGTGAGGAGCCAAATAGCATTTGGGGTGGAGAGCAGGGCTCAAATTTCCGCAGAGAGGGCAGACAGTTTGAGGCCCCTTCCCTGTTTCTTGGCTGGACTGCTTAGAACCTCAGTTCTGCCCATCGGGGGAATGGGAAGGGAATTCCCACGGGGAGGGCCAAGAGGGGGAGTCTCCGCTGAATAGGAATGAGTTGAAAAGTAGGGTGACCTGTTTAAGCCTCGCTTGCCCCGGGGGGCCTGAGTAATTTCTCCCTCCCCCACTTCCAGCCCCATGACCTTGGCACTTGACCTTGTGGCCTCTGTTGCCTCATCTGTAAAACAGGTTACTCATACCTGCCTCACGTTGGGAGGGTTACAAGAGGTCATGTGCGCGCGCGTGCGCGTGCACACACACACACACACACGCACACGCGCGCGCGCGCACACACACACACACTCCGCCTGCTGCCCAGGCATAACTGCTGTGGAGCTGGTAGCTGTTATTTTTATTGTGAGGAGTCTATGGCTGTGACAAGCTGTGACGCTTGGTGTGATCGCGTGAGGCTGGCTGTGCGTGCGACTGTGCCGCTGTGTGTGTGTGCGTGTGTGTGACAGGTTGTGTGTGAGACTGTGCGTGGACGACAGATTGTGCCGGTGTGCGCACTGCCTGTGACAGGCTGTCACTGCGCGACAGACTGCGGGTGGCGGGGTGTTGCGGGTACCGACTGTGAGTGGAGATGAGGCGGTGTGTGGGGCTGGGGCTGGGGGACTCCCGAAAACCTCTCAGTGAGGCTCTGGCTGACAGTGAAAGGGGGAGGCTCTCAGGGTCCAGTGGCCCCTCAGGCCTTGACCTTTCTGTCGTGTCCAGTGGGACTCCACTTGCTTGCAAACCTTAGTAGGTGACCGGTCAGAGGGGCCCTATTATAAAGGCGCCCCTGCACCCGCTATTGTCAACTCAGGTCCCCTGGCCCCCTGCTTCTTGCTTGAGTTCGGAAGACCCCGGGATGGTCATCAGGGATCTCAGGGTGTGAAGGACCCCAGGTCTGGCTGGCTTCAGTGGGAGGCATACACCCCAAGCCTATTTCCCACACTTTCCCTGAGCTCCAGGCCTGGACAGGGATGGTGGAGACCAAGAGAAGGGAGGGATATGGGGAAAGCTCCAGAAAAGCCGGGGGAAAAAATGGAGGGAGAAGGTGAGAAGACCGGAGACTTGCCTGGGACCTGGAGAACCTGGAGCTGCTTGAGGATGGGGCCTCCAGTCGGGCTGGACACACATCAGGTTGTGTGGGTGGGAGGTCAGGACTGGCAGAAACACACGCTGACGCGGAAGGGCACTGTGTTCCAGGTTCCGCGCTCAGACCCCTGATCTTAGGGACGCTGCATATCAACCCAGCCAGAGGGAGAGAAAAGCCAGGGACTCTCCTAATTTGTGTGGGATTCTACTTCTTTTACCACCCCAGCCCACCTCTTCCCTTTACAGCTGGGGAAACTGAGGCTGAGAGAGGGGAAGGGACTTGCCGGAGCACCAGCTGGCACCCAGGAGACCTGAGGATAGAGGACTTCGGATTTGGAGAAACCTCACAGCTGGAAAAATCCCAGGCCCTATAGGCTGGGGGCAGCCCCCTTTGAACCCCGCCCCCCTCTTGGTGTGTCAGGATGTGTAGGTTTTGTGCGTGATGGCATGGGCTGTGGTCCACGGCTGTCGTGTGTCTGGTGTGCAAGCCACAGAATGATGTATGTGTCCCTCTGTCGGTACGGGCCTCTGTGCGTCTGTGTGTCCATTCAGGGCCAGCCCCTGCCACAGAGTGGGGAGAGGCATCGAAGCACCCCCCCCCCCGAAAGTGTGTCTTTGATACTTGCAGCCTCGGCAGCGAAAAACAAGTTTCCACAGGGCCGCCTTGGGCTGAGGCCAGGCCGTCCTCAAATAACATTTGAAGTTACTTAGCAAACTTTGTTTAGTGCCGAGAGAGGCAGAGAGGCCCGGGCAGCGGGCTTGGGGTGGGGTGGGGGGAGTAAACCGGTTCCTCCGAAGTCCCTTGCCCCTCTTAGGGCACAAGTGCCCAACATGGGGCTTAGTTCCCCTCCCCAAAGCTCCTGAGAGGAGGAGCAGGAATCCTGAAGGCCCCGGGTGACCTGGGGGGGAGGAAAGATCTGGGCACCCCACAGAGAAAAGCCTTGCTTTTGCCAGTCCGGGCCCTGGACTTTGGCAAGAATGCCCACCCTGGTCTCCGGGTGGCCCAGAGGCTGATTGTCCCTGGGTCTGGTTAGAAATGGAAAGGTCTACACTCTTCTGTACTGCCCCCTTTCCAGAGCCCAGCTCTGCCAGCCTTGAGGCAGGTTGTACAAGCTGGCTCAGAGCCTGTGTCCCCCTCCAGACATGCATACACACACACACATGCACGCACCCAGAAAGCCCCTGGTGCCCACAGAGCCAGCCTTCCCAAACCCTCATTTCCAAGGTCCCGGCCCCAGGCAGCAGAGAAGGCCTGAGAGCCAGCAATGGCGGGTTTGGAAGTGAGGTTGGTGCCTATGGGAGGGGGAGGAGGAGGAGATGCCAAAAATGGTGAGCCATTACAGGCAAGCAGGCAAGCAAGGGAGGAAACGAGCAGGGAAGATGGAAGCCAGGCGGGCATCCTTGCGGAGCTCTGGGCTGCAAAAGGGGCAGCGAGAAAAGCAGTCTTGGGCCTTCCAGGGAGCCGGCATGGGGGACAAGCCCCAGGTGGCACGGGACAGGCAGGGGGCCGGGAGGCGCCCAACGCTCCCCCACCCCCACCCCAAGCTTTGAAATGGAGACTGGCAGCAGCAGCCGCTGGGCTCTGCCCGGGCATGGGGTGGGGGTGGCGGGCAGGCAGGGCGCCAAGCCAAATGCCACCAGGCTGGGCACGGTGGTTGCCAGCCGGCAGCGCTGACCCCACCAGCCCCAGCCCAGAGCCCTCACATCTAGAACTTTGGGGGTGGAGGAATATGGGAGCCCCACAGGAATCAGAGGTCCAACGGACAAAGCCAGGTCCCCTCGAGCCCATGGGCAGGTCCCCAAGCCCCTACAAAGATGGCGCGGCCTGGCACTGCCAAAGTGACGGGCTGGGGTAAAAATAACCTGGGCCCGCCCCGGGGGAGCTAAATCGAGGGGCCCAGGTGGAAGTGCCACTCCGGGCCACCAGCTGCCCCTGCCCCACCCCCAGCTCAGAGCAGCAGGGCTGAGAACACCGGGTGCCCATCGAGGCCCAATTTCTGTACAGGAGAAACCCCAGCCATCTTGTCTCCCTGTCTTGGGCGGGCAGCATACGGTATATCCACAAACACGGATAATGGATGATCTCAGGCTGCACCAACAACAGGCCACGCATGGAGGCAGACGGTGGGGGCAACCAGGCTAAGCCTCATACCCTTGACCTCCGGACTGCCCCCTCCTGAGAGGGAAAAGGGCCTGTGAGGCCATGCTTGAGCTGTGGCAGAGCTACGCTGAGTGGCAGGTCAGCGACGGGCCACGAGGCCTCTCGGACCGCCTCTGCCAAAACAGCAGCTGCCCAGCTCTTCCGTGGGCCCTACCTGTCCTTCTCCTCCTCGCACCTATCACTGTCTCAAGTACTGGACACTCCCTTGTTTTTCAGGTTCACGGTCTGCCCTCCCACCAGGGCTGGCACCTCTGCTGATTTTGCTCTCTGCTGAGCCCCCAGGGCCTAGAACAGGGCCTGGCACCGGCGAGGTGCTGAGTAGATATTTGTTGAAGGAACGCACAGGCCCCCGGCAGCATCCCCAGCACTCGGGCTCCAGCTGGGTGCCCAGCAAGGTGTGGGAGAAGACATCACGCCCTGTCGGGGGAGTGAAGGCAAGCCGGGCCAGTGGTGGTGCAGAGTGGGTGAGCCGACCACCCACTCTCACTCTGAGTCCTGGATGGAAGAAGATGTGAAGGTCAGGGTGGTAAGGAGGGCTCCAGTGCTGACAGCTGGGGCAAGCTTCACATGGTGGGGGTGGGGGTCGGGAATGTACAGGCTCACTCTGAAATTTGGTAAAGGCCAGAAAAGAAGCTGTGATTCTGTCCCATCAGGAGGATTTGGAGTGGTGGCAATCAGAGAAGAGGCTCAGGCTCATGACCTCCTAGCCCTTGACCCTGGCGCTAGATATCTCTTCTCTTAGCTTCTCATCTATAAAACCAAGCACTTACTTCGCATTAAGCACTACTTTAAAGCGCTTCCTATAAGCCAACTCCTTTTGTCCTTACCATAACCCTGTGAGAGGAAACTAGAGGCACAGAGAGGTTGAGTGACTTGCCCAAGGTCACACAGCTAATGAACGAGCCAGGATTCAAACCCAGGAAGTTGGCTCAGAGCCCCTGCTCTCCTAATAACGTCCAAGTGTCCCAAATGCCAACAGTACCAAACTGAAGAAACCCTGCCTTATTATACTGTCATCCACACACAGAGTGGCACACACACAGCCACAGCTAACCCCTGCCACACCTGCCTCACATGGAAGGATTCTGGGGACAAGCTGGGAAGGCACTTAGCACAGGGTACAACACAGCAAGCATACAGCACGCTTTAGCTATCACTACAGTTTTTAGGACATCTCATTATAATCCCATAAAATGCCTTCTCCCTGTGCAAATCTGCCAGCCCTCGCTTTTCTTTCTCCAGAGTCAGAAATGAAGAGTCCATGGTCAGAGGATTAAGGAGACAGCCTCATGGAGGACAAGAGTTTCAGAAATTAGCCTCGCCTCCCTCCCGGACTGTCTTGATGGCTTCTAGAAGCAGGACAGTTAGAGTGGGGCCGCTGGGCCAGAGGCCTGGGGTGTCTTGGGCCAGCACAGGCATGTGGGTTCGCAGGCTTCTCCCCCTCAGGTGTGACAAACCAGCACAGGGATTCAGAGTCCCAAATTCTATCTGGAGAGGTCAAGGTAGTGGAATTAGAGGCTCAAAGACAGCCAGAGGGCAGGCAGGCAAAGGGGAGGCCTGAGGAGGGCAGGTTCCAACGCTCAGCCGCCATTTCCAAACAGGGCCAGGTGTGACCCAGGTGTGAATGCCTGTGTGGCTGTGACGCTCATGCACACGCACTGGGGCAACTCGGGACTGTAACTCCACACCATCTGTGCCTGGGCTTATGTATGGGGATGAGGTCACATTTGTGACAACACCTGGGTCCTGACGAGCAAGACTGTGTGTGCGGCACTGACAGCATCTTGTCTGTGTGTGTGTGCACACACGAGCACCTGCGTGTGTGTGATGAGTATCCATTGTGCCCATGTGTGTGTGACTGTGTGTGTCTGAGAGGATTCGGGCTGAATGTCGCCGCTTTGGCACTGTTGACATCAGGGGACTGGATCACCGTTGGTGGTGGGGGCGTCTCGTGCGCTGGAGGGGGCTGGGTGGCATCCCTGGCTTCCCCTTGGAAGGTGCCGGTAGCCAGCTCCCCTCCAAGTGTGATGACCAAATATGTTCCCAGACATTGCCAAGCGTGTGTGTATCGCTGTGTGTCTGTGAGTGTGTGGCTGTGTGCATGTGCTCCTCTGTGTCTGATGGTGGGCGGGAGTGCATCCGTGCTCGTGTGTATGTTTCTGGGAGTCTGACAGTGTTAATTCGTGCACGTGCCATGTGCTTCTCGCCGAGTGTCTGTGGGTCCGTGCGACACTCCGTGGTCCTGTGTGTTTGGCCACAGCGAGGCATGTGTCTGTGCTGTGTGGCTTGTGGCCTGTGATTGAAGGACCCCGTGTACCCATGTGCACGTCCCCGCAAGGGTAGCCCACGCTGACGTGTTCGGGTGGGGCGGGCATCTCTAGGTGTTTGTGTGCAAAGGTGAGTCCCTTTGTGTGGGGCCGCCCGTGTCTGTGCGCTCCTGATTTAGGAAGGTGTGCTATGCCCGCGCGTGTCGGTGACAGTGTACGACTTTGTGTGAGACGGACCCAGAATAAACCCCTAAGATGATTCTGCGGAAGCCAGTATGCGGGTGAAATCTCCCGGATGCTTTGACCCCCACCCGCTGGTCCCGACTGTCCCGGGACTGAGAGCTGCTTCCCCAGGCCAAGGGGGTAGGGTGCACCTCTGAGTTGCCCCTTTCTCCGGCTTGGCTCCCACAGATTCAGGTGGGGACGGACCCCTGCCCATGCCCGATCTGTGCCAGGGAGGCTGGCACGGAGCTTTCAGCCAAGGGGGGCAGGGTCCTCGGCAGTGGTGGTGGCACTGCCCCCTGCCCACTGCTGGCTACCACCCCCAGCTCCCCTCAGGGTGGGGCCCCAGTAGGGGGAAAGCTCCCCAGTGCAACCCTGGCTTCCGATTGGCTACGGATCGCCGCAGTGCCCGCCACCCGCCTCCCCCCTCCCCGGCTGGCGCAGCCACATCGGTAGTGGTGGCAAACACAGCTCCGAGTTCTGGGCACAGCTGCGCCTCACAGAGGCCTGCCAGCCCCACCAGAAGCCAGACACCCCAGCTCCATGCCCCCGACCCCTCCCCACCTGCCCGCCCGGCCAGCCAGGCAGCACGGTCACCCTGGCTGCTGGCCCCCCTCAGGCTGCCAGGCCCCATCCACCCAGCCCCCTCACCCATCAGGCCTGTGCCCCCTTGGCCAAGCCCACTTGGGGGGCCCAGGCCCCTACACACGGCCACTCCCGCTCTCGGAGGGGCTCCTCAGGAGGGGGGAGGCGGCAGGGAGGGGGGGCAGGGAAGGGGGGAGCTAGCCCTTCTTTTAGTGAACGCGCCCAGAGCTGGAGCCAAAAATCGAGGAGGAGAGATATTCAGACGGAGCCAAGACGCGTTTGGCAGGAGGAGAGAGAGAGGGAGAGAGGGAGCGGGAGGAGGGGAGGAGAGAGGGAGGAAAGAGAGAGAGAGAGGAGAGAAAGAGAGAGAAAGAAGGGGGGGGGCTCGGTTTCCAAATCTGAGCTCTCAGAGCCTCGGAGGGACAGCGGGTGGCATGGGAGGTGTGGGACCCAGGGCAGGCTTGATGGTGGGGGCAGCGGGGGCGGAGGGCTCAGGCCCACAGAGACAGCCGGACACCCCAGCTGGCCAGGCCAGGACGGACATAGGCAGAAGCCAAGATCAATGCGCACCCGGCAGACAGAGGGAGGCCTGTGGGCGGCCCAAACACACACCCGCACCTCGCCACACAACGGGCTTCTGTCCATGCCGGGCCAGGGGCACGGGCGGGGCCCACAGTGGGGCCACCGCGGCTGCCCGACCTCATGGGAAGCCATGGAGAGGCCGGCCTGCTCCCAGCCGCTAGCCTGGCCACCATAGCAGGCATTTCACATGCTGCCAGGAAGCCAAAGGGGGCCAAGGAGAGGCGGCCCTCGTGGTGAGATATGCTTTGGTGGCCACAGGGACAAGCCCAGCATGCAAAATGCCACAGGGCAGGTGACACCCGGAGACCCAGGCATTGACACGTTCACCAACATAGGTCGACGTGCATGGGAAGCCACACTGATACAACCTTGGCCGTGACCGTCAGACAGCCAGAGAATACATTTAGTGGCACGCTGACATGCCACAGGGGCACCATGACACAAAGACGACACCAGGCACCCGATAAACACAGGGACACACGCCCGCAACTCTATGGTTCCCAGATACCGAGAGATGGAGCTTGGAATGACCCCTGGAGACAAAGGCAGGCAGCACCCAATTACGGACACTTGGAGACCTGGGGAAACTGGCAGACAGACCCATGGGGACGCTTGCGCCACATGGCCATCTACAGCAAAATGGTGGCTCTAAAGCCCGACACACCAGTGAACACATGCAGATCCAGAAGAAGCCAGTTAGCCATTCACAGCCCTCCTCCTGGCTCCTTTGCCTCCACATCTGGGGCTTTGGGGATGGGAAAATGAATACACACCCTTCTTTCCCCTACCCCAGCTCAGTGGCGGGGGGCGCAGAAGCCCATCCTCTGCACTTTGTTGGAGGAAAACACAGGTGTCTGTGCATCCTCTGCCTCTTTTGGTCCAGCTGGAGGGAAGCGAGAGACCCCAAATTTGTGCTTCAAGGGCAGATAGAACAAGGACCAAGACGAAAAAAAAGGCCAGGCTCCCAGCAGGTTGCAGATGGAAGCCAGCGATCGGACACTCACTACCAGGGGAGTTACACTGGCGGCCACAGCTGTGTGCCCATCCCCTATGCACACCCCCAGTGGCTGCCTAACCCGGCCAGGTGCCCACATAGGATCCCCCATAGGCGTCCTAGCCCTATGGTGGACCCAGGTGATACCACTCGTGTCCAAATGCAGAAGCAGCTCTGGAGCCATGCGGATGTCCCTGAAGTCATCAAGACCCACCCCCAACTCCAGGCTCTTCGCCCCTCTCACGTTTGGATGCTCCTGAATGCTCCAGAACAAGGCCTCAGAGCCCAGCCCCAAAGTGGGCCTGGTTGAGGCTAGGGTCGAGACTAGGGAAAGGGTCAGGGTAACCAGTGGCCCCCAAAAAGGTATCTGGTCCCCACAGGGCATTACAGGGCTTGTCCCTCCCTTCCTGCCCCCTACCCACCCCCAACATCCCCTCTCCCTGCTTGAACCCCTGCTGCCCTCTACCTGGCTGATAGGACTCCACCCAAGCCTGGGCCATGAGCGGGCTTCCCTCCTCCCAAACTCGTTTCTGGCTTCCTCCTCCAGGCAGTCTTCTAGGACTTCTATGGTGGGGAGGTGCTCCTCCCTGCCTTCCACCTGCCTAGAAGTACTCTTCCCTCAGTTGGGAAGGCCTAGGGGAGACCTAATGATGATAACCAAGATGACAAGTCATTCCATTTCCTGAACGTGTGCTACAGGCTAGGCTCTGTGCTAAAGCCTAATCACAGTCCAAGAGTTAGGGGCTCTTATTACCCATTTTACGGACCAGGAAAATCTGCAGTTCAAGTCACAGGATTAGAAGATGCAGACCCAGAGTTCAAAACCTGTGCCATCTAATGACAAAGCCCAATTCTTGACTTCTGTGCCCACAGCCTCCATCGGGGACCCTTGAGGCCTCACAAGACATTCCTGGCTCAGCAAGAACTTTGACTCCAGGGATGCCTGGGTGGCTCAGTGGGTTAAGCCGCTGCCTTCGGCTCAGGTCATGATCTCAGGGTCCTGGGATCGAGTCCCGCATCGGGTTCTCTGCGGCAGAGATCCTGCTTCCCTCTCTCTCTCTCTGCCTGCCTCTCCATCTACTTGTGATCTCTCTGTCAAATAAATAAATAAAATCTTTAAAAAAAAAAAAAAAAAAAGAACTTTGACTCCAGCACCCAGCAAGAAGAGAGCATCCTGCCCACCCCCCCAGTTAACCCAGCAGAGCCCTTGGCCCCAAGCATGGCCTGCCTGGTCCAGCCTCAAAACATCTGAGTCCAAGCTAGCCCCGAGCATGGCCTGCCCCATCCCCACTCATGCCTACACACACCTCCTATCCCAGAAGCGGGCATGAAGCAGGTAGGGCCAGAGCCAGGGGGGGAAAGGCACCATTAAAAGGGGGCGCTACACTGTGCCAGGACAGGGAGCAATAGCATTGTGGGAACAGAAAGGTGGCCACAGTGCCCCAAGGAGAGAGCTGAGGTGGGGGCATCGGGGAGGCCCCAGCCCACAGCCCCTGCCCTGAAAGGATTGTGTGTGCGGCTTCACAAAAACAGGGGTGTGTGAACATTCCGCTGCTCGAGTGGCTGTGTGGCAGGAAATGTCGGCCCGTGTGCACGGCTGCGTGCACACCCAGGTGAGCCAAGAGGGTTACGTCTTACATAAAAGCATGTGTCTGTCCATCTATCTGTCCTTGAGTCTGTATGAGCAAGCGCAGGGGTGAACACACACTTGAGTCAGCGTGTATCCGAGTGTATCCGGGAGATATGGCTGTGTCTTCGTAAGCCTATGCCGATACACATGTCCCATCTCAAGGGGGGTGCGCGTGTGTGTTTATGTGTGTGTTGGGGGTGGGAGTGAACACAGGTCCACCGTTTCCTGTGTCTGCAGGCTCCTCCATGGCCGTGTGTCCGGATGATCAGCCTGAGCGGGTCATTCATGTCCCCATTTTGGGGGTGGCAGTGATGTAATGTATGTCCTCATTCTGGTGTGCGTCTGTTTGCTGGGGAAGGGGTCCTATCCATCCACCCCCTCCTGTCTGCCGAGGACTCAGGCCTAGGGCCGCAGTGGGCTCAAGCAGCGCCAGCAAGCGCCCCGCCCAGCCGCCCTGGATTTCGATGCTTTTTCCAGAAGGAGATTCCCCCCCCCACCACCCCCCGCCCTTCCCCCTCGCCCACAGTGCCTTTCCCCGCCAGGGCCCCGCTGCTCCAAGCTCGTTCCTGCTCAATCATTTATTGACTTTAAAATCGAAGCCAATTCTGGTTTGAAAAAAAGAAAAGGGGGAGAGAGAGCGAGAGAGCGAGAGAGAGAGAGAGAGAGAGGCCAGAGAGACAGAGAGAGTCCGAGACTCATGGCGGGGGGTGGGGGGAAGCAGAGACGCGGCCAGAACCAAAGTCAGAGACAGAGACAGGGAGAGACAGGGACAGTCAAAGATATGGAAGGACAGAGGCTAAGAAAGAGACAGAGAAAGAGAGAGAGACAGAAAAGGGGCATTGCAACCAGATATAGAGACAGAGACAGAGAAAAAGACAGAGACTGGCAGGGCAAATTACGGAAGCAGAAAGATTTGTAAAAACAGAGACTCTGGATCCAAGAGATGTGACTGTCGGGAGGGGCAGACAGACCCTGCTGACCAGCTGACAGCAGCCGCCTGAGCGGCGGAGCTGAAGGGTGCGACCCAGAGAGACCATGCGCCCCCTCCTCCCCATCCACCCTGACACACTCAGGCCTGTGACACAGAGCTGAGCCCTTGCTCCCATCTGGGGTGTCAGACTCAAGCCTTGGTCATGCCCCTGAGTCTGGTTGCTACCCCAGACCCTTCCTGGTCTTATCACCAGTGGACTGGCTGGTATTTTCTTTCCCAGGGTACCAAGTCTTACCCAGGTCTCAGGGGGCAGGCCAGGCTGCTGGGCGGGTAGTTGGTGGGTAAGGGGTGACTCAAGCATGGGGTCTTAACCCCACTAGGCCCCCGAAACACCAGCACGTAGTCCAGCCAAGCATATCCCCAAAGGCAGCCACAGCTCAGACCCTGCTGGGTGAGCAGGGTTGTCATGGGACCCAAGATAGAGTGATTGGTCCATCAGAGGCACAGATCTGGAGGGGGTCCCCCAGGCTGCCACAGTGGCCAGAGTGCCTGCTTACACCTACATGCATACTGTGATACATACACGTACCTTTGTACCCTCACCGACACTCACACCCAGTTTTGCACAGGAAAACCTGCTCCCTGGGCCACACACACGCCGGTACCATGCAGGCCTGCCCCCCCCCCCGCCAACTCATGGAAGCCACATGCAGACCCCAAGATTGACACACACATACGCACTTGCATCTGTGGATCTAGGAGTGTGGTGCGGCCACGGCTGACACACAACCCCGACAAACTCTCTCGCCCCTCGCCACCCTCTGCCACCTGGTAGCAGCCGTTTTCACTTGGACTCCCACTCCCATCTGTGGGCACAATTGGCAGAAGGCTGGCAGGGCTCAGGCTGGGCAGAGGAGACAATTAGGACCCCAGGCCTGGCCTAAAGATTCTCCTTACACACGCAGGCCCTACTGGCAGGCAGGGCTAGGCAGTCCCCAGGTGTCCCCTCTTCTGAGTCCGCAATGCCCGCAGTAGCCTGGCCCCCCGCAGGCAGCACTGCCAAGGCCACTGTGGGGCTCTGGACAGTTCTTGTGCCCTCTCAGAGCCTGGGTATCATGGCCCAGGGAAGGTGGAGTGGCAGGGCAGGCATCCCCCGCGCTTTTGCCGTCGCCGAGCGCCGCTCAGGGAAGTTCGCTGGAGGCGGGACGCGCTCTGCTCGCGCAGCGCGCCAAGGTCGGCTCTGTTGTGCCCGTGGCTGACCCGACGGCGTGGCCGCAGCACGGTCGGCGGCATCCACGGCTGTCTCCCGCCCCTCCCGCCTCCGGGCAGCGGGACGGGATTCCCCCGGCCCGCCTGGTCCACCGCGCCGCAGCCAGGGTAGCCAGGGCCGGAAAGTTTGCGCCGAGGAAAGTTTGGGGCGGTGGGGGGGCCGCGGCTGCGACGTCCAGGGTCGGCCGAGAGGCGCGGCCCCGGCTGGCAGCGCGCCCGTCCCTCCCTCCCCTCCCCTAACCCTCCGAAATTTGGGAGCCCCGCCATTTTCTTAGCCCCGCTCCCATGTGAGGCCTGAACAAAGACTTTGGGGCGACGCCCGGGCCGCTCGGCCGGCCCCGGGCACCCCGGCTGCACGCTGGGGCCGCCACCACGCATACCGGCCGCTGCCACCCTCGGGAAAAGCTGCGCCCGCCCCACAGAGCGCCGCGGGACCCAGTCCCAGCTCCGAGCCCTCGGGACCACCCCCTGCCACTCTGTCACCCCTGCAACCACTGCCAGTGGCCACGCTGCCCGGGTGCACGCCACAGTCGCCCACCGGTCGGCGGGAGTCCACCGCACCCCAGTCGAGCGCGCGCGCACACGCATGCACCACACACACACACACACACACACACACGCACTCCCGCTCCTCGTTCCGGGGGCAGCGCCACGCACGCAGCTGGCCACCCCCAGGGCCCCCACCAGGAGTCCTCCGGGTGGCCAGGGTCGCACGCGCACCCTGACGCCCGCCTGCGTGCAGGGACTGCCCACAGCACGGCTTGCACCCCTCGGCCGCCCGCAGTCTCCCTCCCCCCCCCCCGGCCGCCGCTCGCCCCCTCCGTCCGTCCTCCCGCCCGCCCGCCGGCCTCCTGCGCCCGCTCCCCTCCCCGGTCGCCCAGGGGCGGCGGCCGGTACCTGGGTGAGGCAGTACGGGGAGTACATAGCTGGGCGCCCAGGCGGGAGCGCGGCGGCCGGCCGCGGCGAGGGGAGGCCCGGCAGGCGGCGGCCGCGCTCGGGCTCCGGCTCCGGCTCGGCTCCTCCGGCCTCCGCCGCGCTGCGCCCGCCCGGCCCGCGGCCCCGCGCCGCCGCTCGCAGGCTCGGCCCCGCCGGCTCCGGGGCCGCCGCCGCCGCCGCCGCCGCCGCCGCCGCGCTCGCCGCTGCCTCTCGCGTCCGCTGCTGCCGCCGCCGCTGCGCGTCTACTCCATGCCGCCGCCGCTCGGCCGGTCACCCTCGCCCGCCGCCGCCGCCAACGCCGCCGCCGCCGCCGCGCTGTGAAAGTGAAAGTTTAGACAAAGTTTGGAAGCGGCGCACTCCGGGGAGAGGGAGCGGGCGGGCGGCGCGGGCGGGAGGAGGGGCGCGGGGAGGGGCGGGCAGGGCGGGGGAGCGGCGGCCGGCGCGCACACACACACACATGCACACACACATGCACACACGCGCGCGGGGGCGCACACCGACACAGCCACCCCAACACGTGCTGGCCCGCGTTCCATCGCAGACACACGCTGACACACAGCAGGGTTCGGACCCCGCCACACATATCACGTACAGAACGCATTGCCACACGTTCCACGTTCCAACAACGAAGCACACACAGACACCTACACACACACAGCATAGACACACACCCTGGTGCACCAGTCCGCGACCCACACGCTGACAGGCACACAGGCCCACCATCACACAATGATAACCTATACACACGCATTCCAGCAATGAACCATGCTTAGACAGGCCAAGACGGGCCTTCCACGGACACACACTGATACACACCAAGAGACACATACACCCTTGCGTGCTGACACGTACGGTTCACGCTGACACACTAACAGTCATGATCACACAACCACACTGTGACGCACTCCAGACATACAACTCCTATATATAGACACCCACAGGCACACACAAAGCCACACCGAAACATCCTGGCAGTAGCCAGCCGGGCACACAGAATGACACTAATAAAATGAAGATGTGCTAACACACTGTCAAACAAACATAAGCCATCAGATACAGGCATGGCATGTACATGCCCAATGACACAGGGAAGGAGCACACTGACCCTGATACAAAGAGATACAAAGTATCACTGATACAAACTGACATTGGCAGTCACAACAACACAAGGACATATACAGGACACACCTGGTGCTCAGATGGACCCCTGGGCCTTGGGTACACTGACCAGTAGTCCAGGGGATCACCCAGCCATGCACACAGGTATGACACACACACACCCAGGCCCCTCCCACACCCCAGCCTTATCGCCCTCATGCAAATACACAAAACACACATACGCACTTGTACTTGGCGCCGATCGTGGACATACACAGATCTAGCAGGCACCACAGAGCCCAACCTGCGGGGACAGAATGGGCATGGAGGCCTCAGGTTCACGTACACTCTTGCCCCACCTCCACCCCTGTGAGACTCCAGTCTCTCATGCAAGCCCCTGAGCCCTCAGAAAGGAACGGGGGCAGAAGTGGGTACTGAGAACCCTGGTGTGGGGCAAGGGAAGCCCTTAGGTGACCCCTGAGGTGGGCGGGGAGGCGTTGCCTGCAGCCCCTGGGCAGCTCCTGCTGAGACAAAGCTCTCTCCTGCTGCCAGGTACAGCCAACACCTTCTCACCCTCCCGGGGCCAAGAAGCTGTGGCAATGCTCAGCCCTGCATTGTCTGTGGGAGGGGTGCGGGTGCCCAGGTGTGTGCGTGTGCACGCACGCTCGTGCTGGGCTGGCTGTGCAGGGCTGCCAAGGCTATACTCCTTGGGTCCCTGCAAGCAGACACAGGGGTGTGTGTGTGTGTGTGTGTGTGTGGTCATATTACATCACTGAGGCAGAATGACTAGAGTTGTGTCCTCGGGTGTCTGTGTGGGTCTGGGTGTACACAGAAACACAGGTCAGTGTACACACAGGAGTCTCTCTGTGGGGACCAGCATTGTGTCATGGTGGGTCTCTCTGTGGGCTTGGGCGCGTCTGTAAATCAGAGAGGGTAAGCACCTGCCAGGCCCCATGTCGAGCGCTGGGCTCACAGGAAGAAACAAGACAAAAGGTTCTGCCCTCCAAGGGCTGACATTCTAGTGGGAGTCACGTGTGGATGGGGCCTGGGCTTGGCAGGAAGTCCTGGAGACGTGGGTGCATGGGGGAGTGAACATGTGTGCTTCAAGCTGACCACAGCGTGCACGACGGCTCCGAGGGTCTTTCTGTCCGAAAGTGTCATGGGCGTGTGACGACCTTGTGTATGTGTGGCAGGGATATGAGTCTGTGTGTCCCAGAGGGTGAGTGACCAAGGGGGCAAGTGGGCAAGAGTCCCGGCGAGTCTGTCTGTGATAGGGGTCTGGGTGGCAGAAAGTGTCCATGGGTGTTACTAGGAGTGTGCTCCTGTGGGGTGGTCTTTGTGGGGCGGGAGCAGTGATGAGGATCTGTGTGTGTGTGCGTGTGCCAGGGAGGGGGTCTCTGTGTGCCTGAGGGTGTGTCTGGGTCCCTGTGTTGTCATTCAGCGCTTCATAGGCTCTGTCCCTAGAATGTTGCGGGTCCCACATGGCCTCCCGCACTATGCCACAGCCGCTCCCGATCCAAGGCCGTGGCAGAGGGAATCGATACGTCCTTAAAAATTCAAGGGCTTCTCGTAAACAGAAACTTTTAACACCGTTTAAAGTTTCAGGGCCTTTGCTGCTGCTCCTCCCCAGCACCGCTGCAGGAGGAAGGTGGGGGGGGGCGATTGTGAGCAATGGTTTGGAGAGAAGGGGCCAGGCTGCATGCTGCATGGGGGACCAGGGAGGGGGGGGCACCATGAGGGGCTGAAAGAAGGAACAGGAAAGGGATTTAGAGATCAAGGACGACTGGGGCCTGGATAGCTCAAGAAAGAAATGGAGAGGGCTGGGTATCTGGCACCTTTAGTACAGCTGGGAGGATTGGGAGAGATCTCCAGAGCTAGGCAGACCCTCCGCCGCCCGACCTCCTCTGCAAATGGGCATGAAGGGCGGCGCCCCTCGGAAGCACCCCCACCAACTTGGGTCCGGTCCTCCCCCCACCAGACGGCCTGCGCTCCCAGCCCCGTCAGCCAGTCATGCCAGACCCTGGGGCTGGGGTGTCCCCACTCACTGATCTCCCTCCTGGTCCTGCATCTGTCCCAAACCTAGGCTCTGCTGGAACCAGCTTCCCGTACCCACTCACACCCACACTCACATCACCATTCCGTTTGCACATGCACGCACACCATCCATCCTTTGTTCACATACACACTCACACCACAACATTCCTCCCTCTGCTCATACTCACACACACATGTGCACGCAAACACACACAGGCAACACCTATCCTTCCATTCAGACAGACACACACACATACAACATCTATATACACACACAGAACATGCTTCCATTGACAACACACACAGGCAACGCCCATTCAGACACACACACAGAAACAGGATACCCATCCGTCCGTTCAGACACATTCACACAAAAAAGGACATGCATCCTTCCATTTACACAGACACATGACACAACATCCATACACACACCCACAGGACATCCATCCTTCCATTTACACACACACACATAGTCACACAACATCCAGATACACACACAACACCCCTCCTTCCATTCATAAACACACAATACCCATTCTTCCATTTACACACACTCTCACACCACTGTGTGCATATACACACTCACTTCCTTATATAGTCGCAAACTACATCCATTCATGTTCACACAAACAAAACACTTGACCCCATGTTCATGCACATATCTGCACTCAGAATTCTCTGATGCTGACACTACCTCCCCCTACCCACAACACCCCCACCCTGTGTGCACATATGCATGTGCGTGCGCACGCACACACACACACACACACACACACACATGCATCCACTCTGCTCCCCTCACTACCGCTGCCAGCTGGGAGGATTTTTATGAGGCAAAGGGGCGCTCTAAAAAAAGGGGGGCTGTCCTAGAGGACACCCGTGCCTCCACCCCTCCCCACACAGAACTCAGGTCTTAGGGCACACCTGGCCTTCGAGAAACTGAGGGGGAGGAGGGCGCTGCCAGGAGGCTGGGCACAGCTGGGATGCCACAGCTGGAATCCCCCACATTCCTCCCTGCCGGAACTGCCCACCCGGCTGCAGCTGGTAGCAGGTGTGTTCTTACCATGCAGGTGTGTGGGGGAGGGAGGGGGAGGGAGGATTGGGAACCAGGCCCATGGCATTACCTGGCCAGAATGCTGGGGGTTGGTAGAGGAGAGGGCACTGAAACATCTGGGCTCTGGCGGCCAGGTCCTGGGCTACTGAGGATGGGGCCAGGCATCACTGGGTTCTGGGGCAGCCAGCCAGGCCTCTTGGGGCTGTGGGTAAACATCTGGCAGGGTAGGCCAAGAGCCAGCCTGTGGATCATGGCAGGGTCAGGGAGGGGGTACTCTAGGCCCTCCTGACAAGTCTGGGAGTCCTCACTCTCCATGAGGGCCTAATGTCTCCCCTGCCCCGCCTGGCAGGCATGGTCTGTGCCCCAAACTTGGGGTCCTAGCTTGGTGCTTGCTGCCCTCACCCCAAGCTGGGAGTCCCTAAGGGGGTCTGAGCCTGAGGTATTACGGGCCCTGCTCTCGGGGCACACCTGGTCAGGCACCTGGAACCATGTTTCACACACAAGAGAATCCCGAGGACACACAGGCACACTTGGACACACGACCTCCTCTGGGGGTCGTCATATGAAGAGCCATCACCACATCCCGTCACGGGCACACACTCTTCCAGAATAGCAAACACACACACACACACACACACACACACACACACACACAATCCCACACAGATCTTCCCAGATCCATCCACAGAGTAACACCAATAATACCCCTGGGACATACAAAGACCCTCACCGACACATAGACCCCCCAAAGAGACTCAAATATACACTGACAGACAAAGACACACTCAGACATTCCGAAACATAGTTACACGGGTTCCTGGAATCACCCTGAGCCTAGTTATACAGATACACACAAGGCCACCCAAAGTCACACAGGTACACACACAAAATCTCATATGGGACAAGTCCGTGTGGTCCCACACACAGATGCTTCCCAAATCATCTAGACATGTGGCACACACAAAGTCGCACGAAGATATACAGATCACACACACACACACACAAGGTCACCTACGATCATAAATGTTCATACACAGAAAGAGTTGGTCACACCAACACCCAAAGACACACATAAACATCCCCAAATCACAAAGGGGACTATGCAGGCCAGCCCCCAGCTGCAGACAAGGCCCACAGGCACACATTCCCACGTGCTGTGTGTGGCACAGCCTGGCTGGGGCAGAGGGTAGGCAAGCAGCAAGGCCTCCCGCAGCCAGCACTCATCTGGAGGCAAAGGGAAGGAATTGGGGAAATGTTTCATTTGCAGGCGGCAGGAGACCCGCCCCCCCCCCCCCCCGCCCTAGAAACCTAGCCCGAGCTCCTGAATGGGGCCTCTGTATGCTGCCACCACCCAGCTGACCCAGGGAGTAGGTATCAGGGGGGTGAGGCTGGCTGTGCCATGTCCCCAGCCAAGCCTCAGGGGCCACCCAGCCACACACCAGGGCCCAGGCCAGAGTCCCCCAGACCACGGGAGCCCTCCCCACACCCATCCCTGCTGCATCTGGAGGCCACTCCCCAAACCCAGCCCACTGGCAGAAGACAGATCAACTAGGGGTTGGCTCTCTAGGTGTCCCTGCCTCAGGCCCACGTGTGTCCCCAGGCTGGGCAGCTGGCAGTCTCGTGCCGTGAGGGCCCTTGCTCCAGCATGAAGGTATGACAGCAAGGCTGTATGTGACAGCACGGCTGAGGAGGTGACAGTGTAGTTGTGTGTGACAGTGTAGCTGGGCTCCCTGTGCAGCCTGGGGATGGGGGTGGGGCAGGCATAGCCCCTTGGCTCATGTCATCACACACACTGTCACACACATAGTGTCACTGTCACACCTTCTATCACACAGCCACGCGCATAGCCACACTGTCTCCTCCTCAGTCACGCTATCACACACAACCACACTGTCACACATGCTGTCACACATAGTTACGCTGTCACACCTTCAACCACACACGGAGCCACACTGTCACACCTTCAACCAGCGACACTGTCTGTCACACCCTCAGCCACGCTGTTACACACAGAAATACCATCACACCCTCAACAATTCTGGTCACACACGCCTTCGGCCACATGGTCTCCTGTGTCCTCACAGCTAGCCTGACACGCTGACCCTCGCACTGCCTCAGCGTCACACTGACCAGTAGAGGCACACTGACACGCCCGGTCCGGGTGCCCTTGCAGCTGTGGTTGCCACATGGCCACACAGAGTCACTGCTCACCCACCCACCCCCGGTCACAAGGAGGGGAATCAGATCTGATCACTTCATCCCCAGGCTGTGGCACACAGCTGTCCCTCAGTCAACATTTGAACCAGACCAGTCACTCCAGCAACACAACGACATACCCTCCCTGTTACGGTGTCACAGAGCAGGCAGCCAGAAGGCACAGGCCACTGCAGAAGTGCTCAAAGACACTCTGAAGACATACACTTATGGACATACACGCTATTGCAGGTGACAGGCACACATCTCACACTGCCACACAACACCCAGAGTCCCTGGACAGAGCTACAAAGAAACAGTGGATGACAGCCACCACCGCTGTTACAAGAACATCCTGTCACACAACAGTCGCTCTCCCCAGCGCCTGTCACAACATTGAGACAGCCCCTTAGCTGTCCCCATAAGCAGCCAAGCATTCTGACATGGCCCCCACAATAGTCACTAGGATACCCCCCAGCCTCCCAAGTCATGGAGACAGGGACAGACCCGCTCTGACACCCCCCCGCCCCGCGGCCCGCCCGCTGCAGTCAATGTACGGAGAGCCAGGGGGCTAATGGACTCGCAGCTGTAGGCAGTGGGTGCCAGCCCCCCCAACTCATGAATATTCATCAGCTGGGGCGCTCTTGAACCTGTGGGGAGTCGGAGGTCCCAGGCAGCTGGGCACCCCCTTCTGTGCCAGGAGGCCCTCAGGTGAGGGGGGAGCTCAGCCAAGCCCGAGCAGTCCTCAGAGCCCACCCCCAGTTCCACACATAAATACACACCAATCTGTGAACACGGACCTCCAGACACACAAACAACAGTCCTACAAAGTCAAAACCACACCCAACAACACAGCCATCCACCCATGCACACACACACACCTCAGACATGCAAATAAAGGCGCACACACAATCCCATGAACTCACAACCACACATAATCACACCAAAACCACAGACACAAAACACACGTGCGCACACACACACACACACACACACACGACATGCAAAAGCAGAGGTACACAAACACTCAGTCACACGACCACAAAAACGCAGATACACCATTGCACCCAAACTACATAGACAGTATCACACACAGGCATGAAAACACACACACACACACACACACACACAGGCATACGATCACCTCTAAACTACAAGCTACTTCTCATGAAACACCCACATAAGTGTGCAAACATGGACCCACATGTTCATACATACAGTTCCACTGACTCTCAAACTCACAGACACACAACAATCCCCAAAAAGTGACCTCATGGACCATCTCTGTGTCTCTCTCACTTTCTCTTGCTCTCTCTCTCACACACACGCACGCACCCACCCACCACAATCTCACTCGGCCCACCCCTGATGTTTTACATGACGGGAAACTGAGGCACGGAGTCCCTGAAGGCCGGGTGAAGGGACGGTCCCTCCCGACTCCAGGCAGAGGCTGCGGCCGGGCGCCCCCTGCTGGCCCGGCCCCTTCAAGAACGCGCGGGGCGGCGGCGCGCGGGGCGGGCACGCGCCTGACGTAACCATGGCATCCTCTTGGCACGCGCGGCCCGCGCGGGGAGGGCGGGGCGGGCGCGTTGCCATGGCGCCGACGGGCCGCGTGAATGGGGCATTGTTCGTCGCGGCGCCCGGGCCAGGCTGTCCAGGACCCACCCGGACCCACCCGGGCCAGCAGAGACCGGGAGACGGGGCGGAGAAAGACAGAGATGGGGAGAGATGGGAAGACAGGGAGAGACAGGAGGTAGGGAGAGACAGAAAGAGCCGTAGATGCGCAAAGAAAGACACTTAGAAGACAAGGGGAAGAGCGAGCTGGGGAAAGACAGAGAGATGGGAGAGGCCTGTGAGATGGGGAAAAATGCCCAAACGAGGAAAAGCCTGACAGAGGAGGAGGGCCAAGGAGAGGCAGAGCAGGGGAGCAAGACGGAAGATGAGGGCTGAGGGGAAACAGAGGCCCACTGTGCCCGGCGCTGAGCCTGGCAACGGGAGGAGGCAGAAGACCTGGACCCGGAGACAAAGTCGGAGATGCTAGGAGGTGGGAGGAGCCCAGCCAGATGGAGGGTCAGGGAGACCCAGGAAGGAAATGGAGGGAAAGCTCCGTGGGTCTCTGTTCCCACCCACCTCAGTCCCTTCTCCACTCCCCTTATTTTTCTGTCCACTCCCCTTCCCATGACTCGCCTTCCCCTGGTTGACACTCTCAGAAGACAAACCTCTGTCCTACACATCTCCACACACCCCCTATAAGAGATCATCGACACAGAAATCCGGTCCTTGGGGACATGACACGGACACAGTGACACCTACTGATCCATCCACAGACAACCAGAGACACTTACAGTCATGGCTACAGTCAGGCACACCCACGACAGGGACTCCTACCCCACACCAGAGCCCCACAGATGCGCCATCACATGAGGACCCTGCCAGACATGTGGTCCTGGTCACACACGGTCGCACATCACCACATAGGCTCACCCTCTAGGGAACACTGTCATACTTCCCCCACCCAGACACAGAATGCTCTCATCTGCACACCTCTCCCTACATTCAGTGATACCTTCTACGACACACATGTGCTGTCCCCCTGGTCTGACCCACTGACTGGCTTCCTGTCCCCTAGTCCAGATTGGGGGTCTGTGGGGCTGCAGGGTCAGTCCAGTTCTCCATGTTTCACATACAGACACTGTCGTTGGTGGAGATTGGGAAGGGAAGGGAAGGAAGTGAAACCCCACCTCACTCTGCTTCAAAGAGCTGGGTCAAGCCAGGCCAGGGTGTTCCCCTAACTTCTGGCTGTCTGGGTCAACTTGGCCCAAACCTGGACCAAGGGTGTCCCCTGGTGGCCATGTATGGTCCCTGCACCCATCACGTGGGGAGATAGTGGCGGCCCAGTGGCCCAGCCTGAATAGAAGGGCAGAGAGGACCGGCCCAGGCTTAGTACAGAGACCTGGAGAGACTGAAAGCCTGGGTCCAGAAGCGAGAACCCAGACCCAGAATTCAGAGCTTGAAATCCAGATCCCAGAATTCAGAATCAGAGTTCAGAATCCAGAATCTGAATCTAGATGCCCAGATGCCAAGATCTAGAATCTAGATCCCAGAACTCAGGTCCCAGAATTTAAAATCCAGATCCAAATGCTCAGGATCTAGAATCCAGACATTTACATCCTATCTCCCAGAATCTAAAACCAAGGACCCAGAGCCCAAAACCCTCCTCGGAGCCAGGTCCCAATATTCCCCAAGCCTCCCACGTTAGACCCTAGGCATCAGGGTTTGGTCCCTGCTGCTGTCCCTGTGTATTTACACACACACACTTCGACAGGATCTTACAGACCCACACCCCAAAACCTACAGCTTGTGACCATCACACGTACAACGTCACACACTACAGATACACATGGACAATCACACACACACACTTACAGCCTAGCAACACAGCATCACCTAAAGAAACCCAGAACTGCCATATGCTCCTCTCCCAGCACATGGACCCATGTTCTTCTGTGCACCCATGCAGTCTCAGAGCTCCCCACAGCACCCCAACCCATCCCACCAAGCTCAGGCACACAGCCACCATACCCAGAGACAGAAAAACCCAGGACGCCCCAGGTTCTGTGCCCTGCATCCAAACACACTCACAGGATTGTGAAGGCTGGCACAGGCATACACACATACGCACACACACACACACACACACACACATGAACTCCCCCAAGCATGGAGAAGCCCCGCGCCTTGGCAACTATGCAGCCCCTGGGAACAGGACCCCTGGGAGGGCTTGCCGTGCACCCCCGTGCCCACCCCAGCCCTCCCCTGCCTGGCCGGCTGGCGGGCTTTAATACAGATGCCAAACTCATAATTGTAACTGAGGGTGACAGGGTCACCTTGAGCCCCAGATGCTCGCGCGGTGACAGATGGCGTTGGCAAACCTGATTAGCGGCCCCCGTGCCAGCGCCTGTGGCACCTGCATCCCTTGCCCCTCCCCCGCTCCCCCAGCACTCATTACCCACCCATTACTGGGCCTGGGGGGCGGGGGTGGGGGCCGGCTGGCACTGCCCAGGAGGGGGCAGGGACTCCGGGGGCCCCCTGGCACTAAGGTTCCCAGCTGGCTCCCCGGCTGGCAGGAGGTGGGCACAGCTGAAGGGGGGGATAGCAGGCGCCTCGTGCCTGCCAGAGAGAGGGGTACCCACGGTGCCAGGGCTGAGCTGCCCACTCGGACCCTGCCCGGGCTTTGGCCCAGAACCCTGGAGGGAGGAGGGATAGTGCGCCCCCTGTGGGCCCGTGCGACCCTCCCCCACCCAGGGCCCTTGGAGCCCTGCCTTGGGAGCTGGCGGCCTGGCCTGTTCCCACCCCGCTGTGCAGGCCTGTAGGGTCAGAGGTCACAGGCTCCCACGCCCTGCTGGCCCATCTGTTTCCTCGGGTCCCCTCCTTCTGCTCCCCTCACCTGGGGCCTTCCTTCCTGAGGCAGGAAGAGGGCTGAGAGGGGCCTGGCCACCCCCCCAACCCACCCCACACTCCGGGGGGCATTTGGAGGCAACCTTGACAGCGCCACATGTCCCTGCGTCTGTGCCAGACGGGCCCATCTGCTAGGGCCCTGGTTCCAGCCGCCCAGAGCCAGGCTGCCCTCCTGTGCCGCAGACCCTGTACCAGGCTATGGAGGGAGCACCCCTGAAGCCCACACCCCAGCAAAGGGCCACTGGTCCCAGGGAACCCTGGTTGGAGGAACACACACACATGCACGGACACAGACACGCACACGCACAACTGGGCTTGGCCAACCATTGCGGTTCCTGTTTAATTCCACACTATGCATGGGGCTGTATGGAGACTTAAGGGGCTGGGGCTAGAGGGGCAGCTGGGATCACATGGTCCTGCCCCTGACTTGGGGAGCCCACATTTCTCCCCACAGCTCCGTGGGCCTCCCTGCCTTGGTTTCTTGAGGTCCCAAGAATGGGACATCCCTGTGTCACTTGCTCTGTGCAGGACCATCCGTCCTCCCTGTAGCTGGGAGTGTGTCTTCCATTCTATGAGATGGGGTCTAGCCTGGTGGTTAAAATTCGTTGCCACATGGCCTAGGATTCGAATGCCGGATCTGTCACTTATTGCTGTGTGAGCTGAGCAAGTGACTTTGCCTCCTAGAGCCTCAGTTTCCTTCTCTGTGAAATGGGATGACACCAACCCGCATCTCATTGGGCTGCTCCGAGGATGACATGAGGTAGTGGGTGTCAAACACTTAGTGCGGGACAGGGCAAACGGAGTGCTCCAAAAGTGTGTGCTATGACTGTGAGTGGTCCACACCCCCACCTCCCCAGTGGGGATACACCTGGTGTCCCTGGAGCCCTGTCTGGCTGTCCCTGTGTCCCCAGTCTCTTGACCCAGTGCTCATGATCCAGGTCAGCGTCTTCTGGGCACATCCCTCCCTCCCCCATCTCTCCAAGGAGTTTGCGTCTGTGTGTCTGTCCATCAAGCGCAGATCACGCCTTCGGGCTGCACTGACAGCCTTCAACCAGCACAGTAGATGTCTTCATCCGTCGACGGGAGTCTGGGCGACTCGCCCGACACCACAGGAGGACAGGGGTCCGGCGCTTGCGAGCGGGCACACAGCTGTTGCAGAGGATGAGCGGGGTGGGCTGCGAGCTGGGGATGTAGAGGGAGGAGCAGCGGCCAAAGCAGAGGTGATTGCGGAGGTGAACTGACGAGCAGCCGGGCTGGGAGAGCACCTGGGGCCGGGAAATGGGTCAAGGGCAGTAGAGTCTGGGGCCCGAATGGGGAGAATCATCTCCCATCCATTTCCACCCCACCTCTAGAGGCCTGGGTTCTGGTCCTGAATGCTACCTCCTGGCTGTGTGACTCGGAGCAAGCTCCTTAACCTCTCTGGTCCTGTTTCCTCACCTGTGAAATGGTGGAAGTTCAGCCAGGCAAGAAAGAAATCAGTCTAGCCCTTTCAACAGAGAGGAGCACTAGAGGGAAGGGCTGATTCTTCCGAGAAGGGGACGATGAGGAGGTCACTTGGGGATTGGCATCGGGAGGAGTCTGCTGCGCCTCCGGGAAGGAGGGATGGCAGGAAGGGGTGGTGTTATAGGAGCCTAGGGGGATTAAACAGGAAGCCTTTAGCCCCTTGCTGGGCACACAGTTGGCCTTCAATAAAAGTTCCTCCTGGGGTCCCCTCCAACTTCGTGGCTTTATCAACTCGTCCCCAGATCATGGCCCTTCTCTGTTTAAACCCTGCATTCCTGCCGCCCTGCGACCCCCACCCTCCTCAACCCCCCTCCCCTCACTCTGCCCTAGCCGCCCCAGCCTCCTCACTGCTCCTCTGGTACCCCAAACACAAGCCCACCGCTGGCCCGTTGCCCCTGCCTGCCCCTGCCGAGTCCTGCACCTGAGCTCCTCCCTCCGTCCTCCCCTGAGATCATCCCGTCTGCTCCTTCCTCAGAAGCACCCCCACAGGAAGTGTCTCCCCCTGATGGTCTCTATCCCTGCGGCCAGTCTCTTTCTTCACGGGCTGCTAGTAATTTATAGTTCTGTCTCTTTGGATGTTCCTCTCCTAGAACATAAGAAACCTGGAGACAGGGACCTTCTCTGCTTTGTTTATGGCGGGCGGCTCAGCTGGCCCATCGTGCGGAAAGCTGACATTGCTGAGCCCTAACGGCCGGCCAGGGCCCACACTGCTCACCTTCGGTGAACTCACTCCTCCCACAATGCTCCAGGCCAGAACCTTAGGATCCTCATTTACATATGAGGAGACCAGAGGCTCCGAGCAGTCCCTCCCCTTAATGAAGGGACTGCGAACCCTTAGAAATTCTTTGCGTCATCATAGGGCAGTTACAGCTCTGGGAGAGGGTACACAGCTGGATCCCAAGCCAGGGGTTCCCTCCGCTGGGTGCAGTGTGCCTGGCTGTCTGGGGCAACTGGGGCAGGATTCAGGGCAAGGTAGCTGGTCCAAGGCCACGCAGTCACCCTCATGTCACCTGGATTCAGCGAAAATTTGCTGAATGAATAACAAGCCAGGGGGTGCTGGGAACGGATGCCTCGCAGGGCATGGCTCCAAACACCTTGCCATGTCATAGAAATTCATGTCTATTGTTAAGTCTGTTGTTGCAAAGATAGGAAATGAGGCTCAGAGAAGGGAAGCCACTTCTCCCGGGTCACACAGAAATCATTAGTTAAGGCATAACTTGAAGCCAGGTACACCGGGCACCAGAGCTGGTGTTCTAAACACATGGTCTGAGTTCTCACAACACTTACGGAGCAGTAACTGGGTGCCTATACCCATACCTGTCTCGTTCAACTGCCCTGTAGCCCTTAGGGGGCAGATACTATCATTCATTCATTCATTTATTCATTCAAAAAACACTGAGGGCTTATCGTGTGCCTGGCTTTGCTCCCAGGCCTGGAGATGGGGCTACAGAAGCAAATAAGGCATAATATAATCCCTGCCCTATTGGAGCAGACATCCTAGTGAGGGAGACACGATAGATGCAATTTCAAAATCAGTTTTATATGTTAGGTGATGTGTTCCACAGAGAGAAATAAAGCAGGAAACGGGCAACAGGGTGGCAGGTGCTGCATTTTTAAATGATGTCTGAGTAAAAACCTGAAGGAGGTGAGAGAAGGAGCCACAGAATGCTCGGGGAGTTGGGAGGGAATGATAGAGGCAAAAGGGAACAGCCGGTGCAAAGGCCCTGACGTAGATGTGACATTGGGTGTGTCCAGATAAAAAACCAGGTGGCTGGTATGGCAGGAGTGAAGTGGGTGAGGGGGAGAGAGAGGAGGCAAGGGCGAGGAAGTGACAGGCAGAGAGTGCAGGGCCCTTTGGACCTTGGGAAGGACATGGCTTTTGCTCTGGATGAAGTGGGAGCCATGGAGGGTTCTGAGTGGAGGAAGAAGGGAATGTGACTCAGGTATTCGCAGGTGCCCTCTGGCTGTTAAGTGGGAAAATAGACTTGGGTGGGAGACCAGGATGGAGGTAAACCTCATGGTTCGGTAGGAAGAAACTGAGGATAGGAGACATGCAGATGGATGCCAGGCTTGACCCCAGATCTGTGCAGGACCCCAGTCTGTGCCCTCTGCCCATGCTGAAACTCCACCCTCCCCTCCCCCCACCCACCCTCACCTGAGTGTAGGGCACAGCCTTGCACATCTCCTGGGCCACTTCCTGCGGGTCCAGTGGCAGAGACACGGTTGGGGCCACCTCCTGCCCATGGTGCTGGCCACCTCTCCCCAGCGGCCCAGTTTTCTGCAGGCCCAAGAAGGCCTTCCAGCTGCTGAGGGCAGAGGACTGTCCCTGGGAACCTAGGGTCCCTCGGCCCAGGGCCCGGGTCTGATTGGTAGCATCCCAGAGCTGAGGTGGGGGCCCCAGGAGTCCAGGCCTCCTGGAGCCTGTGTGCAACCGGGCCCCACTGAGCAGGCTCAGGAGAGTGGTCAGCTGGCCGAGGAACATCCGTCCGTCTGTCAGTCAGTCTGGGACTGGGCTCAGGGTCCTGGGCAGTCAACCCTGCTGTCTGGTGAGTGGAGTCTTGGCCTTTCGGACCCGCTTTTAATGGCCTGCCCCCAAACTGGGCAGCTCGCAGCTCTGGCAGGAGACACCACAGTGGGGAGGAAAATAAACCAAGGCCTGCTGGTTTCCCACCCCTCCCCCTCAGCCTGCCAGGGTTCTGGGTGGGGGCTGGGTCTGTGGGTGGGTGGGCTGTGGGAACAGGGAAAGGCACCACTCAAAACAGAGGGGCTCTGGGGCACAATGCCTGGAGGCTGGGGGGGAAGGGAGCTTCTTCTCCGGTCCAGGGCACCTTCCCTCCAGTGGGCAAAACCAGCCATCGCAGCCAGGCCTCCCGGTGGCAGCCTCAGCATTGCAACTTTCTGGCTGTGCGACCCCCTCAGCCATGCTGGGCCCCAGCTTCCTCTACTGTTACAGAGACCCTTGTGTTATTAACACTTCCTACCTGGGCAGGTGGGATCCTTCAGGTAAACAGCTTAGAGCAGAGGCTGATACACTGTAGCACTACGAGTAAACTATGATGAACATCTCTAGAGCTGCTTTTCCTTTAGCACCTATTAGAGGCCAGGCATAATTCTGAGCCCTGGAGATCCGGGGGTGGGGGGGGTGGGGGGCCAGACAGAAATGGATCCTCACTGTGCATTTGACATTTCAACGCAGAAAACAGACAAGATTCCAGAGGCTTCAGTGTAAAGAAGTTATTTAAATAGGATGTGCCTTACAGGTGTTAGGGCGGGGCCTTCTGCCCCCAGGGTGGTCAGAGAAGGCCTCCCCGAGGAGGTGACATTTTTGCAGAGCCTTGAGCTGCTGTTGGAAGTGGTGGGAACAGCCTGGTGGGGGGTGGAGGCTGGAGGGATGGAAACACAGAAAGAGGCTGGGAGCCGCGTCCCAGGCTTTGGAGGCCCGGGGATGCCTGGGGGTGGGGTCGGGGACTCCGAGACAGGCCCTGGCATCTCCGTGGCCCGCATTTCGCACCCAGGCGAGGAGCTGCCCGCGGCAGGGCCGTGAGAAGCGGCAGAGCCGGTCCTTCCCGCGCCCCGCGGAGCTGCGGAGGGCGATGGGGCGCGTTCGCCCTCTGGCGGCAGCTCTCGGGACTGCGCGGCGGCCGCGCCCAGGATGTCTACCTTCTGGATGCCCCCACCTGGCCAGAGGTGCAAGGGGGCTTCCCACTCACCCCGCTACATGCGAGCTCTTGGGCGTCCCCCAACCTGCCCTCTCGCTGTTCTCCAGACCCAGCTGATGGCAGCTCCTGCCAGGTGCTAAGGACCCAAACTTTGGAGCCCTGCTGACCCCTCTTTCTCTGACACCCCCCTCCCCTCCATCTGATATGACGGCAAGTCCCGTCCGCTTCAGAGTCTACCTAGAATACATCTACTTCTCACTCCTCTCTCGTTCCCCCACCCGGACACAGCCATTATGTTCCACTTGAACCAATACTGTCCCTCTACCGTGGTGCTCCAGCTACACCCGCCCCCACGCCTCTCCCCAGTCTGTTGCCTCCACAGCAGCCAGAAGGCGCCGGTGAATACTTGTGTCCAGGCATTTCTCTCCTCTGCTCAGAACCTTCCAGGGCTCCCACTTCACCCAGGGTAACAGCCCAAGTCCTCACGGCAGTCCACCGATGTCTTTCTGTCCGTTCCTATCACCACTATCTCAACCTCAGCTTTCCTATCCTCTCCCCCTTTCTCACTCCCTCCAGCCACACGGGGCCTCCTCGCTGTTCCCCAGACTCACCAGGCATAATCCTATAATGCTACCCAGTGGTACAGGGCTAAGGAAACTCCTTTTTACCTGGAAATATAACCAAGAAAAATTAAGTTTAAAAAAAAAATCAGAACTGGATGTCTAGTTGTGCCTGGGTGGCTCAGTCCTTAAGTGTCTGCCTTCTGCTCAGGTCATGATCCTAGGATCCTGGGATTGAGCCCCAAGTGGGGGATCCCTGCTCAGCGGAGAGCCTGCTTCTGCCTCTCCGTGGTGCTCTGCCTGCTTGTGCTCTCTATCTCTCTGTCAAATGAACAAATCTTAAAAAACAAAACAACAACAACAACAACAAAAAACTGGATATTTATTGTGTGCTGACCTTTTGAGGGAGGAGGACAAGAATTTACAGCTATGTGTTACTTGTATTTGCATTTGAATTTCCATGTTGAAAAGAGCAGCAAGTTTTTGTTTTGGGGAAGGGCTTCACTTTAGAGTTTAAACATTGCTTTGGGGTGTCTGTGTGGCTCAGTTGGTTAGGCTTCCCACTCTTGATCTCAGCTCAGGTCTTGATCTCAGGGTCTTGAGTTCCAGTCCACCATGGGCTGGCTACACACTGGGTGTGGAGACTACTTTAAAAAAAAAATTGTTTTGGGACCCCTGGATGGCTCAGTCGGTTAAACTTCTGCCTTTGGCTCAGATCATGATCTCCCCAGGGTCCTGGGATCGAGCCCCACATCTGGCTCCTGGCTCAGCGGGGAGCCTGCTTCTCCCTCTCCCTCTGCCTCATCTCCCCACCCCTGCTCATGCTCGCTCTCTCTCTCTCTCTGTATCTGTCTCAAATGAATAAATAAAATCTTTAAAAAAAATTTTTAAGTATACAAAAGGAAACATAAGAAAAAAAGTACAAATGAAAGCAATCTATACAATTGGTCTGCCCCCTTGCTTTATAAGTGAACTATTTCAGGCATTCAAATAAGTATAGATAAAAATATAGGGCTCCTGAGTGGCTCAGTGGGTTAAGCCTCTGCCTTCAGCTCAGGTCATGATCTCAGGGTCCTGGGATCAAGCCCCGCATCTGGCTCTTTGCTCAGCAGGGAGCCTGCTTCTCCCTCTCTCTCTGCCTGCCTCTCTGCCCACTTGTGATCTCTCTCTCTGTGCCAAATAAATAAATAAATAATATTTTTAAAAATACACACACACACACACACACACACATATAAAACAAACACCCCTGTACTCATTAGCCCAATTAAAAAATTAAAAATTACAGATATGAGAGAAACTGGCGCTATACTTGTTCCTAATTCCTGAATTGATCAGTTTTAATTCCCATGCCTGTATTCATAGTTCTACTACATATGTATCCATTCGGATACGTAAAATTGTTTTGTTGTTTTAAATTTAATATACATGGTATTATACACACACACACACACACACACACACACACACACATCCTTTTAACTTTCATCTATCCACTTCATATTGCTTCATTTCTACTCTGAAGAGTATTCTGCTGCACACGTGTCTCCCAAATTTATTTCTCCATTGCCCATCACAATGAATCCTGCAAGGAACAATCTGGAACATGACTCTGCCCATTAAAGTCAGTTCTAATTGGGTGATTCCTTCCCAGACCCTGCTCCAGATCAATTACAGTGGAATCTCTGGGGATGGGATCCAGGCACTGGTGTTTTTAAAAACTACGTTGGGGCTGCTGTGAACTCCTAGTGTGTATGGTCATATACAGGAGGGAGTCTGGTACCTCAGCAATGCTTCCGTGTCTCCTGGAAGGCTCATGGGAGAGTATCTGATTCTGGGATGGAGGTTAAGAACCTGCATTTCTAACAGGTTTCCAGGTGGGTGTGGGGGGGGGTTGCTGCTGGCCTGGGGACCAAACTCTGAGAACTATGATCTATAGAGCACCTTTATTCTTTCTCTTTCCTTCCTTCCTTCCTTTCCTTCTTTTAGAGAGAGAGCACAAGCAGAGGGGGAAGGAGCAGAAGCAGAGGGAGAAGCAGAGTCCCCGCTGAACAAGGAGCCCAATGCGGGGTTGATCCCAGGACCCTGAGATCACAACCTGAGCCAAAGGCAGACGCTTAACCAACTGAACCACCCAGGCGCCCCAAAAGGACCTTTATTCTTTTTTAACATCTGCATAGTATTCCATCCTTTGGATATTTAGTAGTTTCATTAACCAGCTCTCTAGTCTTGGACATTTATGTTCTTTTTCATCTTGTTATTCCCAAAAGAAAAGATCCCTACTATGGAATATCATTCAGCCGTAAAAAGGAATGAAGTACATATTAATTTGCTCAGGCTGCCATCCCAGAGGACCACAGACTAGGGATCTTCCTCAACAGAAATTTATTTTCTCGCAGGTTCTGGATCCTAGGAATCTGAGATCGAGGGGTCATCCTAGCTCGTTTTTATTCTGAACATATAAAGCCTCTCTCCTTAGCTTGTGGATGACCATCATCTCCCTGTGTCTTCATGTGGTTCTCCTTCCGTGTGAGTCTGTGTCCAGATTTCCTTTTCTTTTTTTTTTTTAAAGATTTTATTTATTTATTTGACAGAGATCACAAGGAGGCAGAGAGACAGGCAGAGAAGGGGGAGAAGCAGGCTCCCTGCCGAGCAGAGAGCCCGATGCGGGGATCGATCCAAGGACTCTGAGATCATGACCTGAGCCGAAGGCAGAGGCTTCACCACTGAGCCACCCAGGCGCCCCAGGATTTCCTTTCCTTTCCTTTTTTTTTTTTTAAAAGATTTTATTTATTTATTTGACAAAGATCACAAGTAGGCAGAGAGGCAGGCAGAAAGAGGAGGAAGCAGGCTCCCCGCCAAGCAGAGAGCCCGATGCGGGGCTCAATCCCAGGTCCTGGGATCATGTCCTGAGCTGAAGGCAGAGGCTTTAACCCACTGAGCCACCCAGGTGCCCCAGGGATCTTATTTCTACATGTGGTCACATTCTGAGGTACTGGGAACCAGCACTTTAACATATGAATTGTTGAGGGGGGACGTAACTCAGTCCGACAAGGACTGATATGTGTTACAGTACGGATGAACCTCGAAAACGTGGTAAGTAAAAGAATCCAGATACAAATGGTCACAAATGACTCCGTTTATAGGAAATATGCAGAATTAGGCAAATTGGTAGAGACAAAGTAGACTACTGGTTACCAGGATCTAAGGGGAGGGGGTAAGCGGGAGTGACTGTTAACAGGGATGGAATTTCCTTCTGGGGCGATGGAAATGCTCCAGAAGTAGACAGAGGCGGTAGTTTCACAACACTATGGATGTGCTGAAGCCACTGCATAGTTCATTTTATTTTATTTATTGTTTTAAAGATTTTATTTATTTATTTGACAGAGAAAAACACAGTGAGAGAGGGAAAACAAGCAGGGAAAGTGAGAGAGGGAGAAACAGACTTCCCACTGAGCAGGGAGCCCCACGTGGGTCTCGATCCCAGGACCCCAGGATCATGAACTGAGCCGAAGGCAGAGGCTTAACAACTGAGCCACCCAGACGCCCCCATTTTATTTTTTAATAGTATTTATTTATTTATTTATTTATTTATTTATTTATTTGAGAGAGAAAGAGCACATGTGGGAGGGGGAGGGAGAGGGATCGAGAATCCCAAGCAAACTTCCTACTGAACGTAGAGCCCAGGGCGGGGCCTGATCTCATGACACCAACATCATGAAACCAAGAATCAGACGCTTAACTGACTGTGCCACCCAGGCACCCCGGACTGTTAACGTTATTTATATATTTACATACTATAAATATATATATATATATATATATATATTTATGAGGGAGAGAGATTTTGAAGCAGACTCCACCCTGAGCAAGGAGCCAACATGGGGCTCGATCTCATGAGATTAGGACCTCAGCCAACACCCAGAGTCCCATGCTAAACCGATTGAGCCACCCAGGCCCCCCTGGGTTGTTCACTTTAAAATGATTAACTTTAGGGGTTGTGGGATAGAGCCCTGTGTCAGCCCAGAGCTCAGTAAGAAATCTGTTCAACTTTCTCTCTCCCTCTCCTCCTGCCCCTCCCTGTGCTCTGTCTCTCTCTCTCTCAAATAAATAAATAAAAACAAATCTTTGAAACAATTAATTTTATGCTACGTAAATTCTAATTTTAATTTTAATTTAAGTAAAATTTCAATTTAAGGGAAGCAGGCCCCCTGCTAAGCAGAGAGCCCGATGAGGGGCTTGATCTCAGGACCCTGAGATCATGACCTGATCCGAAGGCAGAGGCTTTAACCCACTGAGCCACCCAGGTGCCCCTGAAACTTTTTTTTAACTATGATTTTTTACAACTAACTGCAGTGAGAAATACACTTTATGCTATGAACCAGAGGTGGCAGAATGTACTTTCCAAAGAGACCTCAACAGTATGCCCCACCCCACACACAATTCTTTGTATGTGACTTTGAAAATCCTCTGACTGGGGGCACCTGGGTTCCTCAGTTGGTTAAGCGTCTGCCTTCAACTCGGGTCACGATCTCAGGTCCTGGGATGGAGTCCCTCATCAGGGCTCCCTGCTCAGCAGGGAGCCTGCCCCTCCCTCTCCTTCTGCTGTTCCCTCTGCTTGTGGTCTCTCACTCTCTCTGTCAAATAAATAAATAAAATCTAAATAAAAAAAAACTTAAAAAAAAGGAGAAAACCCTTTGATTGCATGACAATTTGACCCCTCCTCCTGAACCTAGACAACCCTGATGACTGACTCCACCAACAGCATAGAGCAGAAATGATGTCATGTGACTCCTGCGATTCAGTCATCAAAATGCCATGCCCTTCAGCCTAGAGCCCTTGGGACCTAGCTGCCATGTTGTAAGGAAGCTCAAATTGGCTCACTTTCTCAAGGATATTCAGCCAATAGCCTATCTGAGACTTCAGCCAGCATCAACGACGAGACAGGAATGAAGGGAGATGCCTTCTGATGATTCTGGTAGCCAGGCATCAATTCCTCAACTTCAAATTCTTCCCAGCTGAAGCTGCAGAAAGCATAGAGACGAGCCGTCCATCCCCACTGCACACTGCCCAAATTCCGCCCCCCCCTTTTTTTTTTCAAAATTGTATTTAAATCCTTGTTAGTTAACATACAGTACAATATTGATTTCAGGAGTAGAATTCAGTGGTTCATCGCTTACATACAACACCTAGCGCTCATCACAACAATCATCCTTAATTCCCATCACCCATCTAGCCCATCCCCCCACCCACCTCTCGCCATCCAACCACAATTCGTTCTCTATAGTTATGAGGTTCAATTTTTTTTTAAAAGATTTTATTTATTTATTTGACAGGCAGAGATCACAAGTAGGCAGAGAGGCAGGCAGGGAGACAGGAGGAAGCAGGCTCCCTGCCGAGCAGACGGCCCGATGCAGGCTCGATCCCAGAACCTGAGGATCATGACCTGAGCCAAAGGCAGAGGTTTTAACCCACTGAGCCACCAAGGTGCCCCTAGTTATGAGTTTCTTATGGTTTGTTTCCTTCTCTCTCTTTTCCTCCCCTCCCATGTGTTCATCTGTTTTGTTTCTCCAATTCCACATAGGAGTGAAATCATACGGTATTTGTCCTTCTCTGACGGACTTATTTTGCTTAGCTTAAGGCCCTCTATCTAGCTCCATCCACCTCACTGCAAAAGGCGAGATTTCGTTCTTTTTGATGGCTGAGTCATATTCCATCGTGGAGACACACACATCTTCTTTATCCAGCCATCATCAGATGGGCGCCGCGTTTGGGCTCTTTCCATAGTTTGGCTTTTGTTGATATCCAAATTCTTGACCTACATGCTCTATGAGCAAAATCAAAATGGTTGTTTGGGGCAAGGTTTGTTAGCACCATTTGCAACTGGAACACCAGTATATATATACATATATATATATATATATATATATATATACAGTATATGTGATAGAATACAAGTTTTACCAAAGGATACTTACCCTTACTACATGTGATACAATCTGATATTTTTATTTTATTCTATTTTTTCTATATAAATAACCATTGTACACCCAAGTTCATGGGAGCATTATTCACAACAGTTAAACGGCGCAAACAGCTCACGTATCCATCAGCGGATGAATGAATTAACAAAATGTGGTAAACACATATGATGGAATGTCATTCAATCTTAGAAAGGAAGGAAATTATTTTTTTTAAAGATTTTTATTTATTTATTTGACACAGAGATCACAAGTAGGCAGAGAAGCAGGCGGGGTGAGGGGGAGCAGGCTCCCCGCCAAGCAGAGAGCCCGATGCAGGGCTTGACACAGGGCTCGATCCCAGGACCCTGAGACAATGACCTGAGCTGAAGGCAGAAGCTCAACCCAGGTGCCACCCAGGTGCCCCGAAAGGAAGGAAATTCTAACACAGGCTGCAATGGGGACATTATTGAGGACGTTATGCTAAGGGAAATAAGCCAGTCACAATTAGGGAAATACAGTACGCTTCTCCTTACAGGAAGTCCCTAGAGTCGTCAGATTCATAGGAACAGAAATAGAATGGTGGGTGCCAGGCACTGGGGGAGGAAGGAATGTGGACTTAGTGTTTAACAGGCACAGTTTCTGTTTTGCAAGACGACAAAGTTTTCGAGCTGGATGGTGGTAATGATTGCACAACAGTGTGGGTGTGCTGACCGCCACTGACTAGAACACTTTAAAATGACGACGGGGGTAAATTTTAGGAGTGTTTTGTCACAACTTTTAAATCACTTTTTAAAAAGATTTTATTTACTTATTCGACAGACAGAGATCACAAGTAGGCAGAGAGCCAGGAGGAGAGAGAGGGAGAAGCAGGCTCCCTGCTGAGCAGAGAGCCCGATGCGGGGCTCGATCCTAGGACCCTGGGATCATGACCGGAGCTGAAGGCAGAGGCTTTAACCCACTGAGCCACCCAGGCGTCCCTAAATAAATCATAAAATAAAGAGTTTTCTATGGAAGGAAAAAAAAAAAGAGTTTTCTATGAACCATTCTCCCCTTAATTGTAAACCTGGAAGTAAATAAATAAATGCTAAGTTGTAACCCAGCTCATTGATTTCCTGAGTCAATAATGGGCCCCTGACCCACAGTGTGAAAAACAGCTACACAGCATGTACAAGAAATCTCCAGGGAGTCATGCCTGGGTGAATCAGTCATTACGCATCTGCCTTTGGCTCAGGTTATGATCCCAGGGTCTTGGGATTGAGCCCCGAATCAGGCTCCCTGCTCAGCAGGGAGTCTGCTTCTCCCTTTCCCTCTACCCCCCCACCCGCTTGCGTGCGTGCACTCTCTCTCCCTCTCTCTTGCTCTCTTGCTCTCAAATAAATAAATAAAATCTTGTAAAAAAATAAAAATATATATTGCATATTGTTTTCAAGACTCTAGATAAGTAGCAAATGCATAAAGTTTGGTCTGGTCCTGGAAGAATAAGCTAATTTCAAAATTGTTACTCCTGAGAAGGGTGGGGAAGGAAAGGGGTGGTATTTGTCGGTGGAGGCCTTACTATCTGTCATTGGAGACTTCCACAGTAGGGGGCAGGTTTTATTAAAACGAGTTTTTTAAGAAAGGATCTGAAGGTGGGTACCTGAGGGGATGGGGGTAGATGGGGGTAGAGCGCGGTGAAGGGAGGTGAAGGGGTAGAGGGATGGGCAAAATAAGTGAAGGGGGTTAAGAGGTACAAATTTCCAGTTATAAAATAAAGTCACAGGCATGACAAGTACAGCATAGGGAACATAGTCAATAATATTGTAGTAACATTGTATGGTGACAGATGGTGACTACACTTACCGTGGTGAGCATTTTGTAATGTGTGCAATTGTCAAAGCACTACATTGAACACCTGAAACTAACATAATATTGTATGTCAACTACACTTCCATTTAAAAAAAGATCTGAAGCGATCTTATCAAAGTGTTAATATCTGCTAGCTCTGGGTGATGACATATGTGACTGTATTCATCTGTCCTTGCGAAATAATTAGTTAACAGTATAAATGACAATGTCTAAAGCAATGCTCTAGGGTACACAAGAAACTAACACAAGTCAGGGGAGGAGCTCAGGCAGGGGGCGGGGGGGGTATAGGAGACAGGTGGGAGTATGATTTCTCACTGTAATCCTTTTTGTTGGTTGTATTTTATTTTTTTCACTTACAAAGTATAATAAATCTACAGGAAAGTATGCAGCCCACACATACACAGCTTACAGAATAATTATAACTCAGGAGCTCCTATAGCCCAGATCAAGAAATAACATTAGGGACACCTGGGTGGCTCAGTCGGTTAAGCATCGGCCTACGGCTCAGGTCATGATCCCAGGGTCCTGAAATCAAGCCCCACATTGGGCTATTTGCTCAGGGCAGAGCCTGCTTCTCCCCCTGCCCCTCCCCCTGCTGGTGCTCGCTTGCCCTCTCTGATAAAATCTTAAAAACCAAACAAACAAACATTAAGTACAGTCCAAAAGCAAACAGAACAGGAATGTCCAGCTCAAGGACCAGTTACCAAGTGACCCTCTCCCCCCGCCCCCCCGGAATGACCACTACCCCGACAGCCCCTCACCCCCATTTTGACTTCCAGAGTGATTGCTGCCTTGCCTTTACCCCTAAGGGTTTGCATCCATAACTACACCAGGATTTTTCCACTTTACATAAAAAGGACAATTTGTGTAAACTTTACACAGTGAAAAACATTCCCTTATGAAAAGGAATCCCTTGGGCCCTGTCTCCTTTGTTGCAAATGCTGTCCCTGAGTATTACCCACGCTGAGATTACACCCAGCTGTAATTTCTACTCTTGCATTCCTGCGTAGTATTCTGCTGGTTGAAACATCAAAATTTAGGTCTCCATTCTGCTGTGAACAGACTCAGGTGCCCGCTGTTTCCAGCTTGGGATTGACGTAAATGATATATATGCTGAGGTTATAAATTCTGGACATTCTTCTCCAGGCTTGCTAGTTCACCCGGGGAACCGCAATTCGTGTGTGTGTGTGTGTGTGTGTGTGTGTGTGTGTGTGTGTGTGTGTGTGTGTGTGAAAGAGAGATAAAATATACATAACATAAAACATACCATTTTCATCATTTTCAATGTACTGTTCAGTGCTATTAAGCACATCATGTATTTCCAGAACCTTTTCATCTTCTCAAACAGGAACTCTGTCTCCATTAAACGCTAACTCCCATTCTTTGTCTTCTCTGTCCCTGCCAACCACCATTCATTCTACTTTCTGTGTCTATGAATTTGGCTACTCCAAAGTCCTCATATAAGTGGAATCACATGATGTATGTTCTTTTATGACTGGCTTATTTCACTCAGCATAATGTCTTCCAGGTTCATCCATGTTGCAGCACGAGACAGAATTTCCTTCCTTTTTAAGGCTAAAATCCTGTTCTTAAAAAATACTGTTTAATTGCTGCATTTTGATAAAACATCTTAAATATTGTTAAATATAAAAAATTAAATTAAAAGGCAAAAAGTAATAACATGTTTACAATAAAATTTTAAAATAAAATTTCTACATATATATCTTAATCATACTTTTATATTTTAAGTAGAAATTTAAAAATTTAAAATTGTCTAGGTACGGTTTTAAACAATTCTTTAAAATAAAAATCTTGAGATATTAAAAATCAAATTTAAAAGCATAAAATAAAGCATAAAAAATGAATACTTAATGTTATAAAAATATTCAAGTATTTAAAATGAAATTTAAATATTTAAACGAACATCTTAAAAAGATTCTAAATATTTAAAATATAAAGTAACTTAAAAATAAAATTTAATATAAAGTAATACGTAGATTAAACTTCAAACTGAAGTAATATTTAAATTTTTAAATAGTTAAAATTCAGACACTTAAATTTTGAAATAAAAAATCAAATGCTACCTTAAATGTATAAAATTAAAACTTAGTGAGATTTTAATAAATAACTGCTAAAATAAAAATTTAAATTATACTTAAAGATGTATAGGACATTTGTTACTCCCTCCTCTCCCCTGCCCGGAACTTAGGCCGCAGGGACGCCCCTCGCCCCGCCCAGGCTGCCTTCGGACCTCGCGCGCAGGCAGTGCTGTGGCCACCCCGGCCGGCCCGCGAGGACCCCGCACAGCCAAGATGGCGGCGCCCGTGTGGCGGACGCGGAGCTTGCTAGAGCTGCCGGCGATTCTGGGCCGGGGCTCCCGTAACTACCGGGCGCCGCCGCCCCCGCGCCGCTCGCCAGGGCCCTGGTGGCCGGACCCTGACGACCCGCTGACCCCGCGCTGGCAGCTGGGGCCGCGCTACGCGGCCAAGCAGTTTGCGCGGCACGGCGCCGCCTCCGGGGTGGCCGCCGGTTCGCTGTGGCCGTCGCGGGAGCAGCTGCGCGAACTGGAGGCTGAGGAGCGCGAATGGTTCCCGAGCCTGGCGGCCATGCAGGAGTCGCTGCGCGTGCAGCAGCTGGCGGAGGAGCAGAAGCGCCAGGCCAGGTGTGTGCGGTCGGGCAGGCGGGGGTTGTGGGCTGAGGACCTCCTGTGTGCAAGGCCTTGTCCCAGGTGCTGAGCACAGAGCAGAGAACAAGATAATTTAAATGGCGACAGGAACCATTAGGAAGATAAAACTGAAAAATGTGTGTGCCAGAGAACGGCTTTGGTTTGAGACCTTGAACCTCTCCAAGGAGTTGATCCTTAGAGACCTGAATGACCAGACATAGCAATGGGGAGATCCTAGGGAGTGTTCCTGGTAAAAGGTGCGAAGACCCGGAGGTAGGAATATGCTTTAAGGAGCTGCCAGGAGGTCATTGTGGCTGGGGAAGGGTGATGGGGCCTGGAGTCAAGGGCAGAGGTCAGACTTGGAGACAGGTCTGAAGGATTAGACTTGAAGAATGCAAGACCAGGAACATCAGGATGGCGTCGCTTCTTAGAGGGCAGGCAAATTGGTGGAGAAGGCCAAGCCTGTTCCCGCTTTTTATTGTTCTTGTCCTCACAATAACTCTAAGAGGAAGAGGGGATCACCCTCATTGTAGAGATGAAAAACCAAAGCCTGGGAGTTTGTGGAGTCACCTGTCCAGTCACCCAGGCAGTAAAAGGTGAAGCTAGAATGTGAACCCCAGTCTCCACCCCATCGCAGCTAGATGACTCTGCCATGGGGGCTTTAGATCTTTCAGCTTCACCTTTCTAATCCTTAAAAATGGGACTGTGACTGGGACCTACAAAGTCGTAGGATTGGAGAGAAAGGTCCAATCCATTTCTTGCCTTTACAATGGGGCCTGGCATACAGTAGGCGCTCAGTGATGTCTGCAGGATCAGAGAGTGTGCTGTGGGAATGGCGATATGGTGTTCAGCTCTCTGGCTCAGGCAGCTCAGTAAAATGTCAAGTTGACTTGGGGTCTCCTCGGGGGGTGGGGGTGGTTGGCTCTCCCGTGCTCAGGGTCACACACAAGTTAATTCATCCCTCCTGCCTGTTACTTCACTTGTCTGGGACTTTTCCTGTTTTAATGACCACAAGTCTTCCCAGTTTTTCATGGGGGGGGGGGCACTATGGGTGGATGGATGCTCCTTTTCTAGCTTGATGTCTTCATCACTCTACCCTCCCCTGCAGGGAGCAGCTCATTGCAGAGAGAATGGCCAAGATGCCACAGATGATTGAGAACTGGCGGCGGCAGCAGCAGGAGCGCAGGGAAAAGGAGCAGGCCGACAAGGAGCGGCGGGCCCGACTGCAGGCTGAGGCCCAGGAACGCCTGGGCTACCATGTGGACCCGAGGAGTGCCCGCTTCCAGGAGCTGCTGCAGGACCTGGAGAAGCAGCAGCGCAAACGCCTCAAGGAGGAGAAACAAAGACAGAAGAAGGAGGCACGAGCTGCTGCACTGGCTGCTGCTGCGGCCCAAGACTCCGAAGCCTCGGTGGCACCCAGTTCCTGAGCTAGCCTCTCCCAATAAAATCTGCTGCCCAACAGCCCCAGCCCTGGAGAGCTGTGTCTTCTCTCATCATGCCCCTTCCTGGCCCCCCCAAACACCTGGGGCCAGAGACTCCCCCACCCTTCCTGGCTCTGCTCACTCAGGGACTCTAGGCCATGCCGACTAACTGGGGCTTCAGGAGTAGAAAGGGGGATGCAATGGGGAAATAATGGAGGAGCAGATGGCAGAGAAGAAGGAGGCTTCTGTTTACCAACATTAATCTCCAGTAATTAGCCAATTACTAGGGGGGGAAGTGTAGCCAAAACAGACTGTGGTGGTGATGGTGGGGGGTAGGGAGAAACAGCCCTTCCAAGGCTAAGTTGGGGCTGGGGGCCACTGCCTGGGAATAAGATAGTCTCAAGGGGGGTGGGAGACACTGGGAGCCCCAATCTGCAGAGGCTGACAGACCACTCTGCCCCTTCACAGCATAGCCATTATCACCTGTGCCCAACTAGCCCCCAGACCCAGACAAGCTGGAGTAGGAAGCTCCAGTAGGCACACACCACAGGACTGGCTTTTAAAACTTTATTCACTTCAAAACCTTTATCAGAGACACGGTTCTGTCCTGGGGTCAAGGGCGTGGCCTTAGCCTCCAGAACAGCTCTGATGTTACTGCCTCCCCAGGTAGGACAAACCAGGCCTCAACCTCTCCGGCAAAGGGATACAGGCCAGAGACCAAGGCCAGACTGGGGAGGGGGTCCTTGGGCCTCTTGAGTTTACCCCAGATGGAAAGGTTGGGGCACTCCAATGGAGGATCAAAGTTTGGGGCTCCAGCTTCCCCTCACCCTGGAAGAAGTGGGGGGAGGTCTCAGGGGCTCTTCAGGGGAGGGGGAAGCAAGCAGCCGCCTCTCCATCTGGCTGCAGGGAGCTGGGACAGAGGCCAAGAGGGGCCCATCTGTCGCCTCCAGTCCTGCCAGTTTCTTAGAGCAGGCAGGGCTGGGGCGGGGGATGGGAGACAGCTGTCTGGCCTGGGTCTTCTCAGGCCAAGATGGGAACGGGGGCCACTTGAGGAGGATGGGAAATAGGGTTTTTTTTTTTTTTTTTAAGTTTTTGATTTTTTTCCACTTCTTAAATAAACATGAATATATATATATTTTTTTCTTTTATAAAACTTTTGTGGAGTTGGGGGATGGGGAGGTTGGGGGGGCGGCCTGGCCTCCCTGCATCACTCGTCATCAAAGTTCTGACTCAGGAGGAAGTTGGCAGCCAGGTTCTCGTTTTTTTCGCAAGCGAAGTAGGCCTGGATCACCAGGCTCTCCGGGAAGCCCAGGGCTTTCAACTGCAGGAAGACGGGTGGGTATGAGCAGGGGCTGGGGGCCCTGCCCACCAGGGAGGTCACCCCCCAAGCCAGGCCTCTTACCCTCTCTATAGCTTCTTTCTCCTGTGGTGTCACCTGGATGTAGTTCATCTGCGGGGCCTCCTCACCTATAGCGCCCCCCTCACCCTCCACATCAGAGATGTCTGCCAGCTCCCCGGGGGGCTCATTCAGCATCTGGATGAACTGCTCCTGGTGCCGGCTAATTTGCTGTGGGAGACAGAGGGGACGGGACTGTGAGCCCCAGCACCTGATGCCCACCCACCAGGTCCCGATCACCGCCCTGCTTTTTCATTCCCTCAGCACACGTTCAGAGGCGGCCTATGCTGGCCAAAGAGCAACGCGATAGTGGATACAGGCCTGTCCTGGTGGAGCCGATGCTCCGGGGGAGGGAGAGAGGCTGTAAGCAAATAAACGGGTCATTATTTACAATGGAAATAGGGGACCTGGCATACAGTAGTGCCAACACTGGACTCTACAGAAAAAGTCCTGCAGGCCAGGGAAGAAAGGCCCGTGATCTGCAAGATGGGAGATAGAACAGTAAGAGCAAAGGCCTGGAAATAGAAATGCACTTAAGAAATCCCAGAAACAAGATTATGTGGCAGGAACAAAGGAAACAAACAGCAGAAAGGGGACAAAACAAAGACATGAAGGCAAAGACCCGACCTGCTTTCTTCTAGTGTCTTCTAGTATGAAAGGACACCCCAGTGAAGAGAGAAAGACGTGATCTGTGTACATGTCAAAAAGACCTAACTCACCTGGGTGTTGCATACCTGCAGATTCTACAACTCTCTACAGTTCTGTTTTGATGTATGTCTGACTTTAACTTCACCTCAAGAAGTTTTTTCAGGAGTCTGGCTCCTGGTTGGAGAATGCACTGTGCAGGCGGTGCCCCTGGGGGGGCAGCCGGAGAACTGGGTGGGGAGGTGAGATGGCTGCTGCAGGGGCTGAGTGCAGGGCCGGACAGAGTAAGATGTTCTGAGAAGACAGGTGATGGCCGACCCCAGCAGGCACAGGGCTGAGGCTCAAGCCTTGTGGGGATGGGGAGGGCTGGGAGGAGGATCTGCTCTGAAGTCTTAAATGTCTACAAGGCCCTTTCATGTTTGTGTCAAGTCAGCCATGGGTTAAGCGTGGCATTTGGAGGTCCCGGTTGGTTACATTGATCTGGGGGGGGCACATCATTGCTCAAGATGATAATATAGGGAACACTAAACAGAAATGAGGAATAAAGGCGTGCGGCCCGTGCCCTGTAACACCTGGAGAAGGTAAGCAGGAGGAACCAGCAAAAGGGACTGAGTGAAGGAGCAGCAGCAGATGACAGGCCCTAAACCAGGCCTTTACAGACGATCCAGAAAACCCTGTCACATCCAGGGTCCACTGCCCCTCTGCTTAGGAACCTTCAAGGGCAGGATGGAACCTTGCTGAGCACCGTGGTCCCAGAGCTAACTGGGACACACCAGTCCTCGATGGTGCCATACAACCTTGTATGCACTTAGGATGCACTAACTGTACGTGAGGCCAAGCTAGAGCTGAAAGACCCAGAAGGTAGAGCAAAGGACCCAGAGGCAGACACACACCACACTAGCTGCCACACTGCTCCAGACCTCTGGAATCTTCCTCTGTGAGATGATAACAGCGGCACCCACACCTCGTTAAGGTATTTGAAAAAATTACATGAGGGGCGCCTGGGTAGCTCAGTGCGTTAAAGCCTCTGCCTTCGGCTTGGGTCATGATCCCAGGGTCCTGGGATCGAGCCCCACATCGGGCTCTCTCCTCAGCGGGGAGTCTGCTTCCCCCTCTCTCTGCCTGCCTCTCTGCCTACTTGTGATCTCTCTCTCTCTGTCAAATGAATAAATAAAATCTTTAAAAAAACAAAACAAAACAAAAAAACCTGTCCCTCTGCCTGTGATCTCTCTCTTGTCAAATAAAATATTTTAATTAAAAAAAAAAAAAGAAAATTACATGAAACCAGGAAGATCATTAGATCAAGAGCAGCAGGGGGCTGTCGCTAGTCCTGCTTTCCAAACACAGAGGGGGGTCCTATATACCACACTAGGCAAGGCTAGCTTTCTGGGGCCATGGTACCCACAGGGGAGTGGAGGTGGTGCCTACCCTGGCTCTCTCCACCCCCAGGGCCGCACCTGCAAAAGCTGAGGATTCTCTTGGCCCAGCTGCTGGAGCAGGGCAGGCAGCAGAGCTGGGTTCTGCTGAATCACCTGCCGCATGTTCTGGAACTGGGGCTGGTCCCGCAGGAACTCCAGGGGGTTCTCTCCTGCTAGCAGAAGAAAGATGTATAGTCAGACAGCATGCTGGACGCCCAGAAGCTTGGGAGCCAGTGTAGGGAAGGCGGAGTCTGACACCTTGACAGCAGACACCCAACATACACATCTCCCAGTTCGCTTACCTCCTTCTGTGGCTGGCTGCTCCGACACCTGGCTCTCCTGGACAGAACCATGTTCTGGCTCGGGGCTCCCAGGAATTCCCTGTCAGGGGTCCTATTTAGTTCTAATGCACATCAGAATTGCCTCCCCTCTGCATACTCAGCCCTGGCAGAAGACAGGTGAGGCCTCGGCCCTGCCCTCCATAGACCCACCCCATCACTCATGTCCAGGCTCCTGCAGGAAGCCTTTCCTGGCTGAACCACAACCCAAAGCCTTCAGAGGGCAGGTTTTGCCTCTCTGACCACCCGTCAGGGCACGTAAGCCCATGTACTCCCTTCAGGCCTCCCCAGGAGGGAGCAGCCCCACCTCACCGTGAGTAGATACTCCACGGCTCGGTGGGGGTTGTTGTAGCTGGCTCTCAGGGCGGCCACGACCCGCTCCCGCTCATAGCCCATGGACATGATCTCTGTCAGCATCGTCTCATACTCAGAACCAGTCACTGTGGAAGGAGCAGCAAGGCCTGGGTCACCAAAGAGGGAGAAGGGTAGCTCCCAGACCCTCCCACACCCACACAAGGCCCAGCTGCTGGCTGGGGCACCCAACTGCTTCTGCCCTGGGGACCACCCACCCACCTAGCGTGGATGCCGCGTCTTCCTCTCGCCCGCTGCTACCTGAAGAGGGAACAGAGCTGCAAATTCAAGAGAGAGAAATCGGACCCTGGCTTCTGGCGGCTTGCCCTCCCCCAGGTTAAGTAGGAACATGTATGTACTGGAATGTGCCGGGAGGACAGGGCCCAAGGTGGGGCTTCTGCTCCCCGGCCTTACCCTGACACGGACTCCGGGGATGTCGTGGGGACTGATTCCTCCGATGGGCTCTTGTCCTCTCTGGCAGTAGGTGGGGGATGGGACATGCCTGAGGCAGGGGCCGGAGGGAAGGATGTGGAGGACTCCGGGGCAGCAGTGGGTGAGGCCTCTGGGGGTACTGAGGTGCCTGGGCTAGTTTTGGCCTGTGACACCCAGAAAAAGGAGCAGGCATCAATTTCCCTATCTAGCCCCAACACCCCATCCCGTCTCAGCCCCACCCTATTCATAGCTAATCTCTCCCGGGCACACTGGCTCTTTGTCAACTCCCCAGCTAATTCACCCACCCTCCCAACCAGCACACTTCACCTACCTTGGTCACCATAACAACCACAAAGTTCTTCTCATCAATGCGATAGTCCCTGATGGGAACATCATCACTCAGGATCTTGCCAGCATAAATGAGTTTCTGTCCAGCCACAGGGAAGGCATCACGACCCTTCTCAGCTTCTATCTTTTCCTTTAGCACCTTCACCTGGAAGGAGAGGAACACTCATTGCAAACCTAAAGATTCTTTCTTGAGTGGGGTAGGGGAAGGAGGGGAAGAGACCACAAACCTCAATGGCAGAGAAACTAAGCTCCGTAGTCAACCATGCCAGATTCCAATTTGTTTGCCTATCCCACCATTCGACGGAGTGTTCACCAAACGCTACACACCAGGTGCTACTCTAAGTATTGAGTACATAATATAACATGGAACAAAACTCAGCACAAGTCCCCACTTCCCCAAAAGTAACACTAATGCGAGGAAAAGAGAAAACAAGTATGACTTCACATAACGTAAAGTATGATGAAAAATAAAAAAAAAAAGAGAGGGGCGCCTGAGTGGCTCAGTGGGTTAAGCCTCTGCCTTCGGCTCGGGTCATGGTCTCAGGGTCCTGGGATGGAGCCCTGCATCCAGGGCTCTCTGCTTAGTGGGGAGCTAGCTATCCCCCCCTCCCCCGACTCTCTGCCCACTTGTGATCTGTCAAATAAATAAAATCTTTTTAAAAAAAAGAAAAGAGAATAAAAGAGAGGTAAGATTCTTCATTCCACACTGCTGACAGTGCTCAGTGCCAAAAGCATCTTATGGGGACAATACTAAGTGTATAGTATCACTTTTAAAGCCTCACCACTGCATGAAGTAGCTATTAATCCCATTTTATGTTTGAGAAACAGAGGTACAGAAAGATTAAGTACCTTGCCCAAAGTCAAATAGTTGGACTAATTGGAAAACAGGAGTGCTTTTCTACAACACGTAGAGTTCAGGGTCTCCTTCATGAGGTATTTGTTCCAAAAGTGCCAAACACATAGTTAGACGTTCAGTACGTCTGTTAGCTCCTAAGTCTCTTTTCAGCTAAAAATGCAACGCAATGTTTACACTATGGGCTCTCACATGAACCAAAACCAAATATGAATCCCCGTTCTGCCATCACTTGCTTTATGTGACTGTAGCAAAGTTCTCTAATTCTTAAATTCCCACATCTATAAAATGGAGTGAAATTGTCAAAATGGCTCAAATAAGTTTGTTTTGCATGTTTAGTAAAATAACACTAAATCGCTCAGCAGGTGGTAAAGAACAAATCGTCAACAAACACAGACCACTGACACTCAGGCCGTTTATTATCATTATTATCGTCACTGCCGTCACCACTCGGGATCTCCTGATCACTACTCCCAAATTCAGCCACCAACGTCCCGAGGAGATGCTGCAAAGCTGGGAACTCGGAGCCCCCGTCCCAGAAAGCGTGGCCCGGCCGGGAATCTGAGCCTGTGGCTCCCGCGACCCGCGAGGGCGCTGACATTGAAGCTGGGGCCTGATGGGTGCCCCGGAGGTGGGGCCTCGTCCGGAGACCGGCCCATAAGTGCCATCAGCACGAGTGGCCGGGGGCTGGGCGGAGAACCAAACGGAGGTTCGGGAAAGTCAGGCAGGCTGGGAGAGGAGGGCAGAACCCCGCCCGCGCCGTCCTCCCCGCCCCTCCTGTCGGGATCCCTTCCTCCCCGCCCCCCCCCCCCCACCCCCACCCCCGGCACCCGTCGTTCCCACTCCCGGGCTCCGGTCCAGCTCCCACCGTCTCGTCAGGCTCCATGCGGATTTTGAAGGTCTGCTGCTGCAGCGTTTTGAGCGTAATGGTGACGGCCATGGCGGGGCCGGAGCGACGCGGCGGCCCCGGGATCCTCACACAACATGCAACTCACGCCGCCGCCATCTTAGCGCCCAGCCACACCGCGAGCCGACCGCTTCCGGGGCAGGCGGTGCGCGCGCCGACCACCAGAACACGTGACCTGCGCGCGCGCCCCCCCCCCCCAGCCTTGGTGGGCATGCGCAAAAAAGAGGCCTTTGGCCAGGCATGCGCAGACTAAACTCGGCTCCCGGAGGTAGCTTCTCATTCAGTATGCATACGCATCATGTGGCGTCCTGAGTGACGCCATGCCCGTTAGCGGTGACGTCATACGGCCACAAAATGGCTCCGACAAGCTCCCTTTTCGTGCCCTTGTTTGTTGATTACATTGGACAAAATTTTTCGTGTACTTGTAAATATTTTTATTTCTTCATTTTTTTGTTTCCCAAATGAGTTTTATTCTGGTTTGGCCGCCCTCACAGGAACCCTCACTCAGGACTGGAAAGATACTCAAAAGATCACCAACAACTAAAAAAATGAAAATTCTAAAAACATTTGTCCGTGGAAGCAGGGACAGGGGGGCCAATTTGGGGTCTCATTCATTCCTGAGGGAGAACTGGATTTTTGGAATGAACCTGTAGTACTAGCTCCTGGGTGTCCCACCTCTCTGCTGCTCCTCCCCCAACCACTTTGTTCACCCCATTATCCCCAGTCTGACCCCGCAAGTATTTAAGGAAACTGTCACCTTTCCAGGATTCCTTACTCTGAAGACAGAATTCTCTCCGGAGACTTTCCCTGGTTGCACCAATTCTGGAGGATACCCAGAGGGGTGGAGCTAGGCCATTGGACCCAGGTGCGAAGCATGGAGGTCCATCCATGAACAAGGAATTGAAGGATTAATTGGCCAAAGGCTGAGATCGTCTCCCAGTTACTGCGTGGAGGTGCTCCCACCCTAAACTGACCATTACCTGCCTCCAAACCTGCTTTTTAGTTTCCATTCAAGCACTCAAGTCCAGAACAAAGCAGTTACCGGACACCTCACCCATGGCCGAACTGTAACCAGGTCCTGTTGCTTTTTCCCTTCATGGTGTAGAGAGCCTAGACATTTCCACCACAGTGGGCCAGGCTGTTGAGGGCTTCTTGCCTCTCTCCTGCAACAAGGGACCTAAGCCCCAGACCACCTACTGAACTTCACAGGCAGCCTCCCAAAGTGATGGGCTAAGCCCCAGGGGTCCTAGACCTTGGTCTGTCATCTCCGCACCCTCCTTGGGGCCATCTCTTTTCCTCTGAGAATTCAAAGACCACTGATGGTGCTATTATTTACCATCTCTGTACCTGTATTATAGCTACTGAGTAGTATTAAAATGTTTAAAATGGTCCAATCGTTCTATGTAGTCTTGCTTGTTAAGAGGTATACATGGTTCACTGGGAAATGGATGGCATGAAATGGTGCCACAGTGTGGGTTCATAGCCCTCCCCTACTCAAATTCTGGAGCTCAACCTCATCCAACTGAATTGGTACTAGAAACAAAAACCACCAGTCTGGTGCAAAGACTCAATGAGTTAGTATGTAGAATATTTGTAATGGCACTTCTATCACTATTTTCTCACTGTTTTGAGGTTGTGAGGGGAAACAGCCCCTTGAACCTTATGGGGACATTCAACCAACACTTGCGCTGCTGGAAAATGAGCCTTACTCAAGAGTCACCTCCCCCAGAAGGAGACACAGGAGGAAGACACAAAACTTAATTTAATAGAAATTTTGTTTGTAGTTCTTACATTCTCAGTGTGAGCCAAGCTGGAACCCACTGCCCCACCCAGAAGTGGCCCAGTCCCGGGAGCAGGGGAAAAAGGGAGGTGGTGGGTGGGGGTCAGAGCTCAGGCCCTAGGAGCCCTGTTCTTCCTCAGTGCTGGGGGCTGGGGATGCCACCCTCTTCTCCTGCCCCCCTCTGGGATCAGGAAGGAAAGCAGATGGCATCTTGGGCCTGGGGCTTCTCTTCCACACTCCCCTGCCCCTTTCAGGTTGGAGGGGAACTAAGGGAACTGGGGAGAGAAGGGGACAGAGGAAGGCAAAGATGTCAAGAGGGGGATCAGGAATAAGGACTAAAGGAGAATCAAAGACAAAACACCAGTTTTTAAAAAAAAAAAAAAAAAAAAAAGGGGAGGAAACAAAACCAAAATCCACCCCAAATCAGAACCCGCCTGGAAAAAAAATGAAAGTTCTCCAGTCTCATAGAGACATTATTTGGCGCAGCCGGCTCTGCGGCGGGAGCGCTCAGGCCTCAGTCCAGCCCTAGAGGCAGTGGCATGGCCCCTACAGCTCATCCTTGGCCTGGCCAGCGGCAGCATCTTCCTCTTCCTCTTCCTCCTTGTCATCTTCATCCTCCTCATCCTCATCCTTGTCTTCCTCATCTTCCTTGTCTGCCTCCTCCTCTTCCTTGCGTTTCTTGTCCTCCTCCTCCTCCTTTAGCCTCTGCTCCTCGTCCTGCTTGTCCTTCATCTGCTTTTCTGCCGCCTGTACACAGACCACATACCTCAGGCCCTTGCCCTCACCCACCAGGCCTGCCAACCCCCCCAAGTCCAGGACCAGACCCTGGGCCCACCTTCGTGACACCCCAGGTCTCGTTTCCAAACTCCTCTGCATATGCTTCATCGTTGGTGATGAGAAAATTGTCAAAGATGGTGCCAGACTTGACCTGGGGGACAGGAAGATGGATGGAGAGGTGGTCAGAGGGGACATCGGATGTCCCTGGCCTTGGACAAGTCCCCCCCCAGCCCCCCTGCCATATTCCCATGACAACTACACAATGCCCTTTGATTTTTTTCATCCATAAAATGGCATCTCTCAGTCTCTTCAAATATTTTTCTAGTACCTACTACATGCCAGGCACCATTCTAGGCATAAAATGTTTATTACTTAAGAAAACTGACAAAAATTTGGTCCCTCCAAAATGGAATTTTTCGAAAAATTTTTTCTTGTAGTCACGTTCTTTTTTTCTCCCAGTAGGCTCTATTCCCGATGCTGGGCTTGAACTCATGCCTGAGATCAAAAATTGCACGCTCTACCAAGTCAGACAAATACCCCTGAAAACTAATTTCCTAACAAGGTTATCTAACCAACTTCTGGTTGTTAAGAGCAGTTAAATTTGTTTGCATAAAGGAACTTAGAAAGGTATCTGGCACATAATAAGCAGAGCCTCAAAGTGGCTGCTGTGAGAACTCTGGAACAACAGACCAGGAAATTCTTCAGGAAAAGCCCCACTTTGGGCTCAGATCTGCCCGAGGTTGAATGCTACCATCCCTTTCCTCCTGCATGACCCTGAACATTTAAGTACTCTAGGAATCCCCTATATGTCTCACCTGCCAGAGATCTAAGCCCAGAACAGCAAAGTTTTCATAGGCATAGATGTTGCTATCAGGGGAGTACTCAGGGTTGTCAATCTCTGGGTGGATCCAAGTGCCCTTGTAATCTGGGTTGTCAATCTGCCGGGGCTTCCACTCGCCCTGCGGAAGGGGAAAAGGGAACCAGTGGTTGAGTGGTGGTCGGTGTGCTACCCACTGGGCACCCCTACCCTGCTCAGAGCCCCAGGTCACCTTGTACTCAGGGTTCTGAATCACAGGTGGTTCCCACTCTCCATCCATTTCTTCATCCCAGTCCTCTGGCTTTTTAGCATCAGGGTCAGGGATGTGCTCGGGCTTGTCCCAGTCCTGAAGTTACATAAAAAAGTCAGTCAACCCAGCTGTCCTCTGCACCCTCCACATGGGGAGCCTCTGCCCAAGCACCAACCTCAGGCTTGGAGTCTGTGGGATCATCAATCTTGGCCCGTTCATCCCAGTCTTCAGGCTTTGAAGCATCGGGATCCTTTATCTTCTTGGGAGGGAGGAAGTCCCAATCATCCTCCAAAGAGCCTGATTCTACCTGGCTGTTGTCAATCTTCACCTCATAGGTATTATCCGGCCGCACAATCAGGGTATACAGGTGTGTGAATTCATCATCCTGAAGAGGGTGGGAGATGAGTGGCCCCGCCCACCATGCTGGCCTGAGACTCCCCTATCGCCATTTGTCACCACCCCCAGTCACACCTTGCAACGGATGTCCTTGTTGATCAGGACGTTCTTGCCCTTGTAGTTGAAGATGACGTGAACTTTCTTGGTGCCGGGGCCACAGATATCGGGGCCTAGGTGAAAAGCGAGTGCAGTCAGAGCAAGAAGCTACCTGCCATTGCAAAGCTCCCCTTTACAAAGGAAGACTTGCTTCTTAAGTTCAGGTCTGTGAAGGGTCACAGGACAGGAATCAGACCCTGATTGGTACTAAGGAGTAAAGGTGTAGCCTTTTAAAAAAGAAAGGAAAAGAAAAAAACAAAACAAACCAACAAAAAAATCAAAAACCGGCTCAAGAATTTAACGCCCTTACTTGTAACATCAGGAAAGCGCTACAGAAAATCCCATAAACTACCAGTTTCAGACCAACAACAACAATGCAACATTCTCAGCCTCCCTTCCAAAAACAAGCCTTAACTACGTAAGTACTTCTCGTGTTCTCAAAACTACCTGTCAGGGGCTTTAAAGAACCCCTGAGATTTTAGTCTCCCTCTAACGAATCAAAGGTCAGGACCAGGGTGGGGCCCCTCACCGAACATGATGTTGTATTCAGAGTCTCCGTGCATGTCGGTCTGGTCCAGACCATCTGGAAAAAGCTTCACGTAACCGCCCCCACAGTCGATGTTCTGCTCGTGTTTCACGGTGAACTGCACCACCAGTGTCTGGCCCTTGTTGCTGAAGGGCTCAAATCTGGCCGACAAAGCGTAAAAGCGGGCATCCTGGCTCGTCTGCAGCCCTAGCAGGAGACCATAGTGAGGTCATGGCTCAGCCCCAACCTTCCAGGACCCTAAGCATTGGAGACACATGAGGGTTGCCCCTTCCTCCCCCTGCCCTGCTCATGGGGGATAACCAGGCTGTGTAAGTGCAAGGCTTCCTCCAGGAAGTCCTCCTGAATCCGAACCCCCACCAGCCCCAGGATCTTACCTTTATCCTTCTCCTGGTCACCGTAGAACTTGCCGGAACTGAGGACAAATTTGCCAAAATCTGACTTGTGTTTGGATTCGATCCAGCGGTCGGTCCACCCGTCTAGGGGATCAAAGGGGCAGGTCAGTGCGGCCCTACTGATCTCTTCCCACTGAGTATCTCCCAGTGGCCCCAAAGACTGGGAAACAGACACCCCTTGACTGACCCCACCCCAACCTCTAGTTTGACACCTTCAATGGCTTAAAGGCCTCTCCAGCAAATCCTAACTCCCGCCGCGGGAGTCTGCTGCACCCTCGACGCTCCCCAGGGACATGGAAGGGAGGCTCGCCGGCGGTTCTCGTCCCCGGAGCCCACCGTATTGATCCTCTAAGCAGTAATTACACGGGAACAACGCAAATCTAGGCTGACGGGCCGCCCTCGTCGTCGGGACGGCCTGGAGACGGTACCAGGCCTTACCTCCGTCCAGAAACTGCTCCTTAAAGTAGATGGCGGGCTCGGCAGCGGCCAGGCCGAGAAGGCCGAGCAGCAGCGGTACGGGTAGCAGCATGGCGGGCCGAGGGGGCGGCGGCGCGCGGGCCCTTTAAATCTCTCCTCCGGCGGCGGCTCTGCAGTAGGGACAGACGCTGCCGCCGGCCGCGAGCTTTTATACCCTACCGCCCCTCAAACCAACCTGGCCTGGCCTCTTGTCCCTCCCTCCGCGCCTTATCATTGGTCTGCTGCTACGGCCCTGACTTTCCATTGGACTCTTGTCGTCTGAGCATGTTAGGCTGTGCCTCGGAACGCAGGGTTCCCAGATGGCCGATTTCTATTGGCCACACAACTGGCCAATGAAGGTCGACCACGCGTTGTGGGGGCCGCCCACCGGTGTGGTGGGGGCCTCGAGCCCCTTCTGCCCAGGTCATGTGACCAGACCTAAACCCAACCCCGCCCTAGCCCGCGCGCTTAGCTCCGGGTCTGGGCGTTTAAAGAACGCGCGCGAGTGCCCGTGTCACCGCGCGGGACCTGGGTCTTGCCCGAGCTCGCTCTTGCATCTCTCTGCGGGGAGGTGTGGGCACGGTTTTCCTAACCACTTTCTACTCTGCAGCTGGGGAGCCCCCACTCCGACGCGCTCGCTCTAGCTCTCCCCTGCCCCAGGCTAAGATGGGGCAAAGGGCACGAGAGCTTAGGGGCTGGGGACCTGGGTCCTAACTTCACGCCAGTGCCACAGTCTGCAGGCTAGCAAGTAAAGTGCCAGCTCTCTCCTCTCTGGTCCCTAGTCGTCCCTAGTGCCCTGACAGCCTGTCTGTCAGACTGCTGCTCTGTGACTGGGACGAGTCACTTAGCCTCTGAAGTCACAGGAGCCCCTGAGAGGATAGGAGGAGCAACCTCGGCTAGGTGCCGCCCTACAGAATCGCTTTCAAAGCTGTTAGGGTTGTCTTGGGACAGAGAAGGAAGGTTAGAAGATGTAACTATTGGCTGTGGCTCCTAGAGTTTGATAGGGTTGTTCCTCTAATCGCAGCCTCTCCTTTAAACCCTCCCTCAGCCGGTAAAGGGGTCGCTGCCTGTGGTCTCCCACAAACGGCCTGGCTTTTGCAACTAAACGGCTAAAGAGGAGAGGAGGGGGGGTTCCGTTGGAGAAGAAAAAAAAAAGAGAGAGAGAGAGACAGATGGTGGGGAAGATAAAGTTCAAAGGAGATGGGCAGGACCCCTGAGTCTAGAGTGTTCTGAAGCCAGAGGCATGTGACTGACAGTGACTGACACTGCCTCCCTGCCCCCAAGCTGCAGGAAGCAGGAAGGAGGACTGGGGGTTTCCCAAATTCTGAGCAACAGCCCTGGACCTTGGAATGTAGAAGTGGACTGCGGAAGGGGGGTAATTCTAATAAAACACTGGGGAAAGGGTCCTTCCCTGATAGTGGTGGGGACTCAGAAAGAGGAGGAATTGGGAGTCTTGGAGAAGTTGGGTTTCTGCAGGCATGTCCAGTATCACCCAACCTGCACCCCCTCATGAGGAGCCCCAATTTGGGGTGATCGCTCCTGGCCTGCCAGTGACCCTCTCACCTTCCCTCCCTTCCACCATATGTCATGCACACATGAGTTTGGTGCTTCCTGCTTGAGGGTAGACCCTGTGACTGTCTTATTCACTTCACCATCCCTCAGTGTCTCTTGCAACACCTGGCACAAAAGAGACTTAAAACCTACTTGCTGTGTGACAGAAAGAAGGAAAGACTCTTGGAAGAATTAAATATACAAAAACAAGGGAAGTGCTTTGAAGCTAAGGAGGGACTTGGAGATCCACATACTGAATTTTTATCAGGACCTCACTGTGGGGTCAGGATTGGGTGATCAGGCTGACATAGTAATTGTGATGGTAAAACCATTAGAGTAAAGTAAAGGTGTTCTTCTTATGATAGTGCTTGTCACATGGTCCACACTCAATTTAGTTTCAGCAGTAAGAGTACATGTGTGAGCACTATTTCACTTAAATCTGTGATATAAGCCCATAACCTCATCTCTATCCAGGAAAGGAAATGGGCACAGAAAGACTAAGCAACTTGGCTGAGTGGTATAAATGGAATTAGAATCTACTCGCACTAATCTCCACTGGCCACCTGTAACTATCAACCATTTGAAATGTAGGTGGTTCCCAACTGAGATGTGCCTTAGGTATAAAACACACATCAGATTTTGGAGACTTACTATGAAAAAAGAACGTAAAATATTCCATTAGTAATTTTATGGTATTGAAATGATAATTTGGACATATTAGGTTTGGTAGATTTTTCAGATTAATTTCATCCATTTTGTTTTTAACACTGCCACTAGAAAATTTAAAATTAGATTTGTGTCTTGCATTATATTTCTAGAGGCCAGTACTGATTAGGGTATCCATTATTGCCCTGACATTGATCTTCTCAGAGCATACAGTGATTGGAGTGGGATCTGAAGTGTTTATAGTTTCTGACACCATCTCTACCAACTGCTTGTAGAATCGTGGGGAAGTCGTATCACCCTCTGAGCCACCATTTTCACAACTGTGAAAGGGGGATTATATTAATATCTATGTAAAAGTTTTGGGGAAAATGAAATAACACCTGGGTGGCTCAGTGGGTTAAAGCCTCTGCCTTCGGCTCAGGTCATGGTCCCAGGGTCCTGGGATCGAGCCCCTCATCGGGCTCTCTGCTCATCGGGGAGCCTGCTTCCCCCCTTTATCTCTCTGTCTGCCTCTCTGCCTACTTGTGATCTCTGTCAGATAAATAAATAAAATCTTAAAAAAAAAAAAGCACTTAGTACTGCACAGAGGACATGAGATGTCTATACAGGTTAGCTGCTATCTTGACTATAACTATTATAGCCTATATACAGCTAACCTGTATATATATAGTAACTAATATATATATATATAGTAACTAATAACTATTATTAGTTATAGTTAGTATATATATAGTATAGTCTCTCCTTTAGAAATAGGGATGGTCTCTGTCTACCTACCCTCCTTTTAAAAACTTAAAAGTCAGTGATATCAGCGGAATGACTGTCTCTGGAGCCCACCACCTACAATCTTCCTGCAGACCAAGAGAGAATCCTACAAGGACAGAGGGCTCCTAAAGTCAGAGAGAGGGAAGTCCAAGGTCACGCAGCGCGCTGGAAGTGTGGCTGAATGAAACTTAAAACAGCGCTGCGATTCTGTCCTTGAGGTCTTCAATTTGGCCTCCCTGATCAACCAGACACTACCAGTCTAGCTAGGGCGGAGGCGGGCCCTAAGTCTCTCCCACCCTCTAGGGTTCAGTTGCCGCACTGAAGATGGCGGCGTCCTGAGCCTGGCCACAGGTCTGCCACATTCAAGATGGCGATTCACTCCCGGCGCCGGTTCCGGTTCCGGTTGTTCAGGGCCCCACTCCGGGACACGCCGAGCACGCTGGCAGCAGCCATGGCGGATGGCCCAGTGGCTGAGGTGCTGCTCCGGCAGCTAGAGGCGGCCGATGGCGGCCTGGACAGCGCGGAGCTGGCAGCTAAGCTGGGCGTGGACCACCAGGCCGTGGTGGGCGCCGTGAAGAGCTTGCAAGCGCTGGGCGAGGTGAGTTGTGCCGGTGATGCCGGGCCTCCTCGCTTTTGCGCCTCAAGGCCCTGTCTGCGGAAGAATCCTTCGGGAGTCCTGCCTGCGCGCCGCAGGCAACAAGTGAGAGCCCAGAAGCACTGACGTTGTGCACTCAGTAAATGCCCATTGAGACATGGTAGGCGTTAGGGAGGGCACGATGGTGGAAAAGGAGGCGCTGTCGCTGCCCCTCACGGAGGTTGCCGTCTAATGAGGGAGACGCTCAGATGACTCTCAGACCGATGGAGGAAGTACAGGGAACCCAGAGGTGACAACTGGCCCTGGCTTGGGAGTCAAGGAGAATGTCCCCGTGGAGGTGACGGCTGAGTCAGGCCTCTGCACTGAGGAGGAAAGCTCCAGGGATCAATGGCAGGAAATGGGAAATAGATGTAGAAAGGTCTTAGTAGGGGCGCCTGGGTGGCTCAGTGGGTTAAAGCCTCTGCCTTCGCCTCAGGTCATGATCCAAGGGTCCTGGGATCGAGCCCCACATAGGGCTCTCTGCTCAGCGGGGAGCCTGCTTCCTCCTCTCTCTCTGCCTGCCTCTTTGCCTACTTGTGGTCTCTGTCTGTCAAAAAAAAAAAAAAAAAAAGGCCTTAGTAGAGCCAAGATTTGCAAGGCCTCGTAGGTCTTTATCTCTTGGGGATACTGGAGAACCATGGCAGGAGCTGGAGCCAGTCAGATGTGTGTCCTATCTGCATCTCTTTGAGGAAGGATTGGCAGGGGCAGGACTGGTGGTAAGGGGAGGAAGGCAGAGGCTGGCACATCCCCCAAGCTAGAGGGCATGGTGTCTGGTTTTAGGGAGGCAGGTGGAATGGAGAGAGGATTCAGGAGAGGGAGCGAAAGGAGATCCATGGCAAGGCAGGGAGAGCATGGATGAAGCCCTGCCTTTCTGACTTGGACAAGTGAAAAAAAGTGATAAAGTCATAGGAGGAAGATTCGGAGAGGCCTGTGGGCCACCCAGGAGGCTGGATCCTTGGGGCTACAAATCAGAAAATATAACTGGGCTGCATATTCATCAAGCTCATGTTCTGTGCCCCACTTTGGCCTTGGCTTTATTTATCATCTAGTTCTTGTCACTACCCAAGGATAGTAGTACTGATCTCTCCATTTTGCAGACTGGACACGTGAGCACTGGTCAGTAACTTGATCAGTGTCACTGGAAGGAACAGGCAAACCTGGATTTGAAATTAACCATTCAGGGGCGCCTGAACGGTTCAGTCGTTAAGCGTCTGCCTTCGCCTCGGATCATGATCCCAGGGTCCTGAGATTGAGTCCCAAATCGGGTTCCCTGCTGTGCTGGAGGTCTGCTTCTTTCTCTCCCATTCCCTCTGCTTGTGTTCCCTCTCTTGCTGTGTCTCTCTCTGTCAAACAAATAAATAAAATCTTTTTTAAAAAGAAGAAAAAATTAAGCGTTCAGGCTCTAGAGCCTGAGTTCATCAGTGCAGAGAGGGCAGGTGTGTGGAGCCTCAGTACCTTGATTGATGTGAAATTGACTTGTGTTGGTTCCAGAAGGTTAAATAGTGGCTGTTTATCATGTCTCAGTCTAACACAGTGATGGTAACAAAACATTCTAGGTCCTTTCCATAGGTTAATTCAGTAGATGGTGTAGAGCCCATCACACCTTTCTCTTGCTGCTAAGAAAACTAGTTCAGGGAAGTTAAGCAACTTTCCCAAGGTCACACAGGGAGTGAGGAGCAGCGCTGGGAATTAGAGTGGAGAGGGAGTTGGGTCCTGTGGGTTCCACCCAGCCTTGCTCCTCTGAGCTGGATCTGAACCCATCCTCATCACGGAGCCTTGCATTCCTGTGTGTAATATGGACCTGGGGGCCTTTTTCTGACACTCTGGGCACTGAGATGGCCAACATGTTAAATGTGGAGATGAATCAGTTCACTTGGGGGTGAACTGGGGCCTTAAAAATCTTTCTGAGATTCAAAAGTAATAGAACTGATTTTCTGGTCGATACCATTCTTAATATTTTACTTTACCCTGAGAGGTGTGAGCTGTCTCTGTCATTATCCTGGTGTCAGAGAAGGAAAACGGAGGTTTGGCAAGGGGTGCTCACTCTGCTGGGATGTGCCTCTCAGATGTGAAACTGTCTTCAGGCACTGTGCAACCCGGGTGCTGTGGTGAGGGCGTGCCTGGATCTGAACCCTGTCTCTGTGGGTCTTCCCTTTGCCATTCCCCTGCAGGTCATTGAGGCCGAGCTGCGCTCCACCAAGCGCTGGGAGCTTACTGCCGAGGGCGAGGAGATCGCCCGGGAGGGCAGCCATGAGGCCCGGGTGTTTCACAGCATCCCCCAGGAGGGCCTGGCCCAGAGTGAGCTCATGGTAAGGTCCTAAGAGTGAGGCCTAGGGAAGTGATGGGATGAGGTGGCCCTCGTGCCCCACTCACTGCGGCCTCGCTCCCCCAGCGGCTGTCCAGCGGCAAGGTGGGCTTCAGCAAGGCCATGTCCAACAAGTGGATCCGCGTGGACAAGAGTGCAGCCGACGGGCCCCGGGTGTTCCGAGTGGTGAGTCCCTGCGTGCAGGGGGGCAGATGGGCAAGTGGGCCCCTGACCCTCTCAGTCTCTCACACCCATCATCACGGCAGGTGGACAATGTGGACGATGAGGTGCAGCGGCGGCTCCAGCTGGTCCAGGGCGGGCAGGCTGAGAAGCTGGGTGAGAAGGAGAGGAGTGAGCTCAAGAAGAGGAAGCTGCTGACTGAAGTGTGAGTGGGTGCCCCCTCCCTTCCATCCCGTGTCACCTACTTGGTCCTGGGAATTGTGGGGGATGGAGTCATCATGCCCAGACTGGGCCACAGTGCTGTCAGTGTCCTCCCAGCTCTGCTTTACCACGTGATTGTCAAGAATTTGTGCCAGGCTCATGCCACCTCAGGGCCTTTGCTTATGCCATGACTTCTGCCGAGAATGGTCTTCCCTTAAGCCAGGTTGGGCATCAAACCTCTGCCATCCTGACACCCTGTCTCCCTTTGAGTTCCATAAAAGCTCCTCACTTCTACTTTCCATACCAGTGCCATGTTTCCTTCCTTTACAGCTCTGATTCCAGTGTCCGGAATTTATTGACTGCCGATCCTAGACAGGCCTAGGGCACTGCTCTCCCAGGGCTGATGTACCCTGTGAGATATCAAGTGGCATAGCAGTTATGGGGACATAGGCCGGGGGAGAGCTGCCCGATCCAGGTCCTGGCTCTGGCACTTACTAGTTGTGTGACCTTGGCCAAGTCACCTGATATTTCTGGCCCTCAGTTTCCTCTTCTGTAAAATGGCCTCTTTTTCACAAGGTAGTGGGATGATTTCAGTGGAGTCGAGCCTGCCAGCACAGAATAAACGCTCAGGAGTTTACCTGTTACTCTTGCTCAGCTGTATGCTCAGTACTTTGAGTAGACCCTGGCACATAGTAGATTCTCATTAAGTATTTGTTGAGTAAGTAAGTGAGCGACAGACAGATGTAGGTGTGGGCTGAGTAAGAGGATCTCGGGTGATGATGAATGTCAAGAGAAAAATAAGGCAGAGTGACTTGGTGGTTGGTGTTGGGGTCAGCGTCAGCTGGGAGATCTAAGGAAGCCTCCTGAAGGAGGTGACCGTGGCGTCCCCTCCTCCTCTCTGGCCACAGGACCCTGAAGACCTACTGGGTGAACAAAGGCAGTGCCTTCAGCACCAGCATCTCCAAGCAGGAGACAGAGCTGAGCCCAGAGATGATCTCCAGGTAGGGGGTGACCCCAGCAACTGAGGAAGGTCGGAGAGGGAGGACAGCCCTCACCAGGCCCACGTACCTTGCATGCCTCAACAGTGGCTCCTGGCGGGACCGGCCCTTCAAGCCATACAACTTCTTGGCCCATGGCGTCCTCCCAGACAGCGGCCACTTGCATCCTCTGCTCAAGGTCCGCACGCAGTTCCGGCAGATCTTCCTGGAGATGGGGTGAGCACGGGGTCAGTGGTGGGGCCGGGGGTGGCCCGGCCACTGGGCACAGGCAGGGCAGTCAGGCCGCATCTCCCTCCAGGTTCACAGAGATGCCGACTGACAACTTCATTGAGAGCTCTTTCTGGAACTTTGATGCACTTTTCCAGCCCCAGCAGCACCCGGCACGTGACCAACATGACACCTTTTTCCTCCGAGGTGGGTGGAACTGGCCAGGCCATCAGAGGCGCCAGGCCCGGGCAGAACTTTCCGGAGTGGCGTACTCATTTTACAGAATAAACTCCATCCTCGGCGTGGCCAGCTGGGGCGGTGTGAGCTGGTCCCAGTGACCTCTGTGGCTTTCTCCCACGTCCCCTCCTGCCCAGTTCATGGCTCCTGCCTGCTCTGCCAGGCAGTTCTCTGCTGACAGGTCACATCATAGAGGTGCCACCTTGACATGCACTGTCCCCCTGAATTCTAAAAGTCCCTCATTTCTAGTCTACTAAGTTCTCACCATATACCAGTCTCTGTTCTGATTCTCCTGCCAACTGTAGGAGGTAGCAGTGTTCGCTCTCTTTTACAAAGGAGGAACCTGGGGCTTAGGGAAGGAACATCACTTGCCCACAGTCATACAGGTCAAACGTGGTGGAGCTGGGATTTGATCTCAAGCTTTTCGGGTGCACCAAAATCGATGTTTCTGGAAAGGGATCTTAAGAATTCACACATTCGGGCGCCTGGGTGGCTCAGTTGGTTGAGCAACTGCCTTCGGCTCAGGTCATGATCCCGGACTTCCAGGATTGAGTCCCGCATCAGGCTCCCAGCTCCTTGGGGAGTCTGCTTCTCCCTCTGACCTTCTCCTCTCTCATGCTCTCTCTCACTCTCATTCTCCCTCAAATAAATAAATAAAATCTTAAAAAAAAAAAAAAAAGAATTCACACATTCACGCAACAAACATTTGCTAAGCCCCTCCTGTGTGCCAAGGTCTCTGTTAAACATCTGGGTTATAGCTATGAATGAAACATGAAGTTCTTGCCCTGGTGAGACCTGTGTCCTGGTGGTCCTGGTGGGATAGATACTTATTAAATCCTGAGTTGTACGCAAGTGCAGTAATACAAGATGGTAGTAAACACAGTGGAAACTGGCGTGAAGGGGTTGGGGCTGTCAGCTTAAAATTAAGTCTTTGTTTAAGTAAAGGCCAAAGGAGATAAGGGAGAGAACCATATATGGGAAGGAAAGTTCAGGAGGGAAAGGCCTATGCAAAGGTCCTGAGGCTGGAATGTGCCTGGTACACTCACAGATCATCTGGGAGGCCCTGTGACTGGAGGGAGTGAACAACTAGAAAGTGGCAGTGACAGGACAGGGTAGCCAAAGAGAGAGCTTTGTCCCACCTCCCACCCCCACACCCCAGGAGATGGGAGGATTCTGGGCAGAGGTGGGGATGGGACTGACTTGGGTGTTCCTGGCACCCTCTGGCTGCTGTGAATGGCAAGGATGGGAGCTGCACATGTTGCTGTCTGTCCTCTGTGCAGTGGCTGTTTGAGAAATGCTGCTTGACTGACCAGATGATGCTCTGTCCTGCCCAGATCCAGCTGAGGCCCTGCAGCTCCCAATGGACTACGTCCATCGGGTCAAGCGGACCCACTCTCAGGGTGGCTACGGCTCACAGGGGTGAGACAGGACCAAGACTTCAGGGTGTCGGTGGGGGAAGAAGGTTTGGGGGGTCTGAGTGCCACATGCAGACTTCCCATTTGTCCTCCTGAAGGTACAAATACACGTGGAAACTGGAGGAGGCCCGGAAAAACCTGCTGCGCACACACACCACGTCGGCCAGCGCCCGTGCCCTCTACCGCTTGGCCCAGAAGGTGCAGCTCAGCCTGGGCAGTGGGGGAGGCAGGGGGCTGTCCTGTCAACCTTCTGACCTCCTCCCGGGCCTGGCCTGCCTATCACCCCTAGAAGCCCTTTGCGCCGGCCAAGTACTTCTCCATCGATCGTGTATTCCGAAATGAGACCCTAGACGCCACACACCTAGCCGAGTTCCACCAGATCGAGGGTGTGGTGGCTGACCATGGCCTCACCCTAGGCCACCTCATGGGCGTCCTGCGGGAGTTCTTCACCAAGCTGGGTAGGCAGGCAGGCTGTGGTGGGCGGTGGCAGTGGAGCCATGGGAGGATCCCATGCTGCCAGGCTTACCCCCAGCCCTCTGCTCCCCTGTCTCCCCCGCCCAGGTATCACCCAGCTGCGCTTCAAGCCAGCCTACAACCCGTACACGGAGCCCAGCATGGAGGTGTTCAGCTACCATCAAGGTCAGGGGGGAGCCTGGTACTGGGGTGGGGAGGGATTTCTCAGGCTGCCCACAGCTCAGCCTGGGTCCCTGTCACTGCCAGGCCCACTGCCAAGATCACTGCCAGAGCCAGCATCATCCACACAACTTTCCCTGTCCTCCCACCCCTGTAGGCCTGAAGAAGTGGGTGGAAGTCGGGAATTCTGGGCTCTTCCGCCCTGAGATGCTGCTGCCCATGGGGCTCCCCGAAAACGTGTCAGTCATTGCTTGGGGCCTCTCCCTGGAGCGGTGAGTGCCTAAACCACTCAGGGTGTCTGGCTGCCACACAGGTGCCTTGCGGGGCCTGGGGGCCTGCAGACTTCAGCCCCATCCATTTGTTATTCATTCGACAAGCCTTTAGTGAGTGTCTGCTGTATGCTTGGTCCTGTACTAGGAGTAGGACAGCACACATCCCTGCCTCTGCAAAGCTGGGCTCGTAGTGCAGTGAGAAAGGTGGCAGTCAGCAAGATAAGTAAATTGAACAAATAAAGCTCAGAGTGTGTCTGAAGCCAGCAAGTGCTGTCCAGAGAACACAGGGAAGGCTAAGCAGACAGGATTGTCAGAAGGCTCCAAAGAGGAGGTAGTATCCGAGCAAAGACCAGAGGCGGGTGAAAGGGTAAGCTGGGGGCACATCTGGGGAAGGGTGTTCCAGGCAGTGGGAACAACCAGTGCAAAGACCCAGAGGCAGGAATGTATGTGTTATATTTGGAGAACATTGAGGAGGACAGTGTAGCTGGAGGGAGGAAGGGGGTAGAGGAGGGTGGGGAAGAGACAGGACGGATGACTCAGGGCCTTGAGAACCTTGGGAACAACATGGGCATTTAAGGAGGTGGGAACCATCAGAGAGAGCCTGATCAGAGGAGATCATGGCCTGATACAGCGTTAAAACTGTTTTCTTACTTTCCTCCCCACCCCAAGCCCAACAATGATCAAATATGGCATCAACAATATCCGGGAGCTGGTGGGCCACAAGGTGAACCTGCAGATGGTGTATGACAGTCCCCTGTGCCGCCTGGATGCTGAACCGGGGCCCCCACGGACACAGGGCGCCGTGTGACATGGGCCACCCTGGATAGCCTGCCTTTCCCTGAACCCCAGCTGTCCAGCTCCCTAGCATCCCTGCCAGAGACCTCCTTGTATTTATAAGGCCTCTGTGAGGCCATCCACCCCCCATTCCCACCCCTGGTATCTCCTCTTCCGCACCTGCCCCAAGGTCCCAGGGGCAAGGGAGCAAGTAGCAGGTTTGACCTATGAAGGTGGGCCCTAGGGAGCCCTGCAGGCCAGCCACTGGCTAATAAAGTGGGCAGTTGTCTTCATAATGATGCCTTTCCTTAGGGATGGAGGAGTGCTAGACGCCTGGGTGTGAGGAGCGGTGGGTTGGGGGCCCTGGATCCTCAGGAGCTCCTGGCTTGCCTGGGCTAGATCCCCTTGGGGAAGACTAGCTCCGTCAAGCATTTACCGATCACCTGGTGGTGCCAGGCTCTACCCTAGATGAACAGAAGTCCTTCCACCCCTGGGGAAGGGGCATATGAGAGGGGAAGGCCAAGGCAGGTGCCACAATTCCCCCTGGCAGCCAGGCATGGTGAGGTGACGGGGTGGGGGCAGCTTTAAAAAAAAAAAAAGTGTTCTTTTTTTTTTTTCCCCCCGAAAGCATTTCTTTAAGTTTGCTTCCTCCCCCTCTTTTTAAAAAAAGAGCAGTTTCTGGTTCACAGCAAAATTACGTGGAAAGTATAGAGATTTCTCATCTACGCTTCCCCCATACATGCACAGCCTCCCCACCATCAACATCCCCACCAAAGCTGTGCCTTTCATAAGGACGAATGAACTCCAGAGACTTGCTGACTGCCGCCACTTCATGGTTCGTGCACTTCACGCTCTGTGTTGTACATTCTCTGGGTTTGGACAGATGTGATGCTGCGTGTCCGTTGTTAGGGTAACACAGAGTATTTTCAGTGCCCTGAAAGTCCTTTGTGTTCCACCCATTCATCCCTCTGTCCTCCCCCTAAAAAGGTACTCTTTTTTAAAAACACAGTCTCCTAAGAATTTCATAGGAGCGCCTAGGAGGAAGATGAGTAGGATAGAGCTTCCTGAATCCACACTGAGCCGTGAGTGCGTTCTCTGTTTCTGTAGAAATATTTTAAAGCAAATCTCAAAGTCTCCAGGTTCCTCACCCCCACGTCTTCAGGGTCGGTGCACTTTTGGAAATGGGAACGGTACTTCTGGAACCTTGGGGCCGCCATTACAGCCAGCACAGTTGGCAGTTGAGGCTGTGGGTTTCTCTGGTTCCTGGGTGTGTGTACATACCAATCTCACAGGGGCTACTTGGTCGATTTTTTTTTTCTTTATTTCAAATTAAATAATTCAGTCATACAGAAAAATATTCATGCAACAAATGTGCACCTTCTGACTGCCAGCCGTGTTTTGAGCTGAAGACTCAGCAAAGGGGAGAGCGGACTCAGGTCCCTGCCCTGGGGAGCTGACCTGGGGGAAAGGGTACACTGGAGATGTAAACAGATAAATACGGAAATGGAGAGAGGGGTAAAACCACAGAAAAGTGAGGGTGGGTGGGCAAGGTGAAGTGTACTGAGCATAAACCATAAAGCCTAATGCAGCAAGCACTTAGGAGTCCGCCCCCCAGTTGGGTCAAATCTGAGCATGGACTACATTTGTTTTGGGTCTTCTGCATTTTAGATCTGTGACTAATGGTTCGAAGACCCTGTGGGCTTGTCCTAGTTCCTTTTGCCAGCACCTCACTGAGATTGCTCCCTCCTGAATTTGGCGTTTCTCCTTCTCATGTGTTTTTAAAACTTTTGCTACTATATATGTTACTTAAACAAGACAGGTTTGATTTTATTTTCAGAAGTTAAACAGACCCTGCACCATAAAAAAATCGTCCTGCATATTGTGTGTTGCTTTTCTTTTCAATGAGTGTGTGCACATGCGCGTGTTTACCAGTGAATCTTTTGAGATTTTTCTCCTAGATAATCTGCAAATCTTCAAATCTGATGCTGCAGGAATGTACATTTTGTTTACGTTGTGGCTTTGCCACAAGATACTAATGTTAGCTGCTGTTTATTAAACTCTTGTGTTCCAGAAGTTTATGTCTGCAACCCTTAGAATAGTCCGTTTTAGATTTTATTGCCTCAGTTACAGGCAAAAATGGATTTTGAGAATGGGTGGCAGTTGTATGCCCTGCCCCCCAGCCCCTCTCACTGGTAAGAGACCAGATTCAAACCACATTCTCCATAATGTAGGTGTCAACATGGGTGCCCTAGTCATTGCGTGACCGGGGACAGAGCCCTGCACAGGATTCCTGCTGCCTCTCACACATGGACAGTGACAGGTGTCCTAGAGCGCAGCTCCACTTTACCAGTGAGCTGGAGCAAACCCCAACCCCTTGCTTTGGCCCCGAGCCCAGCCCCTGCCCAACTTTGATCCCCCACTCACAGCCTCCCCTATTCCCTCTTCTCCCTCCCTGCCAGGCCTAGCTTCTCAAGCACACTGAGTCTGCTCCCATTTCAGGACTTCAGGACTTTCGCACACGCCTATTCAAATCTTTTGCCCATTTTTAAGTTGTCTTACTATTGAGTTGTAAGAGTTCTTTGTAAATGCTGGCTGTAAGTTCTCAGATCCATGTTTAGCAATATTCTCTCCCAGTCTGTGGCTCCTCAGGTGCCCATCATTATTGTTACTATTAAGGCATTGTTGCTATTACTATTATTAGTAAGGGATATGGGCCCAACTCTAAAGGCCAGACCTGCCATGCTTTTAAGGAGTTTACAGTTTTAGAGCGCACAGGTAACTGATTCAAGGGGATACTGCATAAATACTTCACTGAAGACAACAGGTCATAAGAACAGCCACGGTCAGGATTTTTTATTGCAAAGACTTCTTGGGGGTCAGCGCAGATGAACTGAAATCTGAGACTGCTCGATTCCCTCAACCCATGCAGGGCCCGGCATCCTCCCACGTGGGCACACAGACCACCTCCTCCTCCGGGCGGCCCCTGCTGCGCGCGAAGCCTCTGGCACAGCCCAACCGCCGGTTAACGGCCGACTCCGCCCCGCTGCGCCTGGCAAGTTCTCAAAAAGAGGCGGAACCAGGAGCACGTGATGCAGCACGTGCGCGGCGGCCTGGCAAGACGGGGGCGGAGCTAGCGCGTGCGCAGAGGGTACGAAGGAGAAGGCGGGAAAAGACAGGATGGAGCGACAGGGAGTAAGCGACGCTTGTTTTCCTTCGCGCGGAGGGTGGGCGAGCGGGCGGACGGGCGGGAACGGCGGCGATCTCGGGCTTCCCTGGCGGACCCGAATCTGGCCGCTTGTCTCCTGGCATCGGGGCCACGCCTCTCCTGGCCGGGTCTGATTTCCTGACTGACTGACCAGGCCCTGACTGACAGACGGGACTGTGTGACCGACACGCTGACAGCCCGGGCCAGAAGGACAGACTCCCACGCATGGCGAGTGGCAGGAGCAGGGTAGAGAAAGGCTCAGATATCCACGCGCTGCACCCCTTTCTTGTCTTCTTTTTCTCCTACCTCTTCTCCTTCCTCGGAGGACTCGAGCCGACGCACACACCAGTTAGGAGCCCAGCGCCCCTCCCGGCGCCCCTGACCTCACCCCAACCCCTCCAGGTCTCCCCGCCACTGTCCTCCGGCGCTCCAAGCGCAGGGCCCTCCCACCACACGTCCCCGACCTCGTGGTGCCCGTCCCCGCCCCGCGCGCCCCTCCTGGGGGTCCCCGGCCTTTCGCAGCGGCACACGGAGGTGCCCGGGGTCGAAAGGGCGGTAGGAGGAGACCTGACCCCTTCTCGCCCTTCCCCCTCTGGCCTCTCAAGCGCTGGCTGTGCTCACAGGTGGACATGCCCCACGTAGAATGCAAGGACCAGGATCCACAGGATCTCCCCGCGCTGGGGGAGAGCAAGGAGCGGCAGCAGGGCGAGGAGAGCCGCGAAGACGAAGCTGGTCGGGGGTCAGCTAGGTGAGGAAGCACCCTGCCCGACGGGTCCACATAGACCCTTGCGTCCTTCTCATTCACCCAGTTCTTCCACGAGACCCTGCTAGTGTCTGCTGTGGGTGCATTTGCTCTGTGTACTGGTCAGACATCTGCCATGTGCGTGGCATGGTTCCAAGTGCCAGGACACAGCAGTGAGCTGACACTCTGGAGGAGGAGACAAACTAAACTCAGGAATATATAGTCAGGAGACGCTAATGCTGGGGGGGGCGCAGAATAGGAGAGAGTGCCAGTTTAGATCAGAAGGTTAGGGAAGACTTCCTGGAGGAGGTGACAAATGAACCAGGAGGATAGGCAGAACTATGCTCTAGACAGAGGAACAGCACCTGCAATGTCTGGGAGGAGGACTGTGCTGGAGGAGCCAAAGGGGGTGAAAGTAAGAGATAGAGTCAGGCAGGTAATGGGACTTTGGGTCTTAATAACCCATGAAAAGGTCTGGAATAGAGTGACATGGCAAGAGCTGTTGTTAATAGAGTTTTATTGGAATGTAGCCACACTTGTCATGGCTGCTTCTGCAGAGACAGATTTTTGCAACTGAGGCTACAGAACCCACGAAGCTGAAAAGATTTACTATCTGGCCCTTTCTAGAAGTTTGAAGTCCTCTGGACTAAGGTATTAAAAGCCTCTCTCTGGCATCCACGTAGAGAATAGATTGTTGAGGGCAGGAGTAGAAGCTGGGAGACCAGTGAGGAGGCGATTGGAAACATCTAGGGGCAATGTGACTCCAATTTGGCCCATAGTGGGTCTATTGTGGTGATGAGAAGTCAGATTCTGGATATATTTAAGAAGGTAGAATTGACAGAAATTGCTAATGGATTAGTTGTTGGAGCTGAAAGAGCAGCATCAAGGATGACCAAAAAAAGTTTTTGTCTTGTACATTTATCTATTCACCAAATATTTCTTGAGGGTCTGTTTTGGCCAGACACTGATGCAGAGTATGCAGCAGTGAACAAATAACAATTTCTGCTCTCTTGGAGCTTTCTTTCACTTAGCACCTTTCTTTCACCTTCACTTAAGTTTTCTCTATATCTTTTCATGGCTTGAAAGCTCATTTCTTTTTAGTGCCGAATAATATTCCATTGTCTGGATGTCCCACACTTTGTTTATCCATTCACCTACTGAGGAACATCTTGGTTGCTTCCAAGTTTGGGCAGTTCTGAATAGAGCTTCTATAAATATTCATGTGCAGGTCTTCATGTGGATTTAAATTTTTCAATTCCTTTGGGTAAATACCAAGGGGCACCATGGCTTGATCATATGATAAGAATATATTTAGTTTTGTAAGAAACTGCCAAACTGGCTTCAAAAGTGGCTGTGCCATTTTCCATTCCTGTCATCAATGAAAGAGAGTTCCTCTTGCTCCACATCCTCTTCAGCACTTGATGTTGTCACTGTTCTGGATTTTCACCATTTTGATAAGTCTAGTAGTATCTCATTGTTGTGTTAATTTGCAGTTTCCTGAAGAGATGAAGTTACACACCTTTTCATATGCTTATTTATCATCCATATGTCTTCTTGGGGGAGGTGTCCAGATTTTTTGCCCTTTCTTTAATCAGGTTGTTTCCTTATGGTTTTTTGTTGTGCTTTTTTTGAAAAAAGATTTTGTTTATTTATTTGACAGACAGAGATCACAAGTAGGCAGAGAGGCAGGCAGAGAGAGAGAGGAAGAAGCAGGCTTCCCACTGAGCAGGGAGCCCAATGCGGGGCTCGATCCCAGGACCCTGGGATCATGACCTGAGCTGAAGGCAGAGGCTTTAACCCACTGAACCACCCAGGTGCCCCTTTTAAGAGTTCTTTATATATTATATATATATATATTATATACATTTATATATATATTATATACTTGTCCTTTATCATGCATGTGTCTCACAAAGATTTCCTCCCAGTTTGTGGCTTATCTTTTCATTCTGTTAACAGCGTCTTTTCCAGAGCAGAAGTTTTTTAATTTTAATGAAGTCCAACTTACCAATTTTTTTTCTCTTGATAGTATATCTTAAGATGGTTTTCTAGATTTTTCTTATGATATCTTCCGGGAGTTTGACAGTGTTTGACATTTAGGTCTGTGCTGCATTTTGAGTTAGTTTGTGTGAAAATATGAAGTCCGTGTCTCATTTTTTTGCCCATGGCTGTCCAGTTATTCCAGCACTGTTTGTTGAAAAGTCTCCTTTCTCCATTGAATTTTCTTTGCTCTTTTGTCAAAGATTAGTTAACTATATATGTGCAGGTCTATTTCTAGGCTCTCTATTCTGTTCCATTGATTTATTATCTATTCCTATACCAGTACCACACTATTTGGATCACCCTAGGTTTATAGTAAGTCTTGAGGTCAAGGAGCATCAGTCCTCCAACTTTGTTCTTCTACTTCAATATTAGGTTGGCTATTCTGGGTCTATTGCCAAGCTGATTTTCTTTTTTTTTTTTTTTTTTAAGATTTTATTTATTTGACAGACAGAGATCACAAGTAGGCAGAGAGGCAGGCAGAGAGAGAGGAGGAAGCAGGCTCCCCGCTGAGCAGAGAGCCCGATGCGGGGCTCCATCTCAGAACCCTGGGACCATGACCTGAGCCGAAGGCAGAGGCTTTAACCCACTGAGCCACCCAGGCGCCCCACCAAGCTGATTTTCTGAAAAAGAGAGAGAGAGGAGGGATAATAATAACAATAAAATAATGTGATTTCAACTGGCGGCATGTGCTGTGAAGAAACAAAACAAGAGTAAGGAGCAACTAGAGTGATAGGGAGTTTAGAGTAGTTACAGAAGAGCTCTAAGGAGGTTACATGACAAGGAGCTGCCAAGGGGCTTCAGGGGGGCCAGACGTGCCGGGCAGAGTAGAAGTCTCTGAGGTATTAATAAGCTTGGTGTGCTCACAAAGCAGTCTCAAGGTCAGCATATCAGCATTGTGATTGGCAGCAGGGGGATACCCTGAGTCCACCGGACAGAGGCACTCCTACCCTCCCGGTGCTTCCATACCCTCCCGGTGCTTCCATCTGACCGAGAGACAGATACTGAACAAGCACCGACACGGGAGAGAGTGGGGTGCTGGGAAAATGTTTCTCGTGGGGCAGCCAGCCCCGAATGGGGACCAGAGACTACACCCTTGAAGAAGCAATGCTGAATCTAAAGGTAAGGAAGAATGAATGTTGAGTGGCCATGGGGTGGGAGGAGGGGCAGAGAAGAGTTTGTGCAAGGGCCCTGTGGTGTTCAGGGAAGCGAGGGCAGACCAGTGTGGCCGGGTATGGTTGTGAGTGCGAGAGGAGCACTGGCTGGCTTGGCAGAGGCCAGGTAATGCGTTTTGTTGGCTACGGACTTTATTCAGAGGACTTTTTTGGTAAGAGCTTGAGATATAATTCACATACTGTACAATTCCCCAACCTAAAATGTACAACTCAACTGTTTTTAATACATTCACAGAGCTGTGAGTCACTACAGTCAACTTTATAACATTTTCATCGCCCGAAGAAGAAACTTTGCACCCCTAACCATCATTCCCTGGTTTCTGGATCTCCCCCAGCCCCGTGGTAACCACTACTTTCTGCCACTCTGGAAATGGATTTGCTTCTGCTGGACGTTTCATATAAGCAGACTCATACACTCATGCGGTCCTTTGTGACTGGCTTCTTTCACTGAGCATAATGTCTTCAGGGTTTATCCATGTTGTAGCACGTATCAGAACGCCATTTGTCCAGATGGCTGAATAGTATTCTACATTACAGACTCACCGTGTTTTACTTATCCATTCATTGGTTGATGGGTTGATGGATGTTTGAGTTGTTTCTGGTTTTTGGTTCTTGTGAGTAATGCTGCTATGAATATCCAGGCACAAATTTTGGTGTGGGCGTCCATTTCCATTTCTCTTGGGTAGATACCTAGGAGGGCAATCACTGCGTCAGAGAAGTGCCATGTTCTGGTTCCTGTTCTTAAAAGACACTGGCTGCTTTGTGGAGAATGGGTGGGAGCGGGCAGGAATGGACGTGGTGAGATCAGGTGGGAGGTTCCTGTGGGGGTAGCATCTAGCAGGACAGATGGAGAGAAACTCTTATGGGGGTGGAAGGAGCATTTAGTGAGGCATGAGGAAGGGATGAGCCGAGGATCTCTCCCAGCTGGTGTGTTACCAAACGGTGAAAAGGCCGGTGTGTCAGGCATTGTGATTGGCAGTGGGGATAGCCCTGCTGGGTTGTGCTGGAGCAGGCTCCTCCCAGTCCACAAGAGCCAGTTCTACACATCTCTTCCCAATATAGCATTTAGCCCTTTTATGTTGGTAGCTTGAAATTGGCTATAGTGGGAGTCCGCACCATGGAAATTGGCAAACAGTACAAATCAGGCCTTTTTTCTCCCCCACCAAGAGCCAATTGCTAAATGTTTACTAGCACACCGCTTTCTCCCCACTTTGGACTGGTTTCCAGCTGGTAATGGTTTCCGTGGCAGAGGCAGGAACATGAGTTCCATTTTGCCCTTATTGAGCTTGAGGTGACTTGGGACATGCACATGAACACGTCCAGCATACAGTCGGATTTGCTGACCTGGAACTCAGGGTTGACAAGGGGCTGGAGATGGCGCTGTGGGAGCCACTGTTTCAGTGGCAGCTGTGGGGTGAATGAGCTCACCTGGGGAAGGAGTGCGACAAGGCCAGGCTCAGGACAGGGCCCTGAGGACTCTAGGTATAAAGCCAGGTTCCCCTTACCTCCAGATTGCTCAGTTGTAAAGCAGACTGCAACGGGGAGTGGTTTCTAGGTGTGTATTATCAACTGGAGACCAGAAAAAAGAAGGAAATGACTGCAGTCATTTGTTTGATAACATCTTCCTGCAAATAGGGTGTTTCGACCTGGATCGAAGTGGCAAAGAGACACAGACAACTGCATTATCAGAGACTTCAGGGAGTTCCACTAGAGCTTTGGGCTGAAAAAACAGATGGACTAGAACCAGTGCAAGGGCCAATTATTAGATCCAGCAGCAGACACTCAGCGACATGATTAAAATGTGAACACATTTCGGGAAAGAAAAGCAGAGGGTAAGGAATGGACTCAGTAGCTTTGATTCAAACCTTCCCCCTTCCTGGCTGCACTTCAGCAAAACCTCATTTCGCCCAAGCACCAGAGATTCTGTTGTGTTCCTCCTTGAATGTTTGATTAGCTTGTCTCCCCTCCTGGGACTGCCACCTGCGGTGGTCATAAGTGGCTGGCGGATTGTTTACTTGTATTATCTGTTAGAGGCCACGGAGGGAGGGCCCCACCAGCGGGCTGCTCTGGCTCATACGCCTGCCAATCAGAGCTTTACCTGGAGCGAACAGATGGTCTCTTCACTTAGACCCATTTCCTCACCGTTCCCGGGCCCCCTGCCAGCGTGGGCCCTGCTCGGAAACTATGTCCTAATCCTTGCAGCTGAATTAAAGACTCCTTAGAAGGACAGACCATAATAGATGAGCGTGGTGAAGTGTTCACAGCCCCCACCCCAAGTCCCCCTTACCTGACCCCTCCGTGGGGCCATGCACACCCAACCTGCTTTGTTGGGCCTACTTCCATTCGCTGGCCTCCATCCAGGGTTGGGCAACAGAAGCAGGCCTGGGAATGGGGGAAACCAGTGAAGAGGACATCGTGCATTTTGTTTATTAAAGTTAATTGGTGAATGCAGGCCCAGGGAAGCCTATGATTCATTAGCATCCTGATGAATATGCAGCTGCTGAGTATTAAGAAAAATGAAATGGAAAGAAATAAATCCCCAAAGGAGAGGTTGGAAAAAATCAAGAAGCTCTCTGCAGACATGCGATGCAGGCCTTTGTCCCACAACAAAATTTGAATGAGACGAATTCAAGTGATTTTTCACCATTTGCATAGCTGCCACGGAAACCATTCCATCCTCATCCCTGGAGCCTGATAAAGGAGTGACTTTGAACTGCTAGCAGCGCAAGCCAGTTGTGAGCAATTGTGTAAAAAAGAAGCACCTGTTTTTATAATTTATTTTTGGTTCCTATGGGAGGGGCAGGCCCTTACAATTTTAATTTCAGAACCTTGCACTGTCGGGACACGGTGACCGTGGGCAAGGAGGTTTGTGAGCGGGAATGTTACATAGGGCTCTGGAAGAAGTTCATTCCTTTACGTATTCAGTAACTATTTGTGCCGCCTTTGGGTTCTATAGAATGCTGTCCCCTCCCTCAGTGTGCGCGGTGTCCTGGAAGGAACCAATGTGTGTAAACCGTGGCAGTGCTGCGATTAGTAAGCGGAGGTGCTGAGGGGGTGCACTAGCAGAAACTCTGAATGGTGAAATTGTAGGAAGGAAAAGTCATTTCAGGCAAAGGCCGGTGGGTTTGGTGAAGTTGTGGAATGTTCCAAATTGCTCGGAGTGGAGGGTGGCGAGGGAAGGTGGCAGCCTGGGCCCTGGAAGGCCTTGTGTGCTGTGCGAGGGAATTTACTTGATCCTGTAGCACGTGGGGGCTCTCCGACCGTCAAGCAGGAGTAAGCCATCAGATTGCAGTTTCGAAAGTCCCTAAAGACCAGGTGAGAAATGATAGGTGTGGAGTTCCAAATGATTAGGTAGAGGGGAGATGATAGGTTTGGGAGAGATTAAGGGGGTGGAAGGGAGGATTTTCTGACAGGATGTGGAGGACAGAGAGAAGCTGGACTCTAGGCTGACTTTCACGTTTCTGGCATGGGAACCAGGTGACTTTTGGTGTCATTCATAAGGGGAAGGAGAATGGTGATGTTGGTGTGCAAATTTGGGAGTCTGAGATGCCTCCGGGACAGCCGAGTGGAGAGGGTCATAAGGGGAAGGAGAATGGTGATGTTGGTGTGCAAATTTGGGAGTCTGAGATGCCTCCGGGACAGCCGAGTGGAGAGGGTCTGGAGGTAGTCCAATACACTGTTGGGAGCTCAGGAGACAGGTGTGAGCAGAGGATGAACTTGGGGGTTGTAGAAGGTGGATGGTAATGAAAGCCCTCTCTAGTCATTTCATTCATTTATTCCATGCCTCTTTATTACTCCTATCATGAGACGTAGGTATTATGGACATGAAGATGAGTGACACATGGCTCAGTCCTCCCAGAGACGACAGGGGAAGCTCAGGGGCAGGCCCTGACGCTGTGGGTGCTGTGTGCATGTAACTCAGCCAGGGAAGACTTTCTAGAAGAGGCAGGATATAGGCAGGGAAAAGGACTGGCTACAAGGGTGCCTTTGGGGAATGACAGGTTGTACATTGTGAGGTGGTGGGTGGGGATTAGCAGGAAAGACCAGCAGGGAGGAAGGTTGGGGGTCCTGGCTTCAGAGCAAGTGTGTGAACAATGGTGAGAACAATGGTGTGAAGAGAGTGAGGCCAGCAACAGAGTCTGGGGACGTGATGTGTCGGGAATGGCAGGGAAGGGTGGTCAGTAGCACCAGCTGCAGCCAGTAGGTCAAGGGAATTATGGCCTGAGGTATCTGCCAGGTGCGACAGGGGACCTTGGCAGGAAACGCTTCATTTGAGAACTGGGGCGGGAACCAGTGGGCCGAGAAGAGAGAGGTGAGAAAACGCACTCAGAAAGTGTCAGCAGCTCTTTCTAGATGAGCTACATGGCTGTGAAGGGAAGGAGGAGGAGGTGGCTGGCTGAGGGCTACCTGGTGTTGGAGGGGAGGGGTGCGTATATGTGTGCTGTTTTAAGATGTGAAACTGGGGATGACATGTCCCGGAATAGGTCAGCCCAAGGGAGAGGTCAAAGGTACAAGAAGAGGGTGAGGTACAGAGGGGAGGGGGATTGGGAGGCCCGAAGAGGCATGGAACTCTTCTCCTGCCTGCCATGTGGGGAATCTGGAAAGAGGAATGGTGGCTGTGGATCCATTTATGGAGGGGGGTGGGCAGTGGAGGAAGTTACTGGCCTGTTTGTGAATACACTGTGTGTGTATTTGCTCAGGGTGAGGGGAAGCAAGTATTCGGCCAGGGACAGGAGAGTTATGAAGGTTTGGAATGGCTGGTAAGAATGAGAGAGGGAGGTGACAAGAGCACAGACAGGGTGCCCAGTGACCTTGAGGACCCCCCAGAAACTAGAGAGCTAGACTCTGCAGTGACCTTGTTCACAGGATCCTTATTTCCTCCAGTGTCATTCAAGTTCCTAAGTCTAAAAAAAGATACAACCGCTTGGTTATGGACAGCCAGGGTGGGGTTTTGGTGTGGGTGTGACACAGGGGTGAAGGGAAGAGGGTCTGAGAACCCCAGATGAAGACTGTAGTGATAGAGCCCCTGGTTTAGGCTGAACAGGAGGGCAGTCAGTGCTTGAGGTCTCAAAGAAGTCAAACACCAGGCTTTCTGGAACCCATATTCACAATTCATTCCGTCATCATCATGCAAAACATGGCTGTCTTTTTAAGAGCCGTCCACTTTTTTTTTTCACAAGCATCCAAATGTTATAAAAGTCTGAATGTTGAACTGTCGGTGTCTGGAGTTGGGGGGTCTGGCTGGCTCAGTCAGAAGAGCATGGGACTCTTGGTCTTGGGGTTGTGAGTTTGAGCCCCACTTCAGGTGTAGAGATTACTTAAAAATAAAATCATAAAAAAAGGAAAAAAATAAAATGTGTGTCCCAGGTCTGAATTAATCTCCTTCTGGCTCACTTCCCCGCAGGAAAGCAGTAATCGCAAGCTAGGAGGCCATAAACTCCTTAGTGAACCTTTTTCCTGCAGTACAATGTCTTTTTACAAGAATGCTCAGGAATGCTTTAGTTCGTTTATTTTCTAGCTGACATAAGTCTCTGCTATAGTTTATCTGCCTCAGAGACACACTTTCCCATTTTGATAAATGCACTGACCACACACACGTCTCGCCTTGGAGGCTGATGAACTTGCATGCTTTATATGAGGCCAGAGGAGGGCAGAATATATCAGACAGACGGAAGGCATCCTTCATTCATTCAACAAACAATGAAGATTTACTAAGTGGTGAGTCCTGGGAATTCAGAGATAAATAGGACACAGCCTTCTGGGGAGACAGGAATGGAAGCTGTGACAAGCACATGCAGTGATAGAGACAGGCACAGGGTCATAGACAGTTTATCAAAGGAGGCATTGGTGTGGGCTAGGTCTCACAGGTCAAGTCAGAGAGCAAGAAAGCCACAGAGGTAAAGCCACAGAGGTAAGAAGCCATCTGGCAAGGAGTACTTGAGGACCAGGACACAGCTGAGGTCTAGGGCCTGAGAGCTTTCATGCAGGCAAGAACTCCGGCCACCCAGGCTCTTGTGCTCAGGGGTTTCACTGCGTTTCTGTCCTGTGCCAAAAGGAAGAGCTTAGGCAATCAGAAAACCACCAAGAAAAAGAGTTTTATGGAGAAAGCATCCAAAAATCAAGATGTAATTTTCTAAGTAATCAGTGCCTGGCTTGTGGTCTTGGCCAACTCTATGGCTGCTTGTGAACTGGTGTATTCAGGAACTGCTCTGTTGGCACCTCTGAGTCAGCCATTAAGAGCTGGAAGGACCTCAGATGGCAAAGAAACAGAGGACGCTGGGGCAGCAGGACATGGGCTGGGGAGTCAGGCCAGCTGGGTGCCACACCCATCTCTACCACACATTGGCCGGTGACCCTGGGCAAGTGACACATTGACTCTGCGTCCTCAGTTAGGAGGCAGGTAAAGACCATAGGTGGGCCAACCCCAAAGCATGGTCAAGAGGATGGAGCAAGACAAGGTGTGCAGTTAGGAGGGCGCCTGACGGAAAGTGCTTACAGATCAGATAAAGCAGAGATACAGAACAAAAAAAAAACAAAAACAAAAAAAAAAAGAGGAAGGAAGGGAGGGAGGGAGAGAAGGAAGGAGCCCCACGGTAAACATTTTAATCTTAATTTAGAACACCAAGGGGTCTGCTAATCAGATGGCAACTTTTTTTTTTGCATAAACTTCATTCTTAATGCATTACCCACAATTTCCACTTCATTTTTAAATATTTATTTAAAGTAGGTTCTACACCTAACGTGGGGCTTGAACTCAGGACCCCAAGATCAAGAGTTGCATGTTCCACTGACTGAGCCAACCAAGCACTCCTCCAGTTCTTTGTTTTTAAACCAGAGTGCAAAGCCGTAGGTCTTGACAAAGCAATCTATATGCAGAATCCTTCTAAATGTTTACAAGCTTTGCCCCAATCTACAGTTGTTGATATACTATCGTAGAAATGACACTCATTTCAAAGCAACAAGTTGGTGTAATAACATGACAGTGGGCTCTGAAGCCCAGGAGATCCCCATTCTGGAACTTTCGGTGGGTTTTGTTTGCCCCTCTGGATCTATTTCCTTAGTTCTAAAATGGAGATGCTGTCCCTGCCTCACAGGGCGGTGTGTGGGTGAATAAGCGAGCGTCACCCACAGGAGACACAGACCCTGGTTCCCCCCCCAGCACAGAGCCAGTTGACATCAGCGCTCTGGAGAGAATTTAGTGTTGACCTCCGTTTCCTGTACTTACAGAAGTCAGGTTTCTAGCCCCTCTATCGCCACCTCCAGTGCCAACCGCCAGCTGATGATGCTAGAAGGGAAGTCAGGATCCTACTTTTCTTCTCTGGACTCAAGCATCGACATCCTGAAGAAGAGGGCCCAGGAGCTGATTGAAAACATCAACGAGAGCAGACAGAAGGACCACGCACTCATGACCAACTTCAGGGACAGCCTCAAGATCAAGGTGAGAGATTCTCCCACACACCGCAAAGCCCCGGTGGGCAGGGGGAAGGCGTCCTCTGTAAAGGGTGAAAGGGGAGGGGATGAGCAGCTGCCACGGAGTGTCTTTGAGGTTCTAGGCCTGATGCTAAGCAAGCTGCAGATAGTACCTCACTTCCTCCTACAACAGTCCTGCCAAGAGCTCAGACCTGTTTTATAGATGGTAAAGTAAGGTTTGGACATACTTTGCCCAAATGAAAGAGCCAGGATGAGGAACAAAGGCCCATCTGCCCCCACAGTCCACCCCTCTTATTTCATGCCAGGGCTGATGGCCATGGGAGTAGGGGCTGAGGCATAGCCTTCTTTGTCACACACATTTGTCCTCCAGAAGTTGAATGGTTTGTGGGGTGCCTGGCTGGCATGCAACTCTTGATCTCAGGGTTGTGAGTTTGAGCCTCACATGGGGTGTAGTAATTACTTACAAATCTTCCCCCCACAAAAAAAGAATGGAATGGTTTGTGATGGGAGGGTAGGGTTCCCTTGACATGGCTGGGCCTTAAAGTGTCTAACAAAGCCTGATGTTATGTTCAGGTCCAACATTCATGATTGTCCCAGAAGCTTCTTCAGAATGCATCATGAGTTCTGTTGAATGGGACAGCTTGTGGGTCACATAGGGGACACATGTCATGCATCTCTCAAAGATAGGCTGACTTTTTCCCTTCTCCCTCCTCCCATCCCTACCAGTACACGCCCTGATACATCAGAGAAAACTTAGAAGGTAGAGAAGAGTATAACATAACAGAAAAAATAGAAAACATTCCTATGATCTCACTAAGCAGACACTACTTTGTCGCATGTTTTCTTCCAGTTTCCACTGCATATTTTCTTCCTAACCTGTCTGAGCCTGTACTATATACATAATTTTGCATCTTCCTTTAAAAAAATTTAAATATACAGGCAATTTCACTTCCAGTCACTAGAATTGTTGTTACCATTTTTATAAGATAAATTGCAGAAATCTTAGCGAGACGCTTAAAAACAAACATCTTGTGATGCCTCTTGTTTGATTTTCTAAAAACATGCTTTATTTTTTAAAAAGGTTTCAGACCTGACAGAGAAGCTCGAGGAGAGGATGTATCAGATTTATAATCACCACAACAAGATCATTCAGGACAAGCTCCAAGAGTTCACCCAGAAAATGGCAAAGATCAGCCATTTGGAAACAGAGCTCAAACAAGTGTGCCACACCGTGGAGACAGTGTACAAAGACCTGTGCGTCCAGCCTGAGGTATGACTAATGGCATGTCTGTGGGCGCCGCCGAGGAAGGCTAAGATGAAGTAAATGTCAACACAAACCAAGGACGTTAGCACCAAGCCCAGCCCCAAACCACACAGGGACCACTATCCCAGCAAAACCCCTGATGTTCTGGCCCCCTCCCCCATGGCCCCAGGCTCCCTGAGGTGGTATGTCTGAGCTGAGAAGCTAGACGGTTGTTACTTGCCACCACTGTATGGTCAGCTCTGTGGTGACAGAAAGGACAGCAGCCCCTCTGTCTACAGTCCTGAGCCCGGGTCAGTGCCTAACCAGGGTTATTACAGCAAAGCCCAAAACTCGGACACGGGCCACACCACTTGAGGGGGAAATCCCTGCATGTCAAACACCTCACAGTCCCCACACTTTTCCCATGACTGAAATGACTTCTTGGGTGGTTACAGTTAAATATGGCCCAACACCTTGGGGTCACACATGCCGACTTTATTAGTCTTTTACTCTTTCTGCTCCAACATCCAGCATTAGGCATTCACCCACAAGATGGGAGGGTTGGAGGGCACACAGTGAACTCCCGGTGTGTGGGGCATTTGCTCAGTCAGACACCAGAGGCTGCCTCCATGCCACTCTTCTTCCCTCTTCCGGCTCCCGTCAAGAGAAGCTTCTGTTCCAAGATAAGTGGAATCCATTCCTGTCCATGGTTAAAAGTGGGTTGAGAAACTTGGTACAGAGAGTCCCATCTTCTTTTTAAGGAACACATTTGAATGACTTCAAAGGGAAAATTTTGATAATTAAGAATCAGTGTCTCTCACTTCCCACTATAAAAATTGGCTCCATCTGCCACCTCCCTGAGCAAGCTCAGAGCACAGCACTTCCCTGGGAAGGAGCTTGAGACCATCTGGGCTCCCGGGTGAAGTATGTTCACTTGCTGGCCGTGAACGCCTGGATCCCTGTGATCGCCCTTCCAAGGATCAGAGCGTGAATGTCGTGAGTGCCTGGACAAGATAAATACAGAGTCGGTGTGGAGTCCGAACAGCTCACAACCTCGCTTTAACGTCAGTCTTCATGTCCCCTCTCCCCCTAGGCTACTACTTCGGAAGAACAGGCCCACAAAGATGGCGAATTCTGAGAGCTACTGGGAGCGTCCCCTCTTAGTGACAGCCACCAAGAGAAGGCTGAGGCCACCACTGGCGCCATGCTGAAAAAATTTTTTTCACAGTTCTGTAATGCATCTTGGCAAAAATAAAAAAAAAAATTTAAACAAACAACCCAACAAGGGTCCTTGTGCTAGACCCAGAACTTCAAGTCCAGCCCTGGCCGTGGGCCCAGCTTTGGGACTCCCCACACTTGGCAGATTCATCCCACCCAACCCTGCACAGTTGGTTAAATGTTTGATTTTCAACCCATTCATGCTTCTTTCCCTGTGGGATAGGTCAGGCCCTTTCTTATCCACAGAAGAGATGGGAAAGCAAAAATCAGATAAACTGCTTGTCCCAGCTGATCTCCGCCATCCTAAAGCCACCGTGCCGTATCCCATATTCCCCTCTCTCCGGGCTGGGTAACATGTCAGAGCCCTCAGTGCTCTCCTTTGCTCTTTCTCAGTTTGAATGGGTGAAGAGATACCGCCTCCCTTTCATGGAGCAAAATAATTATGTTTCCTTCCCAAGTGCCAATCTGACCCCATCCTTCCCCTGCGTAAAACTCCCTGAAGGCCCCCCTCTGCTTGTCCTCAGGGTCATCCCCACACCGGTAGTATCCCCCCAACCCTCCGTCTTGCTGTTTATGGAATGTCCCATCCAGAATAGCACCTGGAAGCTGTTTTGCTGTCCCAAGGAGCTACGCTTCCTTTCAGGCCTAACGTGGTCCCACTTTCTCCCCCAGATGAGCACTTGTGCCCCTTTACATTTCCCTATTTCTGCCTGGCTCATACGAGATGGTACTATTTTTTCCTTTTTTTTTAAGTTTTAAATTATCTTTTTCCATGTCAGTTTTCCCATGAGGAAAGGGATTTTGGGCCCCATGCACGTTAACAACCAGTCACCAAGTGCAGACACCCCAGCCTGTGATTTGTCTTTTTTCTCTTAACGTAAAGTGGGGTGGTGATTCCTGTGTGTAGCTGCACGTTTGCTCCCGGGCACCCACCAGCTCACCAGGCACCGTGCCCTGTGCTGGGGGTGCCCGAGGAGGTTGCAAAGTCCTGGGCAGCACCATGGGAGAAAGGGCCGAGAGCAGGTCACTGCCACAGTCCCTGTGTGAGCCGCTCCAGATGAAGAACACAATGGAACTTGCCCCAGGTCACACTGCTAGTGATGACAGCTGGGAGGAGGACTCAGGCCTGCTGTCCCCACCCTTCTCCTCTAGACAGTGAGGCCCCTGGGACACTCACCACCCCACCCCGAGACCCAGCACCTACCTTCATAGGTGTTCACGGCCTCCAGGTTCATGGCATGGCGGATGACGTGATACTCATCAGAAATCCCATTCCCCCCTAGTATGTCTCGGGCCTGGCGGGCGATATCCAGAGCCTTCCCACAGTTATTCCTCTTCAGCAGGGAGACCATTTCCGGAGTGGCCCTGGGAATGGTCCAGACATGTCACAAGTCTGGGATCACAAAGAACTGATCCCAGAAGTCCCTAAGCCCTGGGCCAACCCAGCCAGGGGAGAAGATTCCCCAAGTTCTAGTCACAGCAGCAGACACTGAGCTTGCAGTAAGGGACAGGCAGGCAGTCCTGTCCTATTAAGGCCAAGAGGGAGAGAAGGGACAGGTCCCCAGGGGCCACGAGGGAGGAAAGACCTTTCTCCCCAGTTCCAGCCACCACCACGTCCAGCAGGGGCACAGGGTCCTCTCCTTCCTGCCTACCCCCTGCTCCCCCAACACAAAGCCCCTACTTGTCTTGATCCTTCAAGCGGCCAAGCTGCAGGCCGGCGTGAAGGCCCAGCGCGATCTCAGTAAGCATGTCTGCCAGCTTCTTCTGAATCAGCTGGTTCCTGGCCAGGGGGACGCCAAACTGGATCCTAAGCGGGGAAGTTCAGGGTTAAGTGTGGGTATGCTCACTCCCCAGTCCAGGAAGCCTTCCCAGGCTGCCTCGGCCCTGAGTTCACCTTGGCCCTGTCACTGAGCAGTCGGCCCCTCACTGCTCAGAAGGACTTCCCAGACCATTTCACCCAGTGGGGAACTTAAGTCTGATAGGCAGGAGATGAGGAGTCACTGGTAGGGTAAGGGATGGAGCCCGTGCCCCCCGTCAAGCCCCCCAGGAGATCCCATGGCAGCCCCACACACCTGTCCAGGCTGTACTGCCGGGCTGTGTGCAAACAGAATTCGGCGGCTCCGAGCACGCCCCAGGCGATGCCAAACCGGGCATTGTTCAGGCAGCCGAAGGGCCCCTGTGGGGTTGAGAGAGAGGCCTCAGCCCCACCCAGGAGCTCCGAGGCCCCAGGCAGAACTAACTTACGTAGGGCGAAGCCCCCTCCCCAGATGTGCAGTCACGGTAAACAGAGGCATTCAGGGCGGCCATTTCAATCACACACAGTCCCAGCACCAAAGGTCACACACACACAGTTCTACCCAGCCCAGGACCTGCGTCTCAGATGCTCAGATCTAGGGGATGATGGAAGGAGACAGAAAAAGCACACGTATCAAAGGATTAAACTGGTTCAGGCCCGTACGTGTCCTTGGCAGAGCCAGTATAAGCGAAATGGTCACCCCAAAAGGGCAATTTCCAAACATCAGTGAGCCAGGCAGAAGCTCTCAGAATCACTCGTGTGTGGGCTCCTCAAGCACAGGGACTGTGTCTGGTCCCCAGCTGGGTCCCCAGCATGGGTCCTGCCCAAGGAAGCTGCACCAGCAGGTGACCTAATACCAGTTCCCAAGGTGGCCGCTGCTCACCGCCAGACCAGATACATCAGGCAGCACATTCTCCTCTGGCACCTCCACACTGTCCATGACGATCATGCCCGTGGACGAGGCCCGCAGGGAGAACTTGCCCTCAATCTTGGGGGCTGAGAGGCCCCGCATCCCCTTCTCCAGGAGGAAGCCCCGAATGCAGCTGTCTTCACACCGAGCCCATACTACAAACAGGTCGGCCACAGGTGAATTGGTGATCCTGGGGGAGGGATAGGCAGTGAGGGTCTGGCCACCTCCTTCCTGCCCCTGCCCACCTGCCTGAGACACCCAGGCCCCTCACCAGGTCTTGGTCCCACTGAGGGTGTAGCTCCTGTTGGATGGGTTGTGGCGGGCTCTGGTCTCCATGCTGCCAGGGTCACTCCCATGGTTGGGCTCTGTGAGTCCAAAGCAGCCCAGGAGCTCCCCCTTGGCTGCAGGGACAAGATAGGGTCACAAGTCTGCCTGTCCCCCACTCAACTCCTCTAATGAAAATTGTCAGCCTCCCCATCAAGCCAGGCCAAAGGGAGACCCAACTCTGCCCCCATGGCACTCTCAAGTGGTGTCAGTGTGTGGGGATAGCCTCCCATCCCCCCAGGCCACAGTAACAACGCCATGATCAGGAGGGAGGGGCCCCACAGGAGCCAGGAAAGAACGAACCTGTCTTGAAGGCAGTGAAAAGGAGTTAAGCAGGAGGAGGAAGGGTGGAGAGGAGCGGTTCCACTGAGGGTACAGATATGCAAAGGCCCAGTGGTACACGTGGAGAATGCCAGCTGAGTCTGGCTGAGGAGAAGCAGTCGAACGGCCAGAGATGAGGCGGCATGGTCAGCAGAGGCCTGCCTATTCATGAGGGGCCTGGTGGACCCAGCCAGGAAATTAAGACTTTAAACTTTGGGCTGGGATGGGGACACACAGCGAATCAGGAGGGAGATGATGGTGGTAAGTGGGCAGAGTGAATAGAGACCCAGGAGGAAATATTCAGGATTAAATGTAGGGGTGAGGCCCACAGTCTGGCAGGGGATCTGGGTAGCCATTGGAGCTATCCTTGAGGTAGGGATAGAAGGCAGGCTCTGGGGACAGTCCCACTCCTAAGTTCCAGACCACTGAGATGGTCTTCCTTCCACCAGGCTCTACAGGCAACTGCTCACCCAGCCGGGGCAGGTACTTCTCCTGCTGCTCCTTGCTGCCGTAGGCGTAGATGGGGTGCATGACAAGGGAAGACTGGACACTCATTGCTGACCTGTAGCCACTATCCACCCGCTCCAGCTCTCGGGCCAGGAGCCCATAGGCCACAGATGACACTCCGGCACAGCCATACCCTGGTGGAGGGGAGGGGGAAGGAAGACAGGGCAATGGGAGACAAAAGTCCCGCCCAGCTGGGACCAGTGTGATTCCTGGGGCCCAAGAGACAGAACTATATAGAGGCGCCCCAGGAGGGGGCACCAAGCTGGTCCTAGTTTGAAGGTTTATTCATTTTTCCTCACAGCCACTTTCAGATGGAGGAATAACAGCCTCGATTTGCAGACTAGGAAACTCAGGCTCAGGAATAAGAAGGGGCTTTCCAGGGCACAGAGGGGGCTGCAGAGTGTGGAAATAAATCTGTCCCTACCTTTGATGGTGGGCCCCAGCACACCAAGCTCCCCCATTTCTGAGATGATCTCTCGATGAAAAACTGCAAAACACAGATGCTCAAACTCAGGCCCAACCCTAGCCCACTGGAGCTCCCATCCCAGGGACAGAGGGGGCCCGGGGCCCTGCTAAAGCAGGCAGAGCTGGTGTGCACAGGGGAGGGTGCCCACCCGCACACCTCAGCACCTTCGTTGCGATTGGCCAGCAGGATTCGGGGCATGAGGCGCTCCTGGCAATAGGTGCGGAAGGTGTCCCTGATGAGGATCTCATCCGCTGTCAGCTGCTCCTCCAGCACCAGCGGGTCCCTCCAGTCAAATAAAGGACGCGAGGCTGGGAGAGGGAGCAGAGAGTGGGAGAGGGAGCAGAGAGTGGGAGAGGGCTTGACTCGGCCCAGCCCACCCGACCACCGCACCCTCCTCTCCGGGAAGGCTCAGCCCCATTCCAACGCTCCCAACTGGCTCCTGGTGATGTGGGCAGTAAAGACCACTTGCAAGACGGCATTTCTCCGGGAAACTCACTGTCTCTGGCCCCGGCCACGCCCTGCCTCCCCTCTGGGGCAGCCCTCGGATTCTGGGACAGAGCCCACCCTGGGCAGATAGTTGGACAGGAGCCACAGACGCCCGGCGCAAGGAGGGGTCCTTACACTTAGTCGCTCGGTTCTGTGTCTTCCCGCCCTTTTCTGCAAACACAGGACGAAAAAGTCACTGCGGAAAAGTCCCCCGAGCCTCCAGTTCCACCCTCTCCACCCTGCCCCCGACGGGCACTGACCAGTCTGCGCCGCCGCTGACCCCCACCCGCGCAGGAAGCTCAGGCCTGGTCCCCGGCTCAGCAGCCGCTCGGAGAACCTTCTCAGAGCCATTTGGGCAGCGGGCGGGCAAGCAGAGCAACCACGGCCAACCTGGAGGAGCAGGGGCGTCAGGGCGGAGTGGCTTCCACAGGCAGGCGCGACCCTGGCGCCACTGGCCCCTCTCGCCCCCCTGACCAATGCTTACCTGGCCCCTCTCGCCTCACCCTACGGTCCACAGTACGACAGGCAAAAATCACCCGACCTCTGGAGGGGGTGGGAGGGGCGGATGCCGAATGGGGCTTCTCATTGGTCTGTGCTAGGACCCCTCTCCTCCGCGGCTCTGCCTTTTAAAAGGGCCACGGCAGTCTTGCAGTGGAATCGTGAACGTCCGGGCCGAGATGCGTTAGCGACTTTAAGAAGCAGAACAGGGAAGGGGCGGAACGTGAATGCGCCAAGCCAATTGGCCAGCTGTGTTCCTGTTCTGATTGGCCCTAGGAGGGGGCTCGGCCCACTCTTGATTGGTCAGTTGCAGGGGCCGTGTGCCCGAAGGATTCTGGAGTTAAACGAGGAAACCTAGGCACCAGAAAAACGAGTCCTGGGAGCCAGGAGGGCAGACCTTGATGTCTCTCCTCTAATGGCTGCTGTGGGGAGCAGGTGGAGAGGCGGGCTCCTGTGGGCGATCGCAGCCCAACCTACCTGACAGTCCGTCCTAGGAAGCACGTGTAGCCATGAGCGACCGTGTGTGTGACTTGGGGTGATTTCCGTGCGCTGTTGCTTCTTGTATCTCCGTGTGTGATGGTGCCGGACTGGCTATGTATCTGTATGCGGGTGTACCTACGACGTTGTGGGGCGGTTGACTGTGGCCGGTTGTATGCCACTGTAACTGGCTGTGGCTGTGTGCCTGAATGTCTTTGTGGTTTCTTGTAGTTGTGTGTAGTTGTAAGCTTGTGTATGGGTATTCCGTGTGATCGTCTATATGTATGACTCTGTGCTGTGATGGTTTTCTCTCTAGATGTGGCTATTTGTGACAACATGACTGGATATTTGTGTGTATGCCTGTGTGGTTGTGGGCCTCCATGTGTCAGTGTGATTTGGTCTATGTGCATTTGGACTGGACTGTGAGTGTGATATGAGTATATGCCTGAGTGAGTGGCTAGGCTCACCTAGGTCACTTTGACGAGCATTTGTGTGATGTGCATTTGAATCTGGGTGCACTGTGCTTGACCATTTCTATATCTAAAAGGCACATATCTAGCACGACATGGCCTTTTCCCAGGTGGGGACAGTAAGGCCCAGAAAGCAGAATGATCTTGCTCAAGGTTCCAGTAGGCCAAGTGCAGAGCAGGGATGAGTATTGGGATCTAGCCTGGTTTCCAGGCCGAGCCACTCCCTGCCCTCCAGGAACTTGTCTCCCCATATCAACATTCTGACTAACTGTGTGTATATCATGTTCTACCTCACATACCATCTCTGAATGGGTGTGATGGGAGTAACGGTGGGATTGTGTTCTGAATGTGGTCACTGGCCTGCCTGTCCCCAAGTGCCTGGGGCCTGGGTATCCCTAGACCCTTCCACTTTCTGGGCCCTTCTTGCCCTTAACCTCCATAAAAGCCCGTTTGAGCCCTCCTCCTCATCCCATAGGGAGTCCATCAACACCCTGAAATGCCCCTGATTCTGCATGGCTCTCATTCTTCTGGTCACCTCTCTTCTCCCGTAACCAGTGGCCTCTCTCCCCCACCCCCTTCCTTTCCCCAAATGTCCCTACCCTGAAGCTGGTGTAGGTGTCAGAGGGTGATGTCGGTATCTGTACCAGGAAACCCAAATTGGGGTTCAGGCCTTGACACCCCGGGATGTCTGCCATGCCTCCAGGCCACAGGCTCCTAGGGGACAAATGCTTCCAGCCAAATGCCTCCCTCTCTCTGGACCCTTATCTTCTTGCCTCCCATTTTAGAGCCACACAGGCCTGTTTAGTGCCTCATCCCAAACCAAGGAGATCTCTCCCCAAGAGAGACTCTGCTTTCTTCTCTAGCAACCCACTAATTCCAGTCATTTTATTTTACTGGGGCAAAATTCACAAAACATAAATGAACCATTTTAAAGTGAACAATTCACAGGCATTTAGCATTCACGATGCTGGGCAACCACCACCTCTATCTAGTTCCAGAACATTTCCCTCACCCCAAAAGGAGACCCTGTACCCATTAGCGGTCACTCCCCATTCCTCCTCCCCCTGCTTCTGGCAACCACTAATCTTTTGGTCTGCATGGATTTGCCCAGATATTAAATGGACTCATATGTGTGATTGTTTGTGACGGACTTCTTCCACTTAGCATGTTTTTGAGGTTCACCCACATGATTATATATTGAATGTCATTCCTTTTTATGGCTGAAAGATATTTCACTGTATGGACAGACCACATTTTGTTTATCCATTTATCTGTTTGTGGACATCTGGGGTGTTTCTACGTCTTAACTATTGTAACTAATGCTGCCATGAACATAGTGTACAAGTATTCATTTGAATGCCTGTTTTTTTAAAAATTTTATCTATTTATTGATCAGAGAGAGAGCACACAATCAGGAGAGCAGCAGGCAGAGAGAGAGGGAGAAGCAGGATCCCCGCTGAGCAGGGAGCCCAATGTGGGACTCGATCCCAGGACCTGAGCCAAAAGTAGACGCTTAACTGACTGAGCCCCCCAGGCGTCCCCTGAATACCATTTTCAATTCTTTGATGTATATACCTAAGAGTGCAATTGCTGGGTCATATGGTAACTCTTGTCCAACTTTTTGGTTATTTAACTTTTGGAAGAATCATCCGACTTTCCTGCAGTAGCTACATTTTCCATTCCCCCCAGCAGTTTACGGGGTTCCACTTTCTCTCTCTGTGGCCCTCATAGTTGGTGCGTGAGCTGGCTTCTGTATTACTGGCTTCCCCCTCCCCTTGTGGCCCATGATAATATTTTGCCTTTTTGTGCAATGTGCAACTTTTGCGATGCACCAACTCTGATTGTGCGTCTGTGGTGACATGTGCCTGGGCAGGGTTGTGTGTTTTTCACTATTGGAGTGTTTGATTCCGTGTTGGCAGGGTTGTCTGTCTTTGACTGGCTCTGCCCCCTACGGTTGGGCATTGGTAACTATGCAATCGTGTGACCAATGACAAACGGTGACAGTGACAGGGGGCGTGAATATGTCAGGTTGTAGGTTTCATATGGTTCCGTGAATGGTTGTCTGATGTGTAGCTCTGTGTGTGTGTGTGTGTGTGTGTGTGTGTGTATGTGTGTGTGAGTGGTTGTGTGCTGCTGTGTGTTTCTGGAGCAGCGTGTGATTGTGTCAGTATCCATCTGTGTGATTGTGAATTTTATGTCTGAGAGACTGTGTGACTATATCACTGTGTAACCAATGTGTTGTATAGCTGTGTTTTTGTGTCTGGAAATTGGGTATCTGTGCCTGGTCTACATGATATGCAGACACGCAATTCCATGTACAGGGACTATATGGTCTGTGTGACTGGGGGACCAGGAATCTGGGTCACTATGTAACCACCAGTTGTGTGTGGATGTGACCGTGAACTAGGTGTCTATGATGTGTCCACAGCATCCACCTGGACTCCCAGGGCACAACAGTGGAGGTCCCTATGTAGAAGCTTGGATTCCACCCCCGTGTGGGGCAGCAATCAAACAGCAGCCAGATCCAGAGCAGGGGTTGCTAAGGGTCTCCTGCTTATCATCAGGTACTTCCTGTGGCCTGATCCCACCATCTTATTTCACCCAACAGAGGGGGTCACTTCCCCTGCCCCAGCCCCATCACACTGGAGCAACTGTGGTCATGGCAGCCTCCCCCTCCACAGGGCCTGACCCCTCCCAGCACCACCCAGAGGGTTCATGGTCAACAGCAGCAGCGGATTGGGAGGGGCTCCTCCCAGCGCTGGACTCAGACCCTGGGAACTCACAATCCAGGCAATTTCAAACCAACCCAATGTGAAGCCCCAGCCCCAACCCTCCCACTCATCGGGAACAGAGCTTCGGCTGTTCTGGGCCCCCACCCGATAGCAGCCTCCAACATCTGGGGCCTCTGATAATGCTTGGCTTGGCAGGGACTTCATGCCAAGTCCCGCCATCCACATGGTCGCTGCTGTTTATTGGGGAGGGGGAGAGCTACAGGGCCCCAGTCACAGCAAATGGGGTCTCGAAGTCCCTTCCCAGGATCCCCATTCTGCCTATCACCCCTTCTGTAGGAAGGTAACTAAGAGGCCCCCCCTTAGTCTCTCCTTTTGTGGAGACTTAGTGCCTCGCTTTACCCAACACCTGAACCCTCAACTTCTGAGCCCCCAGCCCCTGAACTTGACTTGGCTTTAGATCCAGGGTCAGTCCTTAAGGCCCAGCCCCTAAACAGGCTGAAATGAGGTCTCTTCCCCAGAAACAGTGACCCCCGCCTTGCCTGCCTCTTATCAGGGGCTGCAGCCAATCAGCTGAGGGCAGAGAGGAGCCCTCCAAGGGGCCATTGGTGTCTCAGAGCCCACGAGGCCACGGAGGGAGAGGAGGCCTGAGGCCCAGGGTGGGCACCAGCCAGCCATGGCCGCAGCTGAGACCGCCTTGCCCTCCATCAGCACGCTGACCACCCTGGGCCCCTTCCCGGACACACAGGAGGACTTTCTCAAGGTGGGGCCAGGTCGGGTGTAGGTGGGCGGGCTGGGGTCCTGGGCTGTGGTTGGAGCTTGGGAGGGGCCAGGTGGGGTGTAGGTGGGTGGGCTGGGTCCTGGGCTGTGGTTAGAGCTTGGGAGGGGCCAGGTGGGGTGTAGGTGGGTGGGCTGGGTCCTGGGCTGTGGTTAGAGCTTGGGAGGGGCCAGGTGGGGTGTAGGTGGGTGGGCTGGGTCCTGGGCTGTGGTTAGAGCTTGCAGGGTCTAGTCTCCATGTTGCTCTGAATCTTAGCTAAGACTGGGGGTCCTCAGTCCAGGCCAGGGCTCTGAACTTGGTCTAAGGACCTATTCTTGTCATATAAAACTGAGGCTTGGAGGGGCACCTGACTGGCTGAGTAGGTAGAACGTGCAACTCTTGATCTCAGGGTCGTGAGTTCAAGCCCCATGTTGGGCATAGAGCTTACTTAGAAGGAAAGAAAGAAAGAAAGAAAGAAAGAAAGAAAGAAAGAAAGAAAGAAAGAACCCTGAGGTTTGAAGCTGAACAGTGCAGCAGTCCACAGTAAGACAACGCCAGATACCAGGGGGAAACAGCATTGCAGGAATTTAATCTTGGGAATTAATTTGGGGGGGGTCAGGGAAGGAGAGGGAGGGTCTGGGGGAAACTGAGGCAAGGCTGCCCCCCCCACCCAGCCTTCCATGCCTAACTCTGCCACCCTTCCCCCGTGCCTGAGTGTGGCTCCAGATAATGTCAGTCTTATCTTGGGTCTCCAGCCAGACCCATAGACCTCTGTCCCTGGACTTGGAGGGGGCCTGGAGGGAGTGTGCAGTGTAAGGGAGGGGGACAGACTGACATGACAGACAAGCAAACAAGACTCCTTCCCAGAGCCTCTGGCCAGCCTGCCCCCATCAGGGCATCCAGCCCTCTCCATCTCTGGGCAGGGTACCCTGGTATCCACCGAAGCCTCACGCTACCGGCTCCCTCCCCAGTGGTGGCGCTCTGAGGAGGTGCAGGACTTGGGTCCGGGACCCCCTGATCCCACCGGGCTGCCCCTCCACGTGAGGCCAGAGTCGCAGGACGCACCCAGGGAGGACGAAGACGACGAGAGGGACTCGGCCACCGCCTGGGATCTGGATCTCCTTCTCACCAATTTCTCGTGCCCAGAGCTCGGCGGCGCGCCCCAAACCTGCGCTTTGGCGCCAGGCGAGTGCTCCGGGGTGCAATTCCCGCCGCCGCCGCTGCCACCCGAGACTCCCAGCCCGTATGTGGGCGGCCCAGGGCTTGTGGCTGGGCTCTTGGGTCCCGAGGAGCACCCGGGCTGGGCACGCCCGGCCCCAAGAGCCCCGGCCCCGGATGCCTTCGTGGGCTCAGCCCTGGGCCCAGCCCCCGAGCCCAAGGCACTCCCGCTGCAGCCGGTGTACCCCGGGCCAGGTGCGGGCTCCGCCGGCAGCTACTTCTCGCGGACCGGGCTTTCAATGCCCGCGGCGCCAGGCGCCCCCTACGGGCTGCTGTCCGGGTACCCAGCGCTGTACCCGGTGCCGCAGTACCAAGGTCACTTCCAGCTCTTCCGCGGGCTCCCGGCGCCCGCGCCCGGCCCCACATCACCCCCTTCTTTCTTGAGTTGTCTGGGACCCGGGACGGCGGGTGCGGGACTCCGGGGAACAGCAGGAGACCCCGGAGGGATCGCGGACGCCGCGCCATCCAAACGCAGCCGGCGATCGTGGGCGCGCAAGAGGCAGGCGGCGCACACGTGCACGCACCCGGGCTGTGGGAAGAGCTACACCAAGAGCTCACACCTAAAGGCTCATCTGCGTACGCACACAGGTGAGGGAGCGGGGCACGGGGGCTGGAGGATGGGTCTCAGGAGCCGCGAGTGGCTGGGGAGCTGGAAAACCCGAGCAGGTGGAGGAAGTAGAGTAAAATTTCGGAGCTACCGGCAAGGCAGAGGGAGCTGGGAGCCAGTCTAGGACCTCGGGAGCCTGAGAGGCAGCATTGCGGGAGGAGGGTGGGGGTAAAGAAACAGCCTGGGGAACCTGAGGAGCGTTTCAGGGAACAGACGGGCTAAGACCTGGGCAGCCGAAGGGCTAAAGAGCAGAAAGCCTGACCGGTGACAGAGGGGGCGGGCTAGAGGAGGGACTGCGGAGAGGGAACAAGCTTAGAATGCTAAGCGCCGAGTCAAAGACAGAGGGTTCAGGTGCGGGGCAAGCGGATAGCCGAATTAGGGGCCAAGGGTTGCTTGCCAGGGAGGCGGAGCCAGACTGTAGGGGGCGTGGCGGCACGCAGGAGGGGAGACAGGGCCAGAGTCAGTTTCCGGAGCCCAGATGCGGAGGCAGGTCCAGAAGGATAGAGGGAATAGCTGGGAAAGGAGGGTGGGCATGGGAGGAGAAGCCGGGTCCCAGGGATCCTAAGACGGGGGCGGGGCTGTGGAATAGAGGTTGCGGGGAGGAGGAAGGGTGAGTCCTAAATTTAGGAGTGCCCAGAGAGGGTAGGGCCTTGTGTGCAGTGCTGTGCAGAGACGCAGGTGGAGAGGCCAGGAGTAGCATAGGGAGAGAACAATCACCTGGGACATGGCTTGGATTTCGAGGCTCTAGGGCCAAGGCCGGGGCAGGTTGAGGGGCGGAGGGCAGAACTGGGCAGCAGCTGGAGGGTCCTACAAGGGAGGGGCTGGAACACAGGGAGCCAAACCAAAGGACGAAGGTGAGGATGGCTTTAGGACTCAGAGGCAGGATAATAGGGAACAGGAAATGAAGCCGATGGAGTAGCGAACACGACTTGGGTCCAGGAAATGAGAATGGGTTTGGCGCCAAGTGCAGGTACAGAAGAAGGGTCGAGATCGCAGAGGCCGGACGTGGGTGCAGAATCCGGGCCTTGCCCTGAGAGTGAGCGCCTCCCTACGTTTTGCGCGGTGGGCGCCTCCCTTGCCTCATCCTAGAACCGACCAAGGCTGAGCAAAGAAGTGCGACCAGACGCAGAGGCAGCCGGGGGAGGGGTGGGGCAGACAGGGGTGCTCAAGGCTTCCGCATCCCCCATCCACCCCCCCCCAGGGGAGAAGCCCTACGCCTGCACGTGGGACGGCTGTGGCTGGAGGTTCGCGCGCTCAGACGAACTGACCCGCCACTACCGGAAGCACACTGGACAGCGCCCCTTCCGCTGCCAGCTCTGCCCGCGCGCTTTTTCACGCTCGGATCACCTGGCCCTGCACATGAAGCGTCATCTTTGAGACCCGCCCCAACATTTGGACCCTTCCTGGGGGTTGGGGATGGAACAAGAGCAGATCCACACAGGGTGGTTTTCCCTCAGATGGACCCTTTCTTGAATCCAACCTCTCTTGGATTCGCGCGGCCCCACAGATCCACCCAAAGATCAAGGACTGGCCCATAGACAGACCTGGGGGAGCCTCCAACCAAAGGTCCCACACGTCCTCAGTCGCAGGAGCTACACGGAGACATCCAATGGTCCCACAGATACAGCGAGACAGAGACAGACCTCCAAATAAACGGACTCAGTTGGACACTCAGATATTTCGGACAGAGAGACAGACCCTCAGAGAGCTGGACCCTCAGACCATCTTACAAGAGGACCTGGGCAGTGGGAGTGGTTGTGGGGTGAAGGTTCCCGGAGACTCTGGGCCTAGAAGCGGGGGCTTCACACCGTGGCTAATGAAGCCCTGGATAGTGGCTGGATCTGCTGTGAATGGTTATGGGTCCTGTACTAATGCCCCTTCCAGATAAAGGCTTTCAGCGTTGGCCTGACTTTGTGGGTTTTGGGTGCTGGGAAATGGGAGGAAGCTTTACTCTCAGGGGTGAGATTGGGGGCCATACACACCTTCACAACATCATGTAAACTTCAGAGACCCCTCTTGGCACTGGAAGCTTTGCCTCCCCTCCCCACCACACCCCAAGTTTAGCCTAAATAGTCCTTGTCTCCTGCCTTGAACCCCAGGTACATTCATTCAGCCTTCAGCCCGGCCCCAGAGCCCCATCACCCTCCACCGTGACCCGATCCAAAATATTCCCTTGAATACAGGTGCTGCCGAAGCAAGCACAAACTATTCCCTCGAATAGCTAGCTCAGGCGGGCCCCAGGAAAACATGTGGAATGAAAAGGGGGAGGACCAGGAGCACAAGCGCCCCTTAAAAGAGCAAAGATCACAAGAGGTAGACCTCAGGTTGTAAGACAGAAAAGGAAAAAAAAAAAAAAAAAATCCAAGACCGCTTTTGACCCAGGAGCGGGAGCAGCGCGGTACTAGCGGCGAAGAGCGGTTTGAGACTAACCACAGTAGAAAGAGACGGAGGCGGGGCCTAGCAGAGGGATGTGAGCTATGATTGGCCGGGAAAGGAGTCGAGGCGGGAGGGGGGGGAAACCATGTGGCCGTGGGAGGCGTGTCCTGAGCCGGACGGGTGGGTGGAGTATATCAAGAGTTGAGTCTGCCGGAAGCGGGAGGCGGTGCCTGAGGGGAATGACTGTCGGAAAGGAAGCCCCGCCCCCGGAGGCGCAGAACTGACTCAAATCTCAGCTTCTCTGTCTCGAGGGCAGTCTCCATCCTCGTGAGGTTCCGGCTGGGGTTCCCACGCCTGTCTGAGGAACTGAAAGTCGTCTAGGGGCCGGCCCGGCCCAGCTTGTGACCTGGCGTTCCGGGCCCCAACACAGATTCCTCTACCCAAGGGCATGGCCATGCTGAGCCCGCTGCTCCTGGCCGCGCTGCTGTGGGTCCCTGTAAGGACCCTGTCCTGCTATGGGGACTCGGGGCAGCCTGTGGACTGGTGAGTGGGCAGGCGCCGACCGTCTCCCGGGGTGGGCCTGGGGGCTGCTCCGCAGTTGGGCGAAGCCTGGGGTTCCCCGTCTTCCCTTCCCTCCATTTCTCCCATTCCTCAACTCTAAGGTTCGTTGTCTACAAGCTGCCAGCCCAGAGCGGGCCCGGGGATGCAGCGCAGAGCGGACTGCGATACAAGTACATGGATAAGGACTCAGGGGGCTGGCGCGACGGCGCGGGGCCCATCAACAGCTCGGCGGGGGCCGTGGGCCGCAGCTTGCTGCCGCTGTACCGGAACGCCAGCCAGGTGAAGGAGCGCCTGGGCTGAACCTGGAATAAGACTCTAAGACCCAGCTTGGGGGGAAATTTCAAGTTGCCCCATCCATCTCCCCTCAGCTCGCCTTCCTGCTATACAATGACCAGCCACCTAACTCCAGCAGGGCTCAGAACTTGTCTAGCCGGGGACACACAAAGGGTGAGCCCAGGGTTGGGGCTGGAGAAGGGCTCTGGTGTTCTTATGCATTTTCCCCAGCTAACCCCTGCCCTGCCCAGGGATGGGGTGGTGGAGGGGGTGCTCTGTCAGACTCTGAACATCTGCTTCCTTATTATATTGTTTTTCTTCTTGACTGCGAGAATTAACAGCTGCAGAAACTGAGCTCAGCGGTGGTTTTGACACTGCCCACACCTTCTCCAGGTCCCCTGCAAACGGAGGATGTTCCTGGTGGCACATGTGCTTTTTGGGATGCCTTAAGCAGTCCTCCTGACCCCTGTCTTCTGGTTCAGGTGTGCTGCTCCTGGACCAAGAAGGGGGCTTCTGGCTGGTCCACAGTGTTCCGCACTTCCCACCACCTGCCTGCTCTGCTGCATACAGCTGGCCTTCTAGTGCCCGAACCTACGGGCAGACCCTGCTCTGTGTGTCTTTTCCCCTCACTCAGTTTGGGAAGATTGGTGAGTGTGGACAGGGAGGCAAAGTGAATCCCTGATTCCCAGGCCAGAATGTGGAACAGTCCCTCATTTTCTCTACCTTTGCCCTCCAGGCAGACAGCTGACCTACACCTACCCCCTAGTGTATGACCACAAGCTAGATGCCACCTTCGCTCAGAAAGTCCCCCATCTGGAAGATGTGGTTGAGGGCCACCATGTTCTCCATGGCCCCTGGAACAGCAGTGTAACGCTCACATCCAAGGCAGGGGACACGTTCCAGAGCTTTGCCAAATTTGGAAAATTTGGAGATGGTGAGTCCTGAAGTTGAGGGTTGCAAAGCTCTTTTTCTGCAGAGGGGGTGCCTGGTGTGTCCATGGCTAAGGGCAGGTCAGGAATAAGGACTAGGACTCTTTGACAGCCACAATCGATGAGAGGTAGACAACTAACAGACCTGGGTTCACATATTGGTTTCTGGCTATGTGATGTGTGATTTAACCAGAGCCCCAGTTTAACCCATCTGAGAAATGGGGACACTGGTATCTACTACTTTAACAGATTATTATGAAGTGATGCCTATAAAGCATTTGGTAAGGGCTATTAGTTTTAATGTTGTCATTCCTTGTGTCTCCAGGAATTGACAACTGAAGAAACTGAGCTCAGAAAGGGGAAGTAGTCCTAGAAATGACCCTGACCCTGTCCATGCCCTTTTTCCATCCTCCACAGACCTGTATTCTGGCTGGTTGGCAGAAGCCCTTGGCAGTAACTTGCAGGTCCAATTCTGGCAAAACTCTCGTGGCATCCTACCCTCCAACTGCTCCAGGCTCCAGCATGTGTTGGACGTGACCCGGATAGCTTTCCCTGGACCAGCTGGGCCAGCCTTCAATGCCACAGAAGACCACTCCAAGTGGTGTGTAGCCCCAGAAAGACCCTGGGCCTGTGTGGGTGACATGAATCGTAACCTCAGAGAGGAGCAGCGGGGCGGCGGCACATTATGTGCCCAGCTGCCAGCCCTGTGGAAGGCCTTCCAGCCTCTGGTGAAGGCCTGGAAGCCCTGTGGGGAGAAGAGAACCTTCTCTCCAGGAATCTGAGCAGAGCACATAAGAGCTAAGGCTCAGAAACCTCTTGGGACTTCAGCTTGATCCCCAGTTTAATGCCTAATTGTGTGAGCTTAATTATGTGCCTTAACTTGTGACTCCATTTACTTATCTGCCAAATGAATCACAATACGTGATTCAGGACTGTTAGGACTGTTGAGAAATAAAAGGAAATTGGTGGACGGGACTATTAACCTTTTTCTTCAAGTGGGGACTGGGACTCCAGACAACATTACAGCCCTTCTTCTCTCCCTGAAGGTCTGGGGACAGCTCGTGCATAAGTGAGACCCAAAGTAGGACCACAGGAAGAGTATACCCAAGACTCACCTCCCTTCTCAATGGTATTCAGGCCTCGAGACGCACACAGGCAAGGGGGCAGAAACACAATGTCTTGCCCCGCTAGGGGTGGGGTGAGCCCCAGAAAGCTCACACAGCACAGACACACTTTATTTATATGTGTACATATGTATACAGGTGGCTGTACAGAGCAGGGCCAGTGGCCCCCTGGGCTACGGGCCTGGAGGCGTGGGACAGGGGGCACCTTTTTTGGTCAGGCCTGCTGGGGGTATAGTTTCAGCAGGGCACCGGGAGGTCAGCCCCACCTCAGGCTTGGTGGCTGGGACCAAGAGGGAAGTGGGTGGGACTGGGGGCCCTGCACTGCTGGGCGCATTCTTTGTGGGGGCTGGAGAGGGGGCTTGGGGTTCTGGAGAGAGTTTGGGGGAGGTGGGCTTGGAGCGAGGCCCGCTCAGCGTGGTCCGCTCCTCCACCACCTCCAGCACCCAGCACTCCCGACCCCGGGGAACCTCAGGAGCAGGAGGCGCCAGGGATGTGGATTCCTGCAACCCTTTGGAGTCTGCACCAGGAGTTTGGGGTGCCATGGCCTTGGCCCCCAGACGCACAGGCTCTACGACAATTGGCACCGGGGGTGTGCCTGCCTCACCCGAACTGCTGCGCCTGCCGGTCTCGTGTTCCTGCACTGGGCTCAGCGCGGCCTTTGCCACAGCCCTAGCCACCCCACCCACTCCATCCTCTGTCTGCACGCTTTGGTGCCGTGTGCCGCTGGGGTCCCGCTCCAGGGTCCGGCCCCCGGGGGTCGTCGCACGGGGTGGGGTGCAGGCCTCAGCACCACCTGGAGACTCCTTCTCCTTACTGGACACCGGCGGCCTGGGAGCGCCTTCAGGCAGCAGTGGGTCCGCGCCCAAGCTCAGGGGCGACTCTTGGCGGCCCAGGCGACGGACAGCCACCTGCCTAGGTGTGCCAGGGCCCTCGATGGGGGGTGTCTCGCCGTCAGACTCGGCGAGGCTATGCAGTGCCAGCTCGCCGTGGAAGTCCTTGCGGAAATCCGGGTGGCCCACCTCGAGGCTGTGTTTGCGCAGTGCACCCTTCTTGTCGGAGCCCAGCGAGGCTCCCAGCTTCTCTGCTGACTGCACGCGTTTGAGGAGCGGCGACCGCGGGGGCTCGGCACTCTTGGGGCGCGGGCGCACCACCGGCGGTGACGAGTGCAGCTTCGCAGGGAAGCTCTGCGTCGTGTGCGAGCTGCCCACCGTGTGGCCTGGCAGCGGCGGCGGCGATGCCTGTGTCGGGGACGGCGTGTGTGCCAGCGGCGACAGCGGGATATTGCCAGCCGACTTGCAGCGCGCAGAGCGGTACTGGCGGTGCAATTTCGGCGACAGGCCGTGCAGCGTGCTGGGCCGGATGTGGTGCGACGCCGATGACGCTGGCGAGTTGGGCGTGCTCGAGGCTGGCGAGCTGCTCTGGGAGGAGGCGCCTGCGGGTGGGCGAGAGAGGCTGTCGCGCGCTGCGGGCACAGCCAGGGCACAGCCCCGCCACCCTGCGCCGCTCGGCCCGCCGCGCGCAGGCGCAGAGCGTACCTAGGTAGGCGGAGTCGGGCGTGGAGCGGTAGCTGTGGGTAGGCGAGCGTGCAGGCAGCCCGTGCGTGGGCGAGCCCGGGAGGCTGTCGCTGGACGACAGCGACCGGTTCAGCGACGACAGCGAGCGGCTAGTGTGCAGCAGGTTTGACTGCTTTGTGATCTTGCGGAAGAGGGAGCTGCGCTTCTTGCTGGGGGACAAAGAGGGGGCCACCTACCCTTCACCAAGTTCCAGAACTCCTGTCTTCCTTCCATTTTAGGGCCGCACGTCGGCCCCTGGGGACCGCCCACCCCTCCTAGCCCCTCCCTCTCCAGCTGCCACCCACCTATCAAAACCGAAAGAACTTCCCTTAACGCTGGTCCCATTTGGCTCCTCCCAGCTCAGGCCCCCATTCCTTTCAGGCGGCTCCTAGCCCAAACCAGGAAAACACCCATCCACGCAGGACCATCCTTTTCTGACCCCGCCCACCTCTCTAGCCCCTCCCCCTCCAGCGGCCACCTACCTAAGGAGGGCTGGAAGAAATTCACCTGACTCAAGTTTTGTCTGGCTCCTCTCACTCAAATCCCCACTCAACGACTTTCCAGGCCAAACCGCCAAACCCTCTGATCAAAACACAAGTCTCCTAGCCCCACCCACCTCTCTTCGCTTCTCCTGCCTCAAAGGGAAGAAACGATTTCAGTTGGCCCAGTCTTGCCTAGTGTGCTCATTTCACATGGAAATCCCTTCTCCCAGTCCTCCCAGCCGTCTTTATCTATCCGACAGGTCAGGACCGGCTCCCGACAGGTCAGGACCGGGTCCCGAACAGCACCCTCTTTAACTGACAAGTGCTGGCCCTGCCCATCTCCCAAGACACCTCCCACAAGGTTTTTCGCCCAGCCTAGAAACCTGGCACAGCTTCCTTTCCTGACTTCTCCCACTTTCCTAGCCCTTCTCTCTCTGTCCTCTTATTTTTGCTTGATGGCCCAGCCGGCCACTTAACCTGGGCGCTTTCCTTCGCAGGTTCTCACCACCTCCCACCTTAGCCCCTCCCACTGCTCATACAACACCACCACCACAAAAACACAAGCGTTCCCTCAGCCTGCTTATAGGCCTGCCAACTGCATTTTGCCCCACTCACCTCTCCTGACCCTCCTTGGCAGAGGGCCGCTTGTTCCTCCTAGCCATTTTGGCTTTGTAGCTGCTGCGCCGTGCAGGGCCAATGCGAATGGAGGTATTTTCGAAGGGCGTTGTAGTCACTGCTACCTTATTGCCACTCTAGGGGAAGAAAGGAGAGAAATGCTCTGCTGGAGGCTGCTCAGGCAGCTCCAGTTCCCCAGGATGTCTCCAACCCTCCCTGGCCCTCCCCGCAGGATGCTCCCTCCCCTGCACGCACCTTAAGGATCAGCTCGACGACTTCAGGATGCACCATGCCATGCACAGGCTCCCCGTTCACGTGCGTAATGAGGTCACCAGCACAAAGCCCGGCCTCCTGGGCTGGGCCCCCCTCTTCCACGTGCTGGGGACAAGACACCCCACAGGGGTAGGGTCAGAGTTATAGTAACGAAAAATGCTCCCCGCGCTTCTGTGCCAGACGCCGAGCTCTGTATGCACAGCAACCCTCTTAACACCTTATGAACCAGTAATCATTCTCCCCAATTGACAAATGAGGAAACTGAGGCTCAGAAATGGAGGTGAGAGCACAGCTCACAGAGGACTCTTATCTAGGTCCTGGTTCTACAGTTTGAGCTGTCCCTCATCCCTAGGGGACCTTCTTCCCCCTTGCCCACCCCCCCACCCCTCACCTCGGGACATAGACTCCAAGCATGTGTGCTCACCCAGACAATGTGATGGACACTGTAGACATCCGAATCACCCATGTAGACCCGAATGGCACGCAGTGTGAAGCCGTACTTCTTGCCAGAGCGTTGGATGGTGATAGGGGAGCGGAGCCCACTGACAGCTGGTGAGTAGTCCCGGCTGGGTGAGGAGTCCCGTGAAGATGGGTTAGAGGAAAGAGATCGTGGGGACATGGGACTGGCCAGGGGTGAGCTTCCATGGGGGTCCACTGCAGACACAGAATCATGGTCAGAGATGGAGCCAACAAGATAAACCTCTCCCTATAGCTGCTCCTCATTCCTCCGGAGTCAAAGTCCCAGGGTTCTCATTGGTCCATCCCAGAGCCAATCATTGTGAACAGGGAAAATACAGTGTTCTCATTGGCCTATCCTGGCGCAAATGGAGACAGCCCCTCCCCTGCTACGTGGAGCCCGGCGTCACCTGCAGGAATCATGACAGACAAAGCAGTGGCAGAAGCTGACTTGATGACTTTGCCCCCGGTTCGAGAAGGTCTCTTCTCTACTGCGGGGTCTCCTGACAGCTGCTGGTGCCGCGCCCGGCGCAGAACCAGGTCATTGGTGGCCCTTGGACTGGATGAGTCCCCATCCTTCGAGGGTGGACAGAGGTCACCTGGGCGTGGGCGGTCAGCTGCAACAGAGCAGGTGGGTTAGGGGTCAGTCCAAGGCCACGGACTTCCTGCATGCTGTTCCCTCTGCCTGGAATGCTCTTCCCGCTTCTCTTACTTGTGAGTTTCACGAAAGCAGGTAACATATCCATCTAGCACACCTCCTGATACAGAGGAGTGCTCTAATACATTTGTTGACTGAGCAGGGAATATGGGGTGTTCCCCATGTTGATGAGAATCCCCAGGCTGGAGTGTGAATTGTGGGTGAGCTCTTGCATAAACAGCACCACGCTCACTGAAGTGCTCACTACATGGCCACTGAGGAATTGGGGAAGGCGGCAGTAGGGGGCACTCACTGGCGTCGGAGTCCCCAGCGCTGGGGGTGCCATCCCCTTGAGCTGCCTCTTTCGAGGCCCGCGCATCCAGCGAGCCCGGGGGGTCAGAGCTGGGCCGGGGAGGCCTGCGCAACCGGCCCTCATCCTCGTCCTCTTGGGGGGCGCTGAAGCGGCTGGGCTCCAGCAGCGCGGAGAAACGGCGGCGCGCGCCCAGCGGGGGGCTGGCCTCCCCCTCCAGGAAACTGGCCTCGGAAGCCGAGAAACGCTTGCTGCAAGAAGGGGTAGTGATCAGAAGAGACACGCCCCTTTGGGCCCCGCCCCCACCCCCAGCCCTGAACCCGCTCACATCTCCGGGGAGCCCCCTCTCCAGGTTTTCTCGCGCAGGGTCAGGCCTCCCAGGCCCTCCCGCTTGCCGGCCGCCTTCTCCTCTGGGCCTTTGGCGCTCGGCTCCCGCTTGCTGGCCCCCGCTGCCGCCACCGGGGTCTTGGGCTCGTGCTGCGACAGTTGCTCCATGCTGCTATACACCTGAACCAGCCGGCAGGTGGTGGTGGTGGGAGGCAAGCTCGGCCCCAGTTCCCGCCTTCGCTCGCGAACCAATCCGCGCCCCACTACTGGACCCGCCCAAACTACGCTCCACCCCCAAGGCCGGGCCCCGCCCAATTCTGAGAAGTACCCCGACCACCTACAATTCTTCAACTCAGGCCGCTCTCCACAACCGCCCATGCCCTCAAGAATATGGCCTCCTTCGTGCCCCACCTCCCCAGGCTTCACCCAGTTATGTCTACTCTCGCTCCGGCTAGGCCCTGAAGCCCCTTGCGCGCTGTTTCTCAAAGCTAGACTTCGCCCAGCCTTGCCAAGCCTTGCCCCGGGCCCCCTGACCCCGCCCCGTCCAGAACTAGCTCCGCCCCACCGTGGGCCTCCTTTCCACATCTGTCCAGGGTCCGGGCAGATTCCACTCAATGCCACTGGGGGCCAGTCCCAAGACCCCCAGGCTGCCTCCCCCGCAGGCCTTATCACCCCAGATCTCTTATCCCCTCAGTAATTCCCGCGCGTGAGACCTCACGCCTGGGACCCTGCTCTCCTGTCTCCTCAGCCCCGCCCCACTGCGGACCCACCACCCTTCGCCTCCTCAAGCGGTTATTGGGGAGAAGCAAAGACCCGCCTCCGCCCAGGCCCCGCCCTCCCTGGGTCTCACCCCACCCCTAGCGCAGCCTTGGCCCACCTTGCTGAAGCGCGGGGAGCAAGAGGAGAACTGGCGTATTTCCACAGGCTCCTCTTCGGTCGTGTCATCCTCATCATAGGAGTTCACGTGGTGATACCTGTCTGAGCGGGCTGAGGATTGGGGGTTGGGCCATAACCGCAGGCACGGGTCCACGCCTCAGATCACACCCCCACCGGAACCGGATCCTCGTTCCAGCCCGGCCCGCAGGTCCCGCCACGCCCCTGCCAGGCCCCGGCCCTATCTCGGGTCAGATTCAGGCCCCGCCCCCAGCTGGGTCCCCGCCCCACTTTCGGAGGCTCCAGGAAAGCCACACCTCCAGATCCCACCTAGGGCGCTCCATGCCAGGCCAGGCCTCTGAGCAATCCACGCACCGACCACAACTTCAGCCCTCTCCTCCGGCTGGGGCTGGGACGTCCCCTATTCAGCTGGGGTACCATCCTAGGCCTAACCGAGGGCCCCTCTCACCGGATCCCGCCCCTGTCCCTGCTCACTGTCGAAGTAGCTCGTGTCGTCCTCGGACTCCAGGTGGGGGATGAACTCGGCCTTCTGCCTCAGCAGTCCTGTCCAGTCCAGGTCTCGAAAGAAACTGTGCTGCTTCACCTCAAAGGCACCTCCTGGGGAGGGAGTGGTGGAGGGAGGAGGGGAGGAGAGGAGGGGATTCCAGAGACCGCTGAAGGCCAACCCCGCAGATAGCCTCAGACCACTTGGACTTGGAGTTCTCTCTGGCAATAGCTCCCAGTCCTTAGTTTCTCTGAAAATCAGACCCCTTACCTGCCCCTAGCCGGACCAGGGGGTTGGTCTGCAGGAGGCTGGATATCAGGAGCTGGGCATCGGTGGGCAGGGCCTCGTCCCCCTCTGGCCACAGGATGTCATCTGCAGAAAAGGCAGGGCTGGGGGTCACTCTTGGAGTCTACAAAACTTTGGGCTGGTCCAGGTCCCCGTGGCCCCGCCTGCCCCCCCATAGAGGCACGCACCACTGATGACCTGTCCAAAGAGTTCTTCAGGTGTGTCGCCAAAGAAGGGCACGCAGCCCACCAGGAACTCATAGAGAATGATGCCCATGGCCCACCAGTCCACCGGCTTGCCGTATCCCTGGCGCAAGATGACCTCGGGTGCGATGTACTCTGGGGTCCCGCACACCTGGGGGCAGGCTGTCAGCCTGCGCCCTGGCCGCAGGAGGGGCCTCGAGGGAGAGCCAAGCCCCCCACCAGGCCCTGGGGCCCCCCATTCTGTCAGGTCACTCCACCTACAGTGACCCCCATGCCCGCACACACACCTGTTTGTCCAGGAACTCCCGGGCGTCCTTCTCAATGTGGCCTTCATACAGGTTGGTGGTGAGGCTCATAAGTCCCATCTTGGAAAGGCCAAAATCCGTGAGCTTAATGTGGCCCATAGAGGTGATGAGCAGGCTGCAATGAGTGTGTGTTGAGGGGGGTGGGTCTCAGAAGTGAGGCCCACATCCACTTCCCTCCTGGTCCTCTCAGGCCGGGGCTGCCCAAGGGGTGGGAAGGAGGTGATGGGAAGGGCTCACTTGTCAGGCTTGAGGTCCCGGTGCACGATGCCATAGTTGTGCAAGTACTCCAGGGCCAGCACCGTCTCCGCAAAGTACATGCGGGCCATCTCCACGGGCAGCGCCCCGATGTTCTTCAGCAGGGTGGCGCAGTCCCCCCCTGTGGGGGAAGGAGTTGGCCCACATGAAGAGGGAGGCACCCTCTGCCCAGAGCTAGGCACGCCCCATGCACCATGTCCTCGCCTCACATGCCTCTCATTTTATAGCTAAGGAAAACTGATGCTCGGAGAGGGGCCTCCTCTCCCCAGGCCCCATGGGGAGTGCCCTCTACCAGGCTTCTCTCTTCCTCTTAGCCATTCCCACCAAGTTAATCTAATTGGCCAATGTCACACAGGAGGGGATTGAGACCCAGAGAGAGGTTGTTGGCTCATGCGGGGAGTCGATGGTGGAGGTGAGATCTGGTCAGGATAAAAGCCTACCTACTTACTGACTGAGTCCGGGAGCATGGCCCTTGATCTCCTGGAGTCTGAATCTTGAGGGCCTTAAAATGTAAGTTCCTGGCCCCTACCAGGTTTACTATAAACAGCATTCGTATTTTGGTCTCCTAACACCCATTCCTAATTCTCTTACAAGGGCTAGATTTTCTTCCAGGTGCAGCGGCTGGGTCAGCATGTAACCCAGGTCGCTTCAGTGAATCAGCCCTCAGACTCTCCCTTCTATTTTCACAAAGATGGCTGAACTCATAGGATGTAAACTACCATCTGCTGGATGGCAACTCTGCTATGTCAGGGCCCGTCTAGAGGAAAGTCCACACATGCAAAAGCAGAGTCAAGAAATGAAGAGATTCCTGGTGACATGGTTTGAGCACCCAGATACAACCATTCCTGAAAGCGACATGATTTTTTTTAATCATGTCAATTTCTTTTCCTTCCTTCCTTTCGTCCTTCCTTCCTTCCTTTCTTCCTTTCCCTCTCTCTCTCTTTCTTTCCCTCTTTCTTTCTTTCTGCTTCAGCCAGATTTAGCTCAGTGTCGGAAACTGACAAAATCAGACGGACTCTCTAAGGGTGGGGCTCAGGAATCTGCATTTGGCCACAATCCTAGGCAATCCTGACACACACTTATGATGAGAACCAAGCTGGATTGACTTCCAAATGAGACTTTGAGGCTGGGCAACACTCAGGAGGCACATGACCTTAAACGTGTGCTGTCACCTCCATCTGGGTCTCCTTGTCTCCTTGCTTCTGCCCTCACTGCAGCAACTGAATGGATATCCTCAAAACATAAATCAGATCATATCAGCTCTGCTTAAAACATAGCTGATGTCTGTTGTACCAGGAGTAAAATCCAATGCCATTCAGGGCTCCAGAAGGCTCGGCCTGCTCGGCCCCATCATCTCTCCATCTTCACCTCCCCCTACTCTCCCTCTGGCTTGCTCACTTGGCTCTGGCTTTATTGGCCTCCTCGCAGCTCCTCCAAATCCAGACACCTTCTCACTTAAGAGACTTTGTGCCTGGGATTCCTCTCCCTGACAATGCCATGCTCATATATGACATCACCTGGTCTCCTTTGGCTTGTTTATTGTCTGACTACACAGACCAGAATGTAACCTCTACGAGGGAGAGGTGTGTCTGTCTGGGTCCCAACTGTGCCATCAGCGCCTAGCGCAGCACGTGGCATGAAGAAAACCATGAGGGGACATCTGTTGAGTGAATGGATGGTTGACTAAAGGCTTGGGGGCAGCATAGTGTGACTCCATAAGACCATGTGTGTCTTAATAACCACAGTATGGGTGCTTGAGGCAATGGATGAATTAATATTTGGGTGAACATAAGCATGGATGGGCGGATAAACAGATGAAAAAAATGTACATTGGCAGCTGGCTAGCTGGATAGTAGATGGATGGATGGATAGGCTGAGGGATAAATTGGGGACAAATGGAGGGAGACGGCCAGGTAGGATGAGAGGCTGCAAGAACAGAGTTGTGGATGGAGGAATCAAAATATGGATAGTAAATAGAAGGGTGGGTGATGGACTGATAAATGGATACATGGTTGTTGATGGATGGATGAGTGCTGAGTAGGTGGGTGAACACATGGATGGGTGACTAAATGGCTAGATACATGAGAAGATGGGTAGAGAGGGGGCGCCTGGGTGGCTCAGTGGGTTAAAGCCTCCGCCTTTGGCTCCGGTCATGATCCCAGGGTCCTGGGATCGAGTCCTGCATCGGGCTCTCATTTTCCCCCTCTCTCTCTGCCTGCCTCTCTGCCTACTTGTGATCTCTCTCTCTATATATCAAATAAATAAATAAATTATCTTTAAAAAAAATAGATGTGCAAAGCAAAGAGTGAACCCTACTGTAGGGACTTCAGTTAATAATCATGTATCTAGGGGCGCCTGGGTGGCTCAGAGGGTTGAGCCTCTCACTTTGGCTCGGGTCATGGTCTCGGGGTCCTGGGATCGAGCCCCGCATCGGGCTCTCTGCTCGGCGGGGAGCCTGCTTCCCCCTCTCTCTCTGCCTGCCTTTCTGCCTGCTTATGATCTCTCTCTGTGTGTCAAATAAATAAATAAAATTTTTTAAAAAATCATGTATCTATATTGGTTCGATTATAACAAATGTTCGATTATAACAAACACAACATGTCAAGAATAGAGGAAACTGTGAGGAAAGAGGGTATGTGGGAACTCAATGTACTTTCCAGTCAATTTTTTGGTAAATCTAAAATACTCTAAAAAACAAAGTCTATTAATTTTTTTAAATAAATGGATAATGGATAACAGATCATCTGAATGGACAAAGGGATGGATAATCAAATGATTGGATGGATGGGATATTGGATAGATGGAAGGGGTGGATAGCTGGACAGATGGATGAATGGGATGGAAAGGATGGATGGATGGGTGGATGGAGGGATGGAAGGATGGATAGATGGATGGATGGGTAGATGGATGGATAGGATGGATGAGTAGATGGATGGATGAGTGGATGGATGGATGGATGGATGGATGGATGGATGGATGGATGGAAAAACTTATAGATTAGCAAATGAATGGGTGGAGGACGGATGGGTGGGTATTTGGATGGATGTCCTATATTGAATGAAATGAAAACAGATAGATAAACCAATAGACAGCTAGGTTATAAACAGATGAGACGATAATCAATGACTGAATAGTTAAATAGGTAGATAAACATAGAGGGGGATAGTCAATATGGTGACTAGGGCTCAGACAGTCTGCTAGGCCAGCATGACCAGCATGCATCCCCCCATCTTCCCTGCGGTCCTATAGGCAGCCACACCTTCCACGTATTCCATGACCATGCAGAGGTGGCGCCGGGTCTCAAAGGAGCAGAACATTCCGACCACAAAGGGGTTCTCGGCAAAGGTGAGTATATCACGCTCCACGAAGGCCTGCTGGATCTGGTTGCGCAAGATCAGGTTCTGTTTGTTGATCTTCTTCATGGCAAAGCGCTGTCTTGTGTCACGGTGCCGCACGAGGTAGACAGCGCTGCAGGGGGAGAGAGCGAGGACCGGCCATCACCTCCGAGACACCCGGCCTCCGCCACCCTCCCCCCGCCAGAGCCCCGGGTGGCTCACCCGTAGGCACCATTGCTTATGAGCTTGATGGTCTCAAAGTCATTCTCTCCAGGTGGTTTCTTAGCCTTGGTGGTGGTGCTGCGGCCCTGCAGGGGAAAAGTAGAGACGACCACCACCATCATCATAAGATTGGAACTCTTATTATTCCATTTACATGTGAGGAATCTTAGGCACAGGGAGGGGGTAGATGGGTCCTTCACCCAAGTGCCACAGTAAGGGAGTAACCAAGTCAGGACTTGAACCCATACTGCCTGACTCTGAAGCCATATTCCTAACTTCTTCCATTAGGAAAGAAGCCTACAAAATAATCACCTTAATATATAAAGAGCTTCCAGAAATCAATAACAGAAAGCCTAACAATTGAAGGGAAAATATAGGTAAGATACATGAACAATTAGAGCTCTTAACCATAGGAAAAGTGCTGAACCTCATATATAGTGGCAGAAGAGCAAATTAAACTACCCCAAGACACAATTTTTCACCTAGGAGATTGGCAAAAAAAATCCAAAGGGCTTACACACTCTGAGTAAAGCTGTGGAGAAACAGATACTTCTATACCTTGCTATTGGGAGTATAAATTGCTACAACCCCCTTGGAAGGTAATTTGGCATTCAAAAGAATTCCAAGTGCATGTTCCCTTTGATCCAGTAATTTTATTTTTGAATTAATGCTACAGATTTGCATGTGAAAAATGACATATGTATTACCTTGCCCATTGCAAGATTGGAAACAACCCATATGTTCATCTATAGGAAATTGGTTAAATAAACAAACGAGCGGCATCTGTGTAAAGGAATATTGTGCCACTGTTAAAAAAAAAAATGAGGAATGTCTCAGTACCTTGATTCAGAAGGCCCTCCAAAGTATTTTATTAAGCTGGGTAGGGGGAAGCAAGGAACGATATGTACTGTCTGTTTTTATGGCAAAACAGAGCTATCTAATAATATTTGGGGGTGGTCAGTAGCACATATACTAATAATATTTGGGGGGATATAGGTCAGTGGGGGACAAGGGTGGGTATAGGATACATCACTGTATACCTTTTTTGAAAATTATGTTTATTTTTCTTCAGGATGAAGCGATTCATTCCATAAACATTACACAAAAATGTTTGATATAAAAATATTAAATGTCTCTGCTCCTTAGAATGTAGCCTAAAAACATCCAACACCAAAAAATTGATAGAATTACAGGAAGAAATTGCTCAAAACCAGGATTTAACAGTATTTCTCAGAAACTTAGATTAACTAGGCAAAAAAGAAAAAAGAATAGGGAGATGGAAGAATTGAATCACTCAATTAACAAGTTTGATTGAATGGAATGAGTAGAATCCTACAAACAATAATTAAAGATAAATACCTTTTTAGAGTTTTAGAGTTTTGAGTGATGTCATTCCATTACCTATTCAAAAAATTAAACAAATGGCATGGGTAGTGAGATTCTGTTAAATATATATATATATATATAAAGGAAAGATGTGTGTGTATATGAGAATTCATAGATAGAGTTTGAAACAAAGGATCCAAGTTCAAATGCCTTCAGGGGCCAGGAAGGCCAGGTGGGAGTCACCGGGTGGCTGGGAGGCAGGTACCCCTTATCACAGGGTAGCCCCGCCTTAGTGCCAGCTGGGTCCACAACGGTGTTATCAGAACCTCTGATTTTTTCAAAAGAAGGCCCCAACATAGATTTTGAGTCAAAATCTTCTCTTTTCTATATTTTGCTTCAAATTTTTAAAAAACACTGCGCAGTTCAGCGAAAACACATGTGTGGCCAATACCTGACATGGGGAACATCTGTCAGAGTTTGGCTGACAGAGAGGTGGGACTATGGCAATTTTTACTATGCTGAGCTGTTAACACAGACAATCCAACCTACTCAAAACCCCATGCAGGCCCCCCACAATTACCAGTATGACCAGCAATTCTGCTCTTGGTTATATACTCAAAAGAGTTGAAACAGTTGTCCAAACACTTCTACACAAATATTCACAGCAGCACTATTCATACAATTGCCAAAAGATAGAAACATTCCAAATGTCCATCCATGGGTGATGGACAAACAAATATGGCGGATCCCAATAATGGAATATTATTCAGCCACGAAAAGGAATGAAGCACTGATTCACGTTACAACATGGATGAACCTTGAAAATGTTATGCCAGATGCAAAAGGCCACAGAGTGAAAGTGAATTTATATAAAATACCTAGAAATGTATAGGAAATATACAATCAGGTGAAATTTAAAAATATATGAAATATTCAGAATAGACAAATCTATAGACAGAATGCAGATCAGTGGTTGCCAGAAGCTGGTGGGGGAGGGTGAATGGGGACTAATGGCTTAATGAGGACACAGTTTTCTTTGGGGGTAATGAAAATGTTCCAGAACTAGATAGAGGTGATGGCCGTACAACATTGTGATTGTACTAAAACCCAGTGAATTGTTCATTTTAAAATGGTTAAAATGGGGGTGCCTGGGTGGTTCAGTCTGTTAAGCATCCAACTCTTGGTTTCAGCTCGGGTCATGATCTCAGGGTGGTGAGATCAAGCCCTGCATTGGGCTCCACACTAAGCGCCAAGTCTGCTTGTCCCTCTCCCTCTGCTTCTACCCCCATGTCTCTCTCACTCTCTTGAATAAATTTTTAAAAAATTTATTTTAGGGACGCCTGGGTGGCTCAGTTGGTTGGGCAGCTGCCTTCGGCTCGGGTCATGATCCCAGTGTCCTGGGATCGAGTCCCACATCGGGCTCCTTGCTCAGCGGGGAGCCTGCTTCTCCCTCTGCCTCTGCCTGCCATTCTTGCTCTGTCTGCCTGTGCTTTCTCTCTCTCTGACAAATAAATAAATAGAATCTTTAAAAAAAATTTATTTTAAAAAGATTTTTATTTATTTATTTATTTAACAGAGAGAGAGAGTGAGAGAAGGTACACAAGCAGGGGGAGTGGGAGAGGGAGAAGCAGGCTTCCTGCTGAGCAGGGAGCCCAATGCAGGGTTCCATCCCAGGACTCTGGGATCATGACCCAAGCAGAAAGCAGACACTTAAGGACTGAGCCACCCAGCCGCCCCTCAAATAAATACAAAATCTTTTAAAAATGTTTTAAAATGGTCAAAATGGCACATCTTACGTACCATGTGTACACGGGTGTGTATTATGTGTATTTTACCACGAAAAGAAAAAAGCCCATGGAGGGAAAGCTATTATTATTAACCCAATTCTCGGACGGGGAAACTGAGGCTGGGAGCAGGGACCAAGAGATCCACTTGGGCTGAAGGCAGAGAGCCAGGCGGCAAGGGCCTCTCCAGGCAGAACGAGAGCGCTAAAAGCTGGACCGCCAGGCCTTACCTCGGACAGGTCGTCCTGCTCAGGGGTGTTGGAGCCGCCGCTGTCCTGTTCCTCCAGGTGCACCACATCTGGGAAGAGACCGACAGTGAGTGGAGGCTGGAGTCTGGGCGGGTCCACCCACAGCCCGCTGCGCCCACCAGCCGGCACCTGGAAAGGGGTCACGGGTCAGGCCCAGCTGGCGGATGATGTAGCGCGGGATGTCGGTCTTGACAAGGTGGCCCTCCTTGGCGTGGCCCTCCGCGGCCTCCAGCAGGTGGTAGAACTCCTCCGGGTTGAATTCCTGAGGCAGGGCAGGGACCGGCTGGCAGGGCACTCCAAGGCCGCCTCCCGCAACCCCTCTCCCTACCCGTACCCTAGGGCCCTCACCAGGCACTCCAGCAGCCTCGCCGGGCGCGAGATGATGATAAGCAGCTTCTTGACCAGCTGAGTGACGAAGGCCACCTCCATGCTCTCCGAGCGTTCATAAGCCTGGGGTGGCGGGCACAGTGGGGGTGGGGGTCACAGGCGCCCTGCGTCAGCCTGGCCCCTGTCCCAACCCCACCGGGTACACAATGCTGCTGTTGTCCCATTTTACGGGTGAGAAAACTGAGGACCAGGCCACACTGTAAAAATTATGATGATGGGGGCGCCTGAGTGGCCCAGTTGCTTGAGCCTCAGACTCTTGGTTTGAGCTCAGCGGCCTGATCTGATGGGTCTTGAGATCGTGCCCCACAATGGGCTCCATGCTCAGCATGGAGTCGGCTTGACGGTTGATTCTCTCCCTCTGCCCCTCCCCCACTCACGTTCACACACTCTCTCTCTACCTCTCTCAAATATAAATCAATCCTTAAAAAAAATAATGAGGGCGACTGGGTGGCTCAGTTGGTTAAGCGTCTGCTTTGGGCTCAGGTCATGATTCCAGGGTCCTGGGATTGAGCCCCGCGTGGGGCTCCCTGCTCAGCAGAGAGCCTGCTTCTCTCTCTCCCTCTCCCTGCTGCTCTGCTTACTTGTGCTCTCTATCTCTCTGTCAAATAAATAAATAAAATCTTTTTAAAAAATAAAAATAAAAATGAAAGTTAAAAAAAATAATGATAGGGACATCTGTGTGGCTCAGGCAGTTAACTGTCTGCCTTCAGCTCAGGTCATGATCCCCAAGGTCCTGGGACCAAGTCCTGCATCAGGCTCCTTCCTCGGTGGGGAGCCTGCTTCTCCCTCTGCCTGTTGCTCCCCCTGCCTGTGTGCATTCTCTCTCTTTCTCTCTTTGATAAATAAATAAATAAATAAAATCTTTTTTAAAAAGATGATTATAGTCAGCACTGTCCTAAAACTTTCACTCATTCCATTCATCTTCCAAAACAACCCTATATTCCAGGCCAAGTTCGAATCCCTCTGCCTGGCACGCTCTCCTCTCCAGTCCCTGGGCAGCTCCCTACTTCTGCTCCATTGGGTCTCTGCTCCATTGTCACCTTGCCATGGAGGCCTCCCTTGACCCCACTGCCCCACTCTAAAGTCACACCCCATGGGATGCCTGGGTGGCTCAGTCTGTTAAGCATCTGCCTTCAGGTCATGATCCTGGAGTCCCGGGATCGAGTCCCACATTGGGCTTTCGCTCAGCGGGAAGCCCGCTTCTCCCTCTCACTGCTGCTTCCCGTGTTTGTGCTCTCTCTCTCTCACAAATAACTAAAATTTTTTAAAAAATAAAAAATAAAATAAAATCACACCCCAGCTCCTGACTGGGTCCTCAATCACCATTACCCTACTACACTTCTCCGGTTTCCTACCCCATGAAGCCCCTTCTAACAAGCAGTATATGAATTTCTCTATCATGCCTCTCAGGGCCAAGACCAGGGTAAGGCAGTGAGACACTCACCTTGACGCCAAAAATCTCAGTCTTCGAGATAACTGATATTTTAATGCAGTATTTGAAAAAATAATGCAAAAACCTCTGACAAGCAAAATAACAAAATTTAAACAAAGATAGGACCCAGTAGGGCTGTGTCAAGCCATATTGGAGGTTGAAGCAAAAGGAAAGTGTATGGCAACCTATACGTGGTTTTTCGATGATTAACGGGTTTGTTTTTTTTTATTAAGATTGATTTATTTATTTGAGAGTGTTGGAGGAGGGTTAGTGGGAGAGGGAGAGAGAGAATCTCAAGCACACTCCCCAGTGAGCACAGAGCCCAACACGGGGCTTGATCTTACAACCCTGAGATCATGACCTGAGCTGAAACCAAGAGCCCAATGCTTAACACTGAGCCACCCAGGTACCCCTCAGTGATCAACAGGTTTTTTTTTTGTTTTTTTTTAAGATTTTATTTATTTATTTGAGAGAGAATGAGTGAGAGAGAGCATGAGAGAGGAGAAGGTCAGAGGGAGAAGCAGACTCCCCAAGGAGCTGGGAGCCCGATGCGGGACTCAATCCTGGAAGTCCGGGATCATGACCTGAGCCGAAGGCAGTCGCTCAACCAACTGAGCCACCCAGGCGCCCCAGTGATCATGAAGTTTTAATGTTTTAATGAAAATATTATTGATGTGTTTGTTTTCATTAAAACCAGGGAAGTAAAATCCTAACAAATTCTGGTTTGGTTATAAATAAGATATTTAAAATAATGTTAAGTATTAATACACCTACTTTTCAACAATTAATGTTTTGAGACCGGGGGGGGGTGGCGGAAATCACTTGCCTCATCCTAGTCCCAGCCCTGATGCCTATTAATTATCTTCTGACACTTCTTTTTTTTTTTTAAGAGATTTTATTTATTTATTTGACAGAGAGCGATCACAAGTAGGCAGAGAGGCAGGCAGAGAGAGAGGGGGAAGCAGGGTCCCTGTTGAGCAGAGAGCCCGATGTGGGGCTCGATCCCAGGACCCTGGGATCATGACTGGAGCCGAAGGCAGAGCCTTTAACCCACTGAGCCACCCAAGTGCCCTGCTTCTGACTCCTCTTAACTAGAAGGTCAGCTTCCTGAGGGCAGGGACTTTTTGTTTGTTTTATTTCCAGATAATTTTCCAGCTTCTTGGTCAGTGGGAGGCCCAGAATAGGTTCTTGATGAATGGAATTATCAAGGAATTAATGAATGAGCAAATTCCCTTTTTATCGCAGAAGGACTGAGGCACAGAGAGGTTAAGTAACTTTGCAAAGGCTGCACAGTAAGTAAGTGATGAGCTAGATATGAATCCAGGCCACTGGGTATCTATGCCCTCAACTCCTATGAGCCTAGTGGCAGAATCTAGACTCAGACCAGTTCTGATGCCAAAACCCCTAAAGAGGGGCGCCTGGGTGGCTCAGGCATTAAGCATCTGCCTTTGGCTCAGGTCATGATCCCAGAGTTCTGGGATCGAGCCCCACATCGGGCTCCCTGCTCAGCAGGAAGCTTGCTTCTCCCTCTCCCACTCCCCCTGCTCGTGTTCCCTCTCTCGCTGTGTCTCTCTCTGTCAAATTAAAAAAAAAAAATCTTCAAAACCTATAAATAGGGGCACCTGGGTGGCTCAGATGGTTAAGTGTCTACCTTCAGCTCAGGTCATGATCTCTAGGTCCTGAGATCGAGCCCGAAGTCAGGGCTCCCAGCTCAGTGGGGAGTCTGCCTCCTCCCTCTCCCTCTGCCTCTCTCCTTGCCTGTGCTCTTTCTGTCTCTCAAATGAATAAATAAAATCCTAAAGAAAAAAAAAAAAAAGAATAGGGTCACTTGGGTAGCTCAGTCGGTTAGGCGTCTGCCTTTGGCTCAGGTCATGATCTCAGGATCCTGGGATGGAGCCCTGCATCACACACCATGTCACCGGGAGCCTCCTTCTCCCTCTCCCCGCCATTTCCCCTGATTGTGCTCTCTCTCTTTCTGTCAAATAAATAAATAAAATCAAAAGAATAATAATAATAATTAAAAAAATAAAAATATTAAACCCTTAATGACACCAATTCTGCCCTTTAGGTCTGAATGGGGGCCTGCAGCCCAAAGCTCCATATTCTGGTCCTTGTGCACTTATCCAGCTTCATTTCAGGAGACAGCACGGTCATTTGGGTTCTGTGCTCCTGAAACATCCCAAACTCCCTTCTCACCTCGGGCTGTTCCCCCTGCTCGGCACACATTCCCCCTCCCCCACCGGGCATTTCTCATAACTGTCACGTCCTCATTATTCTTGCCCCAATTTCAATGTCACCTCCGCCAGGGAGGCCTCCTGGACATTACAAGGGAGCCCCTGACACTCTGTCTGGGTGCCCTGTTCTATTCGCTTCATAGCCCTGAGCATCAGGTGAAATCATGGAATTCCTTGATTTGTCTGTGTCCATGTTTCCTATCCTCCTCCCACATTAGAATATCAGCCCCAAGGGGGCACCCGAATGGCTTAGTCAGTTAAGTGTTGAACTCTTGATTTCATTTTGGTTCAGGTCATGATCTCTGCATCATGAGATCAAACCCTGAGTCCAGTTTCCTGCTCAGTGGGGAGTCTGCTTGTTCCTTTCCCTCTATTCTTCCCCCTGCTCTCTCTCTCTCTAAAACTGATAAATAAATACAAGTTAAAAAAAAAGAGAGGCACCTGGGTGACTCAATTTGGTAAAGCATCGGACTCTTGATTTTGGCTCAGGTCATGATCTCAGAGTCCTGAGATCGAGCCCCACATGAGGATCGCTGCTCAGCGGGGAGTCTGCTTGAGGTTCTCTCTCTCCCTCTCTCTCTGCCCCTCCCCCACTCCCTCTCTCTTGCAGTCTCTCCTTCTCAAATAAATACATAAAATCTTAAAAAAAAAAAAAAAATGGGACGCCTGGGTGGCTCAGTGGGTTAAGCCTCTGCCTTCAGCTCAGGTCATGGTCTCAGGGTCCTGGGATCGAGCCCCGCGTCGGGCTCTCTGCTCAGCGGGGAGCCTGCTTCCCTTCCTCTCTCTCTCTCTCTGCCTGCCTCTCTGCCTACTTGTGATCTCTCTCTGTGAAATAAATAAATAAAATCTTTAAAAAAAAAATCTTAAAAAAAAAAAAGAGGGGAGGCTGGGTGGCTCAGTGGGTTAAAGTCTCTGCCTTTGGCTCAGGTCATGATCTCAGGGTCCTGGGATCGAGTCCCGCATCCGGCTCTCTGCTCAGCGGGGAGCCTGCATCCCTGTCTCTCTCTGCCTGCCTCTCTGCCTACTTCCGATCTCTCTCTCTGTCAAATAAATAAATAAAATCTTAAAAAAAAAAAAAAGGAAGGAAGGAAGGAAGAAAAAGAATATCAGCCCCCAAGAGGGGAGGAATATTTCTCTGGTTTGTCCATTGTTGGGCTCCCACTGCCCCAGCCACAGTAGTTACTTAATAATTTGAGTAAGTGAGGGGCGCCTGGCTGGCTCAGTTGGTTAAGCGTCTGCCTTCAGCTCAGGTCATGATCCTGGGGTCCTGGGATCGAGCCCTGCATCAGGCTCCCTGCTCAGTGGAAAGCCTGCTTCTCCCTCTCCCACTACCTCCGCTTGTGTTCCCTCCCTCGCTCCCTCGCTGTCTCTCTGTCAAATAAATAAATAAAATCTTTTTTAAAAAATCGAGTAAGTGAGACAAGAAATAAGACAAATAAAAATATAGATCATGGGGCGCCTGGGTGGCTCAGTGGGTTAAAGCCTCTGCCTTCCTCTCGGGTCATGATCCCAGGGTCCTGGGATCGAGTCCCGCATCAGGCTCTCTGCTCAGCAGGGAGCCTGCTTTCCCCTCTCACTCTCTGCCTGCCTCTTGGCCTACTTGTGATCTCTGTCTGTCAAATAAATAAATAAAATCATATATATATATATATATATATATATATATAATCATGCCAGATGGTGCTAAGTGCCAAGGAGAAAACTAAAGAGACAGTAGGTGGTGAGTTGGAGCAGAGGTTGACATTTTAAGTAAGAGGGTCTAGAGGCCACCTGAAAAGGTGACATTTGAGTAAAGACGGGAAGAAGGTGAGGGCGGTTAAATTCTTGCCGCCCCCATCAGACCTAGATGAGGACCACAGCCTTCTCTTGAGAACCACGTCCTTCCTGTCCACCCCTGGAATCTCAGCTCCACACCGGCGCCTGGTACGTGGTAGGCGCCCTCCAAACGGAAGTGGGGTGAAGGAAGGCGTCAGGCACGAATGAGGCCAGCGGCCCCGTGCACTCACGTCCTGCAGCAGCTTCTCCAGGTTCTCCTGCAATTCGTAGAAGTAGACGGTGGTGATGAGGCCGTCGCGGGACTTGGTCAGGCAGTCCCGGGCCAGCTCGATGATCTGGTGGTGGATGAAGCTGAGCACGCCGTCGGCCAGCGGCAGCACGCTGTCAGGTTCGTAGGCGCGGGCGAAGTCGCGCAGCTTCTCCTCCATCTGCGCAGTGGCCTGCGGGAGGGACAGAGGCGGGGCGGGGGTGCCGGCGCCGGGGGTGCGCCTGGAGGCTGTGGCCGCCAGGAGCCTGCGCTGCGCGCGCCTGCCACCAGGGGGCGCGCGGAGCTAAGGCGAGCGAGGGTTCCCGCCGCCCGGCCTCCCAGCGGGCGCCCCCCGCCCCGTCTCACCTTCGGGAACCGCTCCTTGTAGACATGGTTCATCATCACGATCTCGTTGTCGTAGGAAGAGGGGGAGCGCCCGGGGCTGCGGGGAGAGAAACCCATCCTGTCCAGCCCCCTGCCTCCGAAAACAGCCAGGCATCAGATCCCCTCCACCCCAAACCCCGGTAAAACCTCACCCATCGTGTTGCAACCCATTTAATCATGCGGACAGAGGTCATCGACTTGGGTGGGGGTGGGGCGGTGTTTGCCCACCTGAGGCTCCGCGAGCGAGGCCGCACGGCAGGAGAGCGGCGGCCACCATCTTCGTCAGTGATGCTCTCGGTGCTGCCAAAGTGTTTGGAGAGGAAGTGGAGCTCATCCACCGTGGGCTGGTAGGGCAGCTGGTGCAGGCGCTCCTGGGAGGAGCAGGAAGACTGGGGGGAGGAGCGGGGCCCAGGTCAGAGCCACCGCGGTCCCCCCACATCTCCCGACCCTGGGCTGGGATTCCTGGGGCTGATGGGCCACTGGGCAGGGTCGGGATCAGGACCTGTTTTATGATCCTTGGATCCCAGGGTCCAGGTTGGGACTCCTGGAGACAGATAGGGGGACAGGGACAGACACAGATGAGAACTGTGACACTCACACAGATGTGGCCAGTAGGAGCCTGTTAAAACCTGAGTCAAGTCACATCCCTCCTTTGCTCAGAACCCTGGCTCCCACCTTACTCAAGGTGGACGCTGAAGTCCTTCCCAGGACTCACAACATCTTACAAGATTCAGTCCTGTGTCTCTGCCATCACCTCCTTCCACTCTCCCCATCATTTACTCTGCTCCAGCTGCACAGTCCTCCTTGATGGTCTTTGAACAAGCCACAAACACCCCTGCCTCAGGGCCTTTGCACTAACTCTTCCCTCTGCCTGGAGCATATCTACTACTGATCACTTCTCCTTCACACCTTTGCTTAAATATCACCCCTCTGGGTAGCATTCATCCCTCTGAACACATATCCATCACTCACTATCCCTGCCCTATCTTCTTCTTGCTACATTTATCTCCTGACTTACTATATCTTTATTACTAATTTTTATTGCTATCTACTCCTTGAGGCGAGGATCTTGATGCTGCTTGGTCCCTAGTCAGGGCCTGGCATACACACAGACCCACAGATATCAGTGGAGAAAACAAGGATATCCACTCAATTCTACAGGCAGAAGGATCTTTTGAAATGTTACATTACTGGGGTACCTGGCTGGCTCAGTGGGTTAAAGCCTCTGCCTTCAGGTCAGGTCATAGTCTCAGGGTCCTGGGATCGAGCCCCGCATCGGGCTCTCTGCTCAGCAGGAAGCCTGCTTCCTCCTCCTCTCTCTCTGCCTGCCTCTCTGCCTACTTGTGATTTCTGTCTGTCAAATAAATAAATAAAATCTTAAAAAAAAAAGAAATATTACATTACTCATTCCCCATCCCATCAGTTATCTACTAAAATAATTTCTTCAATGCACATAACCTATAATCTACAGAACCACAATCTCAAACAGCTCAGGCTGAAATTTTAGTATAATTTAATATACAGCAAAAAAGCCTTTGTATGGCTTCCCACCACATTAAGAATAAGATCCACTTCTTGGCCCTCGCTGAGAAGCCCCAGTATGATGACCAAGGGCTCTCGCTGCCTGCCTCACCCTGGTTCCTCCACTTCCAACCCAGAGCACCAGCCACTCAGAGCTATTTTCAGCTTTCCAAAGGCAACAAGTTGTCTGTTGCCTCTGGGAGTTTGCACATGCTGTTCCCTAGTCCCCTTCCTGAAACACACTTCCTTTCCTTCTCCCACCTGCCAAACGCCTGCTGATCTTTTGTCTTGGCTTCAATTCCACCTCTTTCAGGAAGTCTTCCTTGACCCTCCCCCCAGCTAAATCAAGTCCCCCCCGCCCCCGCACACTGCTATCACCTTGCCTGGTATTACTCCCAAAACAGCTCTACCACCCCGTGTTTTGATGACTTCTTACTGATCTGTCTCCACTCGTGAGGGCCTCGACAGTCCTTGGATCCTGGCCCAGCTTCTAGAGCCCACCCACCATATGACAGTGACATAAATGTCTGCTGAACATCATACCAATAGATGGATGAGTGAACCAGAGACACAGGTAGAAAAGGGGGCAGGTGGAGAGAGAGAAACTTAGGGTAGCGCGGTGCAGGGCAAATGTGTTCTGGGTGAAGGCTGTGCCAACCTTGGTCAGCTGAGCCCCTTGGGCAAGCAGCCCAACACATGAGCCTTAATATCTTTATCTGTAAAATAAGTTGGTGATGAGTAGGACCCCCAAGAAGATTTGTCGAGGGTAGAGAGCAGGGCTTTCAAGGGGACCTGTAACTTGCCAATAGATGGACGGGTGACACCTTGGAAAACAAGAGAAGCCCCAAACTCTCCTTAAGGCCAGCCCGACTACTGGCCTGGGTGTGGGCCTCCAGGCTGGAGGGCTCCCCGGCAGCTCCCACCCACTCGCCCACCTGCCAACTCACCGAGACGGTGGAGCTGGGTGTGTTGGTGCCATAGCCAGACGAAGGAAGCGAAGCCAGAGACCAACGGCGTCCGTCCGCCCTGGAACCCAGCCGAGATGCTCAGAGGCTACAAGGCCCCACTGGTCCCCCCACTCCTCAGGATGTGATAGAAGCCACTGGCCACCACCGGGGTAGGGAATGGGAGGGGATATATCTGTGCTCTGTCTGAGATTTCAAAAGGGCCTCAGAGCCAAGGGGGTAACAAGGAAGTCTTCCATGTAGGTACCGGGGAATCTCAACAGTTACCCCCATGAGAAAGCACTCAGCGTGAGACCACTTGAGTCTTCTCAGAGAAGAAATGCCCCTCCCTCAAACACACACACACACACACACCATCACTCTCATGGCCACAGGTACCAGTGTTATTGAGACAAGTGCGGTCAAGTTCACACACTGACAGTCACACACGTTCACACAGGACTCCTCAACACAAACACTCACACACACTCACTGTCCCATACATGCAAAATCAGATACACACTCACACACAAACACATGTACTTAGAGACTCAGTACTCACACTCTGACACAAAGACACGCACTCCCTCACGCCCATTCTACACTTCCTTGTTCGCACAGACGCATTCAAGAACCCTCAAGCACTCAGTCACACATTCAAACTCCCACACAGCCACACATTCATTCACACGCCCACCAGATTGCACACTCACAGGGAGACATTCATGGAAGGGCACGCTCCCTCACATATTCACACACGTTTAACAAGGTACAGATAAACCCTCACACCCATGTCCACACCCATGTTCACTGACGCACACCCCCATGGACACATGTGTAGGCACAAGCTGCCTCACATTTGCACAGTCTCACAAATTCATACTCACACATCCACATCGGCACACGGGTTGCACATCACGGGGACATGCACTCCCAAGCGTGAGACTCGTCCCTTATTCCTCCCTCCAGGGAGTGCCCTCCCACCCAGCCCAGGCAACTGCATCAGCCCCAGTCTTAGAGCCATTTTCTGGCTCCCTATTGCCCTCAGCTGAATTCCACAGCCAAGTGGGTCTTCCCCCACCCACCCCAGGGAGCTATCCTCTGTCCCCCACAGTCCTGTGTGAGTCCCACACCACAGCCTTCACCAGCCTTTGCGGTGACCCAGGTTTTCTGGAGTGCCACCCCAACTCAACTCCGAAGATAGAGACGGGGAGTCATTCACCTCTTATGCTCAATTCCCAGATCACAGCACGTGTTCAGACAACGTTTTTAGAATGAATAAAGTTCAAAGAAAAAGACAGCCGCCCAAACATCCTGGTGACTCCCAGAAGTTTCTCTAAAACACATTGGATGAATCTTTCTGCTTCCCCCAATTTCGCCAAAAGCCCGAGGAAATTTATTAGCGACACTCCAGAAACCCTCAAAGACCCCAGTTAGGAAAACCCGAGATTCCTCCTCTTCGGCTCTCGAGAAATTGCCCCAGGTGCCCTTCCTCTTGTTGGAGACCGAGAGTCCCTCGGTGGGCATCATGCAGGCTGCGCTTGCGCACCTCATCTCCGCTCCCTGTCCTGTTGCTATGGTAACGCTCGGCCTGGAACTAGAGGCTAGAGAGACTGAGACCCTGGGCTCAGAGCGCAGGCGCTTTCTCTCCACTGCAAAGGAAGTCCCACTCCTCCTCTGATTCCGGACGGGCGGTTGGCCCCGCCTTCTCATAGGCCCCGCCCCAATGGCCAGGCGCTTATTCCCGCTGGGACGTGGGGGCACTCTGCGGGTCCCTCGGGCCCTGGCTCAGGTGCAATTAGGCGGGGAACAGATGGTGGCCCAGACGGTGGGTCGGGAGGGTCCGGCCAGGGTTCTAGGGCCCTGGGGAGAGGGACTCACCTTCGGGAGGAGGCAAACGAGAAGTGGGCGGGGGTGTTGGGGGAGAAGTTGCGGGGGCTGTCCAGGGGACTGCTACCTGTGGCGGAAAGAGGGGGATCTTAAGGCTTGGTGTGGGAGACAATCCCACCAGGCCTTCCAATCCTCAAAGAGGGTTGCAAACAATAGCTCCTCCCCTCTTTAGTCTAGTCACACCTTACACGAGTGGATCACGCCCCCTTAGCTGTGGTCCCGCCTCTCTAAGCTGTTTTGGTTACCAAGTCAGCCCAGCCCCACTCCAGTCCGGTTCCGTCTTCATCTGAGATGGCCTCGGTCCTCAGGTATGGTTCCTCCCTTCAGCCCCATCCCTTTTTAAATCTAGTCCCGTTTGGGCCTCTGCCCACCAATGCCTGTCCCTCAGCCGACTGACCGAGGCCACACAAGGATGGTCCCGCCCTTTGCCCAATCCCGGTCCTCCTCTGTCCAGACTCGGCCCAGTCCTGCGGCATGGACACACCGGTTGCCTGTGCCCCCTCCCCTCCCCTGTGGCCACGCCCCTAACCGGTGGTCACACCCCCTCTGGTCTGGTCCACACCCACCACCTGTCTCACCCAGGTGTCCAGGCAGTGGGGAGTGGGGTCGCGGCAGCGTGGGCGAAGTGCTGGTCAGGATGAGGCTTTTCCGGTTACTGGTGCGGCAGCTGCAGGGAAGGCGAGGCAAGGGGACCGGGCCAGAGCACAGCCCAGTGAGTTTGTGAACCCAACCATCCACCTTCCCATCTCAGATACCCACCTGTGTCCTATCTGTGGGTGCTTGGAGGTGCCTCCAGAGGATGGCTCAGAGGACATGCTGGAGGCCCCAGCATGTATGACCATGTGGGCACAGTGTCAGTCATGGAATAATAGACATGTTGCCCATGCAACACCATTGGAGATACCAAGTGCCTGTATAAGACTCTTTGGGGCTGCACATGACATTCTCTGTATGTATCCATATGTGGTACCCAGGGTGTGAGCTCAGCACTGGGTTGGATTTATCTCATAAGATACAGCCTGTACCTTTGTGCGTCTGTGTGACACAGTGTGCAATGCCACTTGTCCGTGGCTAGATGTGCCATCGTGGGCTGTACCCCATATGTGCATGATTTCTGCTACATGTGTCTACGCCTTTGTTCGGCATTCTAAGTCTATGTGATATCCTGTCCTTGTGTATGTGACATTCACCACGTGTAACCACGTGTGGTATCTATTGTGTCCGAGTTTGACACCTTGTGATACTGGGCATGTTTGAACCTGCCACCATGTGTGGTGTTCCCTAAATTAGTCTCCCATGTGATAACGTGCGACACTGTGTCTCTCTATCTCTGCAAGATTCCCTGTGTCACGTATTCTGCATCCGTGTAATACTGCATGTGACATGCTTAGGTGATATGATGTGCTGTGACATCGTTAGGTGCATGGATGTCTTTGCCATACATATGTCTGTGTGCATCTTGGATGCCCGAATCGTGTGTGTGTGTGTGTGTGTGTGTGTGTGTATGTATCACCACGCATGTGACATGTTACTGGGTGTACACAGCACTGTAGCTGTGGGCTTATTCGTCTGTGTGTGACACTGGTGGTCCGCCTGTGTGTCTGGGCATGACTCAGACCTATGGCCACTGCATGCGTGATGGCTCCAGGGTGTATCTGGGCCACTGGGGCTGTAGTGTGTGTATGTGTGTGACATCATGTCCTACGTGACGCTGTGTGTCACTATTTTCCTTATGAGGCTGTATTCTTGGTGGGGGGTAGTTTGTGCTTTGATAAAGCCCCCCCTTCCCCTCTGCCCCTCAGGGTCCCAGCTTCTGAAGACAGAGCCCCCAGCCCCTCCATTTCCCTCACCCCCCGCCACAGTGACGGAGCATATTAGCGAAGCCAGGAACACGCGGCATGGGGGGCGGGGGGGAGGCCAGGCTGCGGCTATTGTTCCGAGGGTGCCAAGTCCCCCACCCTCCCCTTCTTCCCCTACCCCCACTGGGTTGCCGGAGCCCGCAGCGCCAGTAGACAAAGGCGCCGCAACCCCCCACCCGGCGCAGCCTCCTCCCCCCCCCCACCCCGCGGCCGTCCTCTCCGGCATACAGTCCCCCCAGTCTCGGCCCACACAGTCCCCAATTCAGCCCCCTCCCCCGTAGGAAGGGGCAGCACGGGCACCTCTGGCGCTGCTGGACCGGGTGCAGCATCCCGGGCCCCGCCCTGCGGCAGCGGCCAGAGGGACGGCTTTGGTGGGGAGGGCCGGGTCAAGGTCTGAGGGATGGGGGTTCTACCTCTTGGTGCGGCGGAACATACTGCCGCCAGGGAAGGAGGGCATCGAGAAATTGGAAAGCGCGGTCCAGAGAGAGGCAGACATGACCCGGCGGCGGCGACATGGTGGCAGGTGCGGCAGTGGCGGCGGCAGCGCGGGGAGCGAGCGCGCGGGGCGGAGGCTGGAGCCGCAGCGGGTAGGGGAGGGCGGGGGAAGGGAGGGCCGTGCCACTGCCGCCCGCCGGAAGGGGGCGCTCCTGTGCACCAGTGGGCCAGGCCCCGCCCGCGCGCGCCCCTGGCGCCCCCACCCGGGCTCGCGAAGGGACGGCCAGCCCTGTGCATCTTTCCCCCAGGCTCACCTGCTGCTTTTCCGGGGCAGAGGCAAATCCTTCTGGAAGGCAAAGGGGCAAAAGGATGAGGTCAGCGAGGACCAGCAGCTGCTGTATGCAAGCCCTGTCACCCCCTGGAGGAGCAAATGTTGGGTGGGACGAGCCCCTTATCAGCAGCCTCACCTGCACCCTTCCTTATCCCCGGAAAGCAGGGTTCTTTGGAGGAGAAGGTGCCAGAGTGATTTCTCTCCCGACCCCAGAGACCAGCCTGTACAAAGCCCCAAACAGGACTCCTGAGTTGACATCTCAATGTGCATTTGTGCAAAGGAAACAAGAGCCTATTTGAAAATATTTCTTGAACGCCTCTTGTATGCCAGGCCCTGTCCTAGGCACTGCGGACACAGCAGCGAATGAGAGAAAAATTCCTGCTTTTTCGGGACTGGCATTTAGAGAAGGGAAGCGTACAATACACAAGACTAATATAGAAGTGAACAAGCTAAGTTTAAGTATTCATAAGTATCATGAATAAAACTAACATGATGTGAGGGGAAAATGCAGGGAGAAGGACAAGATGGTCAGAGGGCTGCTCTAGGGAAATGACCTTTAAGACAGTTGTTGAAAAAATAAAAGCCAGCCGTGGGAGGATTTGTGGAAAGAGCATTCCAGATAAAGGGAACTGCAAAGGTCCCAAGGGAGACAGGAATGAACTTGGCATGCTCAAGCATGAAAGGTTGAATGAATGAATGACTCCACACCCCACCCCAAGGGTTGTATCCCACTCCCAGCCAGATTCAGTGTTGAAGGTGAGGTAGTTAGGATGGCTCAAAACTAAAACTGGAAATGGGAATTAGATGATGGCTAAGAGGTCTTTTTGATCTGGTGTGATGATGATAATTGCTAAATATTAACATTTTTTTTTTAAGATTCTACCCATTTGGGGGCGCCTGGGTGGCTCAGTGGGTTAAAGCCTCTGCCTTCGGCTCAGGTCATGATCCCAGGGTCCTGGGATCGAGCCCCGCATCGGGCTCTCTGCTCAGCAGGGAGCCTGCTTCCTCCTCTCTCTCTGCCTGCCTCTCTGCCTACTTGTGATTTCTGTCTGTCAAATAAATAAATAAAATCTTTAAAAAAAAAGATTCTACCCATTTATTTGACAGAGATCACAAGCAGGCGGGGTGGGGGGGCAGGCTCCCTGCCGAGCAGAGAGCCTGATGCAGGGCTCAATCCCAGGACCCCAGGATCATGACCTGAACCAAAGACAGAGGCTCAACCCACTGAACCACCCAGGTGCCCCGCTAAATATTAACAGTATGTGTCCACACCAGAGGAAGGTTGTGTTCTGTTTGTCAAGCACTCAGGAAGCCACTACAGGGATCAGAAGTTATGGAATTCGGTGCCCTTTCCCGGGAGAGCAGTGGGAAAAGGGAGTGTTACCTTCCAGTCTGTTTTCTGTCCACAGGCCAAAGTGAATAAAGGAGGTTGGGTGGAGCCACAGAGGGAAAGATTCTAGTGAGGGTTTCAAAAGCATTTTGGTGGTCCCCATTCCAACATGGGGAAAATAAGGGACATTCTAGATCCTTTCTAGGATCTCTGACAGCAGAAAGCCCTGGGCTCAAATCCCTGCTTTGCCTCTTATAACCTTGGCAAATGACCTCCGAACAGTCCATTTCTCCTAGAGGATTCTGTGAACTGATTCAGGTGCCTGGCACCTTAGCATGATGCCTGGTACACAGTAAGCACTCAATAAATATTAGGTCATAGGAACAGGAGTTATTGTGAATGGACATGCTCCATGAAAGAGGATGGGCCAAAGGGACCTCCCACTCCCATGTACAGAGGATACACATACGGTTGGAGTCAAAGAGAATGCTGTCCAGTTGGGCAGCCCTGCCTTCCTGAGCCACTGATGACCAGAAATCCATTCCAGGTTTTCCCTCTGTTTTTGCAGGATCAGTTTGAATGAGCCTCGGCTGGCCGGCTGGGCGGGACGACTGCAATGGCCCAAGCGAAATCTAGACCTGGATTTTCCGGCCACGGAGCCCAGGAGTCCAGATCCGGGTACACTCAGCCTTCGAGGGTGAGCCCCTGGGGTTCCTTTAAACACCTCCCGGAGAAGTCCTGGAACCTAGCTCCATTTGCTAGCGCCCCTAAACATCCTAGAGTCTAAGAAAAGGGCAAACTAGAGCTGTAGAGGATTTGGATCCTCAGCGTCAGAGTAAAGAGACGCCACCTCCATCACGAGCTGCAGAGCCGCTCAGCCAAGCGGATTCTGCTTCTCCCTGGGATTGATGGACGGCGCTGTGGACAGGGCTTTCGAACTCAGGATGCTGTAAGTATATACGATCCCACCTGCACACAGTTGGGGGCCCTCGGGCGCTCCGCAGTTGTGGAACAGCTCCTAAAGGGTTGCATCAGTGTGTGAGGATGTATCCAAGGCAGTGAAGTGGTTAACCCTGCCAGAGGGGAAGAGGTAGGGGCAGGACTCCGGAGGGTAGCCTGGCCCAGAGGATGCCTCAGAAAGGAAGGGTGGGGGAGTGGGCGGATCCCGGACGGGGGGCGGAGCCTTGAGGAAGAGATGGAAGGCCCGCGTGGCGCTGAGCCAATGGGAGTCGGCGCCGGCCCGGAGGGCGGGAACACACCCCCTTGCAGGCCCCGCCCCTTTCCGCCCTTTTCCAGGGGACCCGACCGCGCGAACCCAGACTGGCTGCTTCAGCACCTGCTCTGGCTTTGCCGCTTCTCCCTCCCTTTTGTCAGAACCTCGAACCTCTTCTCCCACCCCAGCACTAAGATGAGGTGGGAATCCAGAGGAGACTTCGAGAGCCCAAGGCTCTTAGATGGAGCCATCTGGGTTCTGTCTGAAAGCAAATTAGTTTTCCAACCCAGGTCTGGCTCCCGCATCATCCAGACTACCTGGGAAGTCCTTCCTATCATCTGACTCAGATTTTTCCTGCTGCAATGACCGGTCAGTTAACCTTGGTCTCCAGCCTCAGGGATAGTGTGGGTTAGAGGAGTCCTGAAATGGACATGGCCCTGGGGGAGGGTTTGAATCTTCCCCTTTTTTCAAGCGCCAGGCTAGGTATGTAGCTTAAAGTCTGGGGCCACCTAGGCTTTATCTAAACTCTTCCAGATTATTTAGCGTGGGTCTGGGCTCCAAGAAGCCTCACAAGGACCAGACCCCAGGCAGGCCTTGGGGTGAAGCTTTGATCAGTTTCCTTGCTGGGGTCAGTTTAAGAGCAACATCGAACCTTCCTATTAACCCTTAGAAGCGCACGAGGAAGATAGTAGAGGAGGACCCCTTTCAGCCTGAGTCCCCACCCATCTTGAAGGTGGCAGTTTCTGAGGCCTGGATTTCCCCACACTCCACAATCCTCAGTGTCCCACTCTGTGCAGTGGACTCACTCCCGCGCCTGCGCAGCCTAGAGACCAGTATCTTCTAAGGCTGCAAGGAGCTAAAAATCGCTCCCGCCCACCCACAAGCTGGGCTGGACTTGAGGATCTCGAGGCGGTGGGGGGGGGGGGGGCGGATGGGTAGTGAAAGGAGGGGGAATGAAGAGTGAGGAGGGAGGCTGTCTAGGGTGTCTGTCCAATTAGGGCAGTAGGAAGAATCCTGGTGGCCGGGCAGATGCATGGAGGTCGCAGGGGTTCCCCACGCCTCAGAAAGGGGTTCCTAGGGTAGTAAGGGGAGACGCTGCAGCATAAACATGTTTACGGCCTCTGCAGCGCCGGTGGCCCCGAGGGGCGCGAGCCCTGGGGCAATAACTTTGCTCTGCGCCCCCTCACCCCTAGCCTGGCGTTGCGCCAGGGCGATGACTTCGGTCCCAGCCCCCTCCTCCTCCGGAGGACCAGGTGCCCCTCAGGGCTATCCTCGAGGGGGAGCGCTAGGCTGCACCCCTCCGTCAGCTCCCTGGATCCCCGGGCGGCGCCTGAGGGGCGGGGTCGCCAGCGCGGCGGGACGCGCGGCTACGGTGTTCCCCTCTGGTAGCATCCCGAAGCCGTGGGAGGGGGCGCCCCGGCTGGCCCGAGCGCAAGTTCTCCCGCCCCCTGCCGGGCCCCGCCTCAGGGCGCCGACCCCTTCCCCACCACCCGGGACCCGGGCCGCCGCGTACCTGCAACCTCCGGCGGCGGATCAGGCCCGAATCGTCCATGGCGGCGGCGGCTTCGGCCCCGGGGAGGGAGGAGGGAGGAGGGAGGTGGCGGCTGCGGCGGCGGCGGCGGGAGGAGGGAAGAGGGAGGGAGTGAGAAGCCGCGGGGACCGCGGCGGCGGCGGCGGCGGCGGCGGCGAGTAGGGGGGGGGCCTGGGGGGTGGCGGGGGCGGAGCAAAGTGGGGCGGACCCGGCGCTGTCACTGCGTCTGGGCGCCCGAGCCTGGCCTCGGCCAAGGCTGCCCGCGCGGCGGGGTGGGAGGGGGCAAGCGAGGGAGGAGCTTCCCTATGTCCCCAAGGGAGTCAAGCTACGGAGATACCCCTAAAAGTAGAGCCACCCCAGGGGAGAGACATGCCCATGGGTAGACCTCCAACCCAAGAAACACCCAAGGGAGACGTTCTCACTAAAATTATTCCTTATGCGGATACCCACCCCTCCCGTCAGCGACCCCCTCAGGGAGACACATTCCCACGGGTTGATAGTCTCCACCGGAGGTCCTCTTCAATCAGAAACTCCCCCCTCGCCCTGAAAATCATTCCTAAGGCAGATGGTCTCTGAGAGGTAGCGCTTCCTCTCAAAGCCCCCTGCCGCCCCCAAGAAGAGACACTTCCTCAGAGAAAAATCCCCACGGGTGACATTTTCCTTGGAGAGCCTGGTAAAGATACCCCCAAAGAAAGACCCCCTAAAAACCATATTCTCTGTGGGAAATTGTTCCCACCCACGAGACCCTCACATCCTGCGGAGATACATTCTTACAGAGTGACATTTGCATTGAGGACACCCATCCTCAAGGGAGTTGTTCCCACAGACAAACATTTTGCCTGCATATACCGCCCCCCTTCCCAATCAGAGCCTCCTCGGGGAACGCTGCAGCCCCTCTAACGACCCCCTCCCTCACCGTCAGGATTAAGTAGCCAGGTCAGGCTGGGCTGTATTTATAGGACCGATTAGTGGTAGTTTGGGAGGGGGGGCAGCTGACGCGATTTTCACACACACACACCCGCAGTGTTCCTATAGCTGAGACCAAGCCGACCATGCTTCTCAGAGTTGGTGTGGAAAGCATCGGTGACCTCCCCACTCTAGGCATTAGGGGCCAGGGTGGGGAGGGGGCGACCGGAAAGCCCTGGAGGGCGCGGTCACTGGGCGGGAGCGACCCCTGCCGGCCAATGAGTGCGACGACAAGGTCTAGGTCCAGGTGTTCCCCAGACATTTGTTTCCTCATCTCTGCGCCTTTGCCTGAGTTATCTCAGTGTTTCTCTCTGTCTCTGTTTGTCGGCATGTTTGTTTGCCATCCCGCTAAGTCTATTCTTCGAACTTCTCTGTCAAAGTCCCAGATTCCGCTCTTGTCGCCCCTTCTAAAGCAAGCTGTCTCGGGAGCTCTCCGTGGTGCTGATCTCACACGCTCCTGTCCGCGGTGCTGAATTCCGAGGGCGGGTTTGGGGGCTGAGGTCAGGGGAGGGGAAGGGTTGGCAGGAGGCACAGCCCAAAGACTGGACAGATATGACACACGAGCACCCTGGACTACCCAAAATGGACTAGGGGAAGGCTAGATCCATTAGGTCTTGGTTGCTGACGCCTATAGGACATCACTGTGTGGGTACCCCTGGAGGGGCCAGGAGACAGGGCCTTCTGATTCATTAATTTACTCAACAAGTACTGAGCACCTACTGTGTACAAAGTAGTGTTTTGAGATCTGGGAGTTCCTCAGTGAAAGAGACAAAACAAAAACTCTGCATTAGCCTGAGAAGGGAAAGAGAATTGTGGTAGTAGTCATTGCTCACAAAAACACATATGCACACACTACAAGCACAGGTACACACACACACACACACACTGCAAACATACACACAAACACGAACATACCAACACATGCTCAGGAAACAGACTCACATACACATAGTCACACACTGCAAATATGTACTCCTCAAAAATACACACACATACACATTCTCAGCAAACACAGACTCACACACAAACACACATACACGTTTCCAAATATGCACTTAGCAAACGCAGACACACTGAATCATATGCAAACACAAAAACACAGAATACAGACAGATAATCAGCAAACACAGGCACACACAAACACATATACACATAAACTCATGCTCTGCAAAGACACACACATGCAAGCACCTACTGAGAAAACAGACATACACACACTCAGCAAATGCAGACACACACAAGTAACATGTACACTCAACAGACACAAGCACACACACATAATACAAAAACCAAGAGAAGCTCAGCTACACACAAACTCTCATCCAACACACAGACACAGTATCCTACCCACACAACACACGGACACACATATACACTCACATACACACTACAGGACTGCTCATCTCGCCAGGGTCTCCCACTAGAATGTAAGCTCTCGGAAGGTGAATTTTTTAGAAGATTTTATTTGAGCACCTGGGTGGCTCCGTTGGTTAAACAATTGCCTTCTGCTCAGGTCATGATCCCAAAGTATTGGGATTGAGTCCTGCATCAGGCTCCCAGCTCCACCGGGAGTCTGCTCCTCCTTCTGATCTTCTCCCCTCTCATGTTCTCTCTCTCAAATAAATAAATAAAATCTTTTTTAAAAAATATTTTTAAGGGGTGCCTGGGTGGCTCAGTGGGTTAAAGCCTCTGCCTTCGGCTCAGGTCATAATCCCAAAGTCTTGGGATTGAGTCCCACATCAGGCTCCCAGCTCCTCAGGGAGTCTGCTTCTCCTTCTGATCTTCTCCCCTCTCATGTTCTCTCTCACTGTCTCTCTCTCATATAAATAAATAAAATATTTTTTAAAAAAATTAAGGGGCACCTGGGTGGCTCAGTGGGTTAAAGCCTCTGCCTTCAGCTCAGGTCATGATCCCAGTGTCCTGGGATCAAGCCTAGCATCGGGCTCTCTGCTCAGCAGGGCTCCTGCTTCCCTTCCTCTCTCTGCCTGCCTCTCTGCCTACTTGTGATCTCTGTCTGTCAAATAAATAAAATCTTTTTTTAAAAGATTTTAAAATTTTTATTTATTTATTTGTCAGAGAGAGAGTGAGTGCACACAAGTGGGGAGTAGCAGGCAGAGGAAGAAGCAGGCTCCCTGCTGAGCAAGGAGCCTTATGCAGGAAGGACTTGATCCCAGAACCCTGGGATCATGAACTGAGCCAAAAACAGATGCTTAACTGACTGGACCATCCAGGCATCCCAAGGTTGAGGTTTTCATTTCTTTTTTTTTTTTAAAGATTTTATTTATTTATTTGACACAGAGAGAGAGAGAGATCACAAGTAGGCAGAGAGGCAGGCAGAGAGAGAGGAGGAAGCAGGCTCCCTACTGAGCAGAGAGCCCGATGCGGGGCTCGATCCTAGGACCCTGAGATCACGACCTGAGCCGAAGGCAGAGGTTTAACCCACTGAGCCACCCAGGTGCCCCGAGGTTTTCATTTCTTGATCACTACTGCATCCCCTGAACCTGACACACAATAGGTGCTCCATAAACATTTGTTGAATGAATGGATGAATTGAGAGAATGTTTGCAAAAAACTCACATTCACAGAAACTGCAGAGGAACACACACACACACACACACACACACACACACACACACACACACGTTTCAGATACAGACACACCCTCTCCACACAGGTCAACACCCCCTTGTTCACTAATGGTCACCATTCATGGTCAACAGCATTTATCCACTGACTCATCCACAATATTTTCACAGGATGGCCATCCTGACCCTACATACCCCCCCTCACATTTATTATATCTTACCCAATTGGACACACTTGGCTTGGAACACATAAAGACTTCCTCACCCAGATTTTGAATACACACACACACACACATACAACCAGTCAACCAAGAGACACACATACTATACCCTCACACAACAAACATACACTCTCTCCACACACACAGACACACAAACACACTTTCATCCAACACACATACACATAGAGTTTAAGCCATCATCTCAACATAAAGGTCAATGCAGAGATATATACAACGCAGTCCCAGGTCCCCTGGCCTTTGGTCAGTTGGAGCAGGGGGTGGGGCAATGGGAAACTCCTCCTCTGCATCAAACCACACCCCTTTGGCCGCCACTCTTTCCTGCACTTGACCCTGCCGTGTCTCAGCAGCACCCTAGACACCCGTCCAGTTAACAGGTGAGGGGTGGCCAGAGGGGACAGGGGAGGGGAGGGAGTTGTCTTGTCTCCACAGACCCTCAGCTTCCCCTACCATACAGCTTTAGAACCCCAGCGGCAAAACTAGAGTCCTGCCACAGCCAAGCTTGGCTCCGAAGGACCAGCTCTGGTGGCAGCCCCTAAGCCGATTGTGGGCCGAGAGAAGGTGACCATGAGAGGGGCCAGCACGGATCAAGAGGGAGGGAGGAGACTGGGCAGAAGAGAGAGAGGAATTACTGGACAGAAGAGAGAGACTGAAAGAGCTGGGGAGTCCCTTTAGTTCTGAAGACAGAGGGGATCACCTAAGGGCCAACAGGGTGGGAGACCCTGCTGGGTGTGACGGGGAGGGGCACCACGGTCCAACTAGAGGAGGGGGCCCTTGGGCCTAAAGGGAGGGACATGAGTCTGATGGGTGAGAAGGGACTCCTGGGTCAGAGGCAGGACTTGATGATCCCCTGGGATTTGAAGGTTCTTGATCATTGCCTCCCCATCAACTGCTCATTCTCTGCTCTCCCTGGCACTGTCTCCTGGGTCCACATCAGGAGGGTACAACCCTGAGCTCCCAGATAGAGTCAGCCAAACCTTACCCCATACCCCAGCTGATTCTTGTCTCAGGTGGACATGGCCTGCAGGGGCCACACTCGACCCAAGGGCCTGACCTGGGCCCTAGGACTGACCCTGGCTTGGATCCTGCTGGGAGCCTGTGGAGGAAGCCGCCCACTCCCAGCTATGTCCCGGAGACACCACAGGCTGGCAGCCGATCTTGGCACAAGCCAGCTGCACCTTGCAGGTGAGCACTCCAGACCCTGCCTAACCTCCAACACCTAAGAAATCCCATTTCACCATAGCAATACCAGAATCTCCTTATGAGAGGGGCTTGGGGTGACACGTGTGGGGGAAGATGGGGAGTCAGGGCTTGTGCTAAAGAATGGTAGTTAAAGGGGCACCTGGATGGCGCAGTCGGTTAAGCTTCTGCCTTCAGCTCAGGTCATGATCCCAGGGTCCTGCTTCTCCCTCTCCCTCTGCCTGCCATTCCCCCTGCTTGTGCTCTGTGTGTGTGTGTCAAATAAATAAACAAAATCTAAAAAAAAAAAAAAAAAAGAATGGTAGTGGGGCACCTGTGTAGCTCAGTCATTAAGTGTCTGCCTTCGGCTCAGGTCATGATCCCAGCATCCTGGGATCTAGCCCCTCATCGGGCTCCCTGCTCAGCGGGGAGCCTGTTTCTCCTTCTCCAGCTTCCTCCTGCTTGTGTTCCCGCTCTTGCTACCTCCCTCTGTCATAAATAAATAAAAATCTAAAAAAAAAAAAAAAAAAAGAGGGGGGGGCCCCTGGGTGGCTCAGTGGGTTAAAGCCTCTGCCTTCAGCTCAGGTCATGATCCCAGGATCCTGGGATCGAGCCCCATATCAGGCTCTCTGCTCAGCAGGGAGCCTGCTTCCCCCTCTCTTTCTGCCTGCCTCTCTGCCTACTTGTGATCTCTGTCTGTCAAATAAATAAATAAAATCTTAAAAAAAAAAAAAGGTGGGGGGAATGTTCGTTAAAGTGCACAGATTCTGGAGTCAGACTTCCTGGATTCAAATCCCAAACCCAGGTCTGCCACTTCATAACTGGTTGATTCTGAGCAAGTCACTTACCTCTCTGGGCTTCTTGTAGACCCTTAAAAAGGGAAAAAAAATAATAGACCTACCTCATTAGGGGTATTGTAAAGCGGTATATGTAAGTATGTGAAAACATACCATTATCAGGGACATAATTAAGCTGATTATGATAAACTATTACTATCCGAAATTGCATTTGTGTCCCAAGAGAAGTGTCTTTATTTAAGTTTAATGTTTGGGCGGCACTGACATAACTGGGGTTATGTTCAGGGGACCCCCATGCCTTGCTTCCCCAATCCTGAGGATACAAGACCCTAACTCACAGGAGTCCCCTTCTCCATGCTCCTATTGTCCTATTGTCAGAGATGGACACACCAGAGGCATTGGACCCTGGGATGGCCCCAGAACGCTGTGGGGACCCGAGCCCCGGGTGAGTACGGTACTCGCCAGCCTTTCCTTGTGTTCGTTGCTCCAGTTAACCCTGCCAGGGACCACCGCCCCTGCGCATCCTGACCCAAATGATCCTATCTTTCCCGATGTTCAGGTGCGAATCCTTTCTGGGACACCTCCAAGTTGCCCTCCACAGTCGCTTCCGCCTGCTGTTACTGGGGATACGCCAGGCCCAGCCGCTCTGTTCCGAGCTCTGCGATGTCTGGTATGGGAGGCGGGGCGCGAGGGGCGTGTCCTATGGTTTGGGCGGGACCAAAGGCCGGATGGGCAGTTTCCTCCGCCTAGTGTTTGAAGGGGTGTGGCCTGCCTCCAACAAGGCCATGGTCTAAACTGGAGGCCTAGTGTTTAGAGGCCAGGTGGAAAGGGGCGGGGCCGTAAAGGACCTGGCTTTTGAGGTTGGCGGTACCGAGGTGAGACCTTCCATAGACCTGGGCTTTTAAGGGGCGGGGCCTCCTGATAGAAAAGAGACGCTAAGAAGGTGGGGAATGCAAGGGGCTGGCCGAAGTCTGTTGGGAGGAGGTCAGCTGTGCCAGGGCCCTGGGTATGTGTGAAGAATATAGGGCAGGGTGATCTGGGGGCGGGACATACACGAAGCGAAGACTTGGAGGGCTGGAAACCCGCTAGGACGCGACTGCGGAGACTTTACCCACTTTCTCTCTACACACCATCCACAGGTTTGCCACATGTGAAAGCGATATTACCTGCGGCCCGACTTGGCTCACAATCCTAGAAAAGAGGGGCTGTGAGCCTGGCTGCCCTACCTATGAGCAGGTGAGCTTGAGATAGAGGTGCAGGAGAGAGACCTCCACTTACTATGTTCTATCTTAACCCGCCTAGGCCCCAGGGTCCTGACTGATACTCCCAAGGCCCCTGCTCCCACCCTTCCCCCGTCCGCACCCCAACCTCCATAATGGGATAAGTCTGTAAGCTCTGGATTTGGCCTCCCCAAGGCGCCGTCTCTGCTCTAGGCCCATCCACAATTACCTCTGGAAGACCCAGAAGCTCAGATCACCTTCCCTAAGGCCTCAGCCTTAATCTGGCCCTCCCCCACCCCAACCATGGGACCCAGCAAAAATAACTCGGCCTCCCAGGACTCGGTTCCTGTTATGGCCCCGCCCCCACACTCTCCGTAGGACCCAAAGCGGGTACTTGCCCACCCCTAGACGGCACCTCTACACTGGCCCCTACTTGCAAAGTCCGGGATTTTCCTTTTCCAAGGCGGTGCCCCTCAGCCCTCCCTCCCCTCAGCCCGAAGGCCACGCCCCCAGAAGTACCTGGACTCCGCCCACTCGGACCCTAAGTCCACACCCTCCCCCAGACCTTCGCTGACGGGGCGGAACTTTGCCGCTCGGTTCTGGGCTACGCGATGCCGGTGGCAGCTCCTGGCGCCGGTCACTGCCTCAACATTTCCACCTTGGTACTGCCGGGTTCCAGACGGGAAGGGAAGGCCCGAGAAATCACCTTCCTGCGTGCCCGCCGCTCACGCACCTGGATGCTGGATGCCGCAGGCAGCGGGAGTGGCAGTGGAAGCGGCAGCGGCCCCTAGGGGGCGCCGGGCCTTGGATGGGAGATGGGAGTCCCTTCCCCCGACCCGGCCCCTCAAGATACCAAAAGCTCCACCTCTCTCCCGCTCTGCCTTCTAGTTTCCAGAGCCCTGTCTCTCCTTCCTGGAGTCCCAGAGACTCGCCCTTCTCCAGGTGACTAGACAAAGAATCCAACTCTAGCTCATCTTCCCCTCTCCTCCCTGAATAAAGTCTCCAACTAGAGCACTGTGATGTGGCTGCTTCTTGGGGAACTAGGTGGCAAAATAGCTTGCAGAAAGTGATCGGTGTCTAACTTCAGATCCTCAGGTCCCACAGTTAGCAAGTGATACACACCAGCATGTAAATGACAGCCTGTATTCTGAGCACTTTCACAGGTGTCAGAAATGGAGAGGGGTCCAGAAGAGGGGCTGACGAGGGCAAGAGCTATGCTCCCCACTGTGTGCCATCAGGCACGTGAGGAAGCTCCTTGACTTGTATAGACCTCAAGACAAACTTCATGGCCCTCCCTCTGATTAAGCCGACCCAGCAGTTGCTGGCATGATCTCGCCATCATTATTTCTTCCTCCCTTTTCTTCCAAATCCCGGTTCCCGACGTAAGACAAAGAACTTGACTCAGATTTCAAATTTGGGATGTAAGTGCTACTCCTGATCCTGCTCTTATCCAAAAGCCTTAGGACAGCCCATTTCCTCACCAGGAAAACAGGGGAAATGTGCCTTTTAGTTCTATTCAATAGAATAAGATTGATGGATGGCTCCTGTACCCAGACACAGCTGTGATAGATCAGGTCCATTCTCTGTCCTCAGGGAAGATGGAAATGTGTAAGAGAAGAGCCTCACTGGGAGAATAGCAGATAGGCCTCTTTCAACTGCAAGAGACAAACTCAGTTCAAAGCACATTTAGCCAACAGTGAGAAGTTTCAGGAATGGCTGTATCTAGGTCCTTAAATGATGTTAGGAATCTACTTGTATCTTTCTCTCTCTCTTTTTAAATGATTGTATGTATGTATGTATGTATGTATTTGACAGATAGAGATCACAAATAGGCAGAGAGGAAGGCGGGGGGCAGGGGGAAGCAGGCTCCCCGCTGAGCAGAGAGCCCGATGTGGGGCTCGATCCCAGAACCCTGAGATCATGACCTGAGTCAAAGGCAGAGCCTTAAGCCACTGGGCCAACCAGGCGCCCCTTTATCTTTCTCTTGACTATACTACCGGACAGGATCTCCTCGCAACAGCAAAGATGGGACCAGCAACTACATGATTCCGTGGTTAAAATAGGCCTATTTCTCTGTAAAGCCAGCAATGTTTCCAGTGCTGGCACTCGGTGACCCTGCCTCATCGTGAGCCCATCACCAAACCAATCACTGTCCCCAAAGGAATGCTGTGCTCTCGATGGCCTGATGTGGGTTATGGGCTTGTGCCTGAAGGCCCAAGGTAGGGTCAGTTCCATCTGAACTGCATGGACTGAGGATGGTGGAGAGCTGCTCCCAAAGGAAAATCAGGTGCTGGGACCCGAAGGGAAAGGAGTGCTGGGGAGGGAATCAAGATATATGGGCCATAGAGACGTGGCTATGACCTGACTCTGGAGTAGGTCCATCTGGGTTCACATCCCTGTTCTACCACATACTCATGCCACAACTTTGTCAATGTTCCCCAGTCACTCTGTTTCTTTAACAAATGGGGAGAATTGTTCCTCTCCTAGGGTTGTTGGGATTAAGTTAATTAAATTAAATTAAAATTAATTAAATGAGCAAATGCAAATTGTTCTGGTTATACATTGCTGTGTAGCAACTCCAAACTTAGTGGTAGAAAACAGCAATCATTATTCTTTCCGGGTTCTTTTTTTTTTTTAAGATTTTATTTGTTTATTCGACAGACAGATCACAAGTAGGCAGAGAGGCAGGCAAAGACAGAGGGGGGAGCAGAGAGAGAGGTAGGCAGAGAGAGGGGGAGGCTTATCTATTTTCTTCCTTGAATGCTTATCCTTGTCACAATAATAGAGTCCAAAGCAGCAAGAGTGATAACAGATGATGTCTACATTTATTGAGTATTAATTATGTGCCAGGCACTTCCTAAATATTTTATGTGACCTCCCTCCCATGAGGAGGTGGAGTCTAGATGCTTCCCCTTAAATACAAGCCAGCTCTGGTGACACATCAGCAAACAGAGACGGGAGACGATGCTGGTTTCCAAGGCTAAGGAGTCAGAGAGGAGACCACTTCAACCAGACTTGGAACCCTTGCTCTTGGAGCCCAGATGCCATACTGTGCGGAAGCCCAAGCCACCGGGACAGGCAACGTGTAGCAATTCTGGTCAGCAGCCCCAACTGAGGTTCAAGGCAAGACTCAGTGCCAACCACCGGATGTGTGAATGAAGACGCCTTTAAGGGGATTCCTAGCCCCAGCTAGCATTTAGGTGAACCAGAACCATCATCAGAACTCAGAAAGAGGGGCATCTGGGTGGCTCAGTGGGTTAAACCTCTGCCTTCGGTTCAGGTCATGATCTCAGGGTCCTGGGATCGAGCCCCGCATTGGGCTCTCTGCTCAGCAGGGAGCATACTTCTCCTTCTCCCTCTGATGCTCCCCCTGCTTGTGCTCTCTCGTTCTTTGTCAAAATAAAATCTTTTTTAAAAAATCACATTTGCAAATTACATCTTAGGTTGCTGACTAGCTTCTGCTTATGGCCAGCTGTGAAGAAAGGGGGAGAGTTTATCTTGTCCTGGCAAATTCCATCAGCAGTCAGAAGAGCCTATAAATTCAAGATAAACTGTAATTATAACAATTTGGGAGGGGAAAAAAATGGAAATCCAAAACTGAGGGCCAAATGTATGAAAGCATACATTTACAAATTTACAGCATGGAAAAGGACAGGGCAGAATTATTAATGGACTCTGGATGGGTAAACATTTTGCAACTGCAGTGATAACCAGAGGCTGTGGCTTGAATAGAGGGATTCCCCTCAGGTGGGGAAATGGGGAGGCCACAGTTCCCCCCACCAAGGTCTGCCTTCACTATCCCTGCCCTCAGGCAAGCCCTCTTCCCCCTCCTGTTCTGTTCCACCCCTCACCCTTCAGATCTCCGCCATTCAGCTCCTCGGGCTCTGGAAATCAGGGCTGCCATCCTCACCATGCACTCCTGAGGTCCTCTGGACCTCGGTGCATACTCAGAGACCTTTTGTAGCTGGGTCAGTGCTGGCTTCCTGGTGACCAGCACGGGACCTATATGGAGTGGAGAGGTAACCAGTTATGGGGCTGAATTGTATCCCACTCCCCAAATTCATGTTGAAGTCCTAACCTCAGTACCTCAGAATGTGATTATATTTGGATAGAGTCTTTAAAGAGGTAATTAAAGTAAACTAACGTCATACCGATTGGCCATAATCCAATTACTGGAGTCCTTAAAAGAAGAGATTAGGGGCACCGTAGGAGATTCAGTCGGTTAAGCCTCTGCCTTCAGCTCAGGTCATGATCTCAGGGTCCTGGGATCGAGCCCCCCATGTTGGGCTCCAGCCCTATGTTGGGCTCCCTGCTCAGTGGGGAACCTGCTTCTCCCTCTCCCTATGCCCCTCCCCACCACTCATGCTCTCTCTCTCAAATAAAGAAGAAGGAGGAGGAGAAAGAGAAGTGGACACAGACATGCACAAAGGGAAGATCTTGTGAAACACAGGGAGAAGATGGCCATCTACAAACCAAGGGAAGAGGCCTCAGAAGCAATCAACCCTGAGACGCCTCGGTTAAGTCTCTGCCTTCAGCTCAGGTCATGATCCTGGGGTCCTGGAATCAAGCTCCGTATTGGGCTCCTTGCTCAGCTGGGAGTCTGCTTCTCCCCTTCCCTCCTGTTCGTGCTCTCCTTGCTACGTCTCAAATAAATAAATCTTTTTTTAAAAGTATTTTATTTATTTATTTGACACAGAGAGAGAGATCACAAGTAGGCAGAGAGGCAGGCAGAGAGAGAGGGGGAAGCAGAGAGCCTGATGCGGGGCTCGATCCCAGGACCCTGAGATCATGACCTGAGCTGAAGCAGAGGCTTAACCCACTGAGCCACCCAAGTGCCCCTCAAATAAATAAATCTTAAAAAAAAAAAAAAAAAAAAAACCAACCTTGCCAACACCTTCGTCTTGAACTTCCAGCCTCCAGAACTGCGAGAAAATAAACTTGTTTAAGCCACCCAGCCTATGGCACTTTGTCATGCAGCCCTAGCCGACTAACACCCGCCCCATAAATAATATTCCCACGATGCCCTCGGCTTCTGCCAACAGAACATTTACTAACAAATGAAAAGCCATCCTCTTTCTTCTTCTCATGAAATCGCTACCGCTCAAGTCAAGGAGGGGTCAAGGATGAGGGAATGAGGGGCACCTGGGTGGCTCAGTGGGTTAAACCTCTGCCTTCGGCTTGGGTCATGATCCCAGGGTCCTGGGATCGAGCCCCACATCAGGCTCTCTGCTCAGCAGGGAGCCTGCTTCCCCTGCTCTCTCTGCCTGCCTCTCTGCCTACTTCTGCCTAACTTGTGATTTCTCTGTCAAATAAATAAATAAATAATCTTTAAAAAAAAAAGGATGAGGGAATGAAGTGGTGGGGGGAGGCTACTGGGTCTCTCCCACCTCCAAGTACCAGTTCTTTTTTTTTTTTTTAAGATTATTTACTTGTCAGAGAGATAGAGAACACAAGCAGGGGGAGCTGCAGGCAGAGGAAGAAGCAGGCTCCCCACTGAGCAAGGAGCCCAATTCAGGACTGGATCCCAGGTACCTGGGATCATGACCTGAGCCAAAGGCAGACGTTTAACCGACTGAGCCACCCAGGCATCCCTCCTAGGTACCAATTCTTAACTGGTTCTTTTTACCCCAGATATTCCATTCCCCCTAACAGGGATTGCTTTGGGCATAGATATGTCCTACTTTCAGCCAGGAAGTGACAGGGCAGCTGTTTGGAGGTGAGGCCTTTGGAGGTTGAGATGTGATGTCTGGAACTCTGGCAGCCATAGTAGGCCCATGAGAGGCAAAAAACACCAAAGATGGCAAAATAGAAGACGAGTTTTGTTTTGTCTTGTTTTTTAAAGATTTTATTTATTTGACAGACAGCGCAAGTAGGCAGAGAGGCAGTCAGAGAGAGAGGAGGAAACAGGCTCCCTGCTGAGCAGAGAGCCCGATGTGGGGCTCGATCCCAGGACCCTAAGATCATGACCTGAGCCAAAGGCAGAGGCTTTAACCCACTGAGCCACCCAGGTGGCCCCCCCCTTTTTAAAAGATTTTATCTATTTATTTATCAGACAGAGATCACAAGTAGGCAGAGAGGCAGGCAGAGAGAGAGGGGGAATCAGGCTCCCCGCTGAGCGGAGAGCCCGATGTGGGGCTCGATCCCAGGACTCCGGGATCAGGGCCTGAGCCGAAGGCAGAGGCTTTAACCCATTGAGCCACCCAGGCGCCCCCCCTTTTTTAAGATTTTATTTATTTGAGAGAGAGAGCACAAGCAGGGTAAACAGCAGAGAGAGGAGAAGCAGACTCCCTGCTGAGCCAGAAGCCCAACACAGGGCTTGATCCCAGAACTCTGGGATCATGACCTGAGCCGAAGGCAGATGCCTAACTGACTAAGTCACACAGGCGCCCCTAGGTGAATTTAAAAAATAGTGTCCTTGGCGGGACGCCTGGGTGGCTCAGTTGGTTGAGCAGCTGCCTTCGGCT